>NW_020897809.1:541201-723291 GCF_003984885.1 Neopelma chrysocephalum
CTGGGGGATGTGATGGGGGGCTCAGCCCAGCCCCTGGCCCCCAAGCCCCTCTGACCACCCCAGCCCTCACCCCACACTCACAGGATGTACATGATGACACCGATGGCCCAGCAGTCCACCGGCCGCCCGTACCGCTGCCGCCCCACCACCTCTGGAGCTGCAGGGGACAGAAGAGCAACCCTGCCCCGGGGTCCCAAATGCCCTGGCTGTTTGGCCCTGGGATCATAGGGAGTGGGAGGGACCCACTGGAAGAACCCAGGATCAGCCCCCAGGGTGTGATGGGGAGTGGGAGGGACCTGCCAGAGGCACCTGTGACCATCAGGAGGGACCCACTAGGAGCCCCCAGGACCACTCCCCAGTGTGGTGAGGAGCAGCAGGTACCTGCTGGGACCCCAGCAGCACTGTCCACCCCTGAATGCCCACCCGGCTGGCTCTAACCCACCCAGGTACTCAGGGGTGCCGCAGGGTTCCTTGATGAGCCCGTTCTCCAGCTTGGCCAGATGGAAGTCGCTGATGACGATCTTGGAGTTCTTCAGGCGGTTATAGTACACCAGGTTCTCCAGCTGCTGGTGCAGGGGCTGTGAGTGCCAGGGTGGGGGGCATGGCACCACCCATGGGTGCTCACACCCCTCCATCACCCACCTTGAGGTTCCTGTGGACGATCTTGAGCGAGTGCAGGTAGGCAACAGCCTCCAGCACCTGCCGGATGACATTGCTGGTGTCCTTCTCGGAGTAGTAGCCCTGATCCAGGATCCAGTCAAAGACCTCCCGGCCAGTGGCCCTGCAGACAGCAGTTCTGCCGAGACCCCACCCTGGTGCGGCCACCCTGCACACACCCCTGCATGTCCCAAACTTACAGCTCCAGGAAGATGAAATATTCCTTGCGGGTGATGTAGACATCCACTAGTTGTAGGATGTTGGGGTGCTTTACCCTGCAGAGACACAGGGGCATGGGTGGGAGTCCCTCCCCACTTTGCCCAGCTGCATGGGATCCCCCCCAGCCCTGGCACTCACATTTTGAGGATGATGATCTCGTTTTTGGCTGCCTTCCGCACTTTCCGCCCGTCCCGCTTCAGAAACTTCTTGCAGGTGTAGAGCTTCCCCGTCGACTTCTCCTTGGCCCGGAAGATTTCACAGAACTCTTCCCTGCAAGGGTACCCCCAACCATCACCCCCTTCCTGGGGACCACTGAGCTTGGGGTGCTCAGGTGGCCCCTGGGCCCACCAGCATTTCCCCCAATCCCAGCAGTCAGGGGAGATGCCACAGGGGTGGAAGGAAGCTGTGGCTAAAAACCTCTTTGGAGGAGAGGGGAAGAAAAAAACAGCAGTGAGAAGGAACTGATATGGAATAAGCAAAATGATAGGGAAGGGGTAATATTTGCTGGTTAAAAAGCCCCCTCCTCACAGCAGCTGAGGTAAGACCCACTGCACAGCCACCCGTGCCAAGGTGGAACAGCAGCACACCCCAACATTAATGTCAGCACTGCGGTCAGGGAGAAAAAAGGGGAGACTTGCTGGTTGCTGCAGTTTTTCTGTTCTATTATTAATGGTGCCTGAGCCCATCAGCCAGGTCAGAGCCACGGGGGAGCCCCCGGGGGGCACTCGGCACTGCTCCAGCAAAGCTTTGGCTTCCAGTCCCCCCCACTGTGCTGAAATCCTCGTGGCCGCTGCCCTGGATGGAGGGGAACTGGGACCTGTGGGCTTTGGGGCAGGCTGCCCAGAGGATGGAGCAAAGATCTGAGAGCACCAAGGTCCCCACTGCCACCCACTGTCACCCCACCAGGCATGACCAATGGCCAAGTGGTTGCTTGGGAAAAAATTCTGGTGCATATTTTGGGGTCAAGCTGCTCTCCATGGGTCTGAGAGCTGCATTTTTTGGAATGCATCCTAACGGGTCCCCCAGCATGGCAATAAAAGTTGGGGGAAGCAGCAGTGCTCTGCTCCCCCCCAAATGATATCTGCCTTTCCTTTGCTGGAGCAGAGCCCTTCTGCTTCCCAAACTGCTTGGGGGAGCCAGGATCGTGCAGAATTGCTGCAATCCCTGCAAGTCTTGTGGCGAAGAGGGAGGGATACAGGGAGATACCCAGCTGCAGCCAGCAGTGGTGGGAAAGCTCGCTGCCCTCCTCGGAGCCGGCTGTGGAAACCCCCATGCACCCACGACCAAGAGGAACTAATTAGGAGATAGCCACCCCAAAATGCACTCTGCCATCCTAGCCCAGCTGGGCTCCAGCACCCCAAGAGCCCTGCAGGCAGTGTGGTGCCACTCCTCAGCCCAGAGTATGCAGGCGTTGGGGTCCCCGGGGCATCCGCGGGCTGTGGAGGGACCAACTCACGTTTTGATGACCTGGCCCAGGTCATATCTGTCAGTCACCTCGGACGGCTGGTTATAATCTTTCTTGTCTCCCAGCGTCACGCAGCCAAACGGCATCGCAGGGCCCGGTGCTGGCAGGGCAGGGAGAGGCGGTGAGTGCCTGGCACCGCCGGCCCCCCTGGAGCCACAGCAGACCCTCCCGAGCTGCACTAATTAATGTAAAACCTGACGGAGCTCAGCGCCTGCTCCTGCTCCCCAGCTGTCACAAACCACCGTGTGCCCAGCCCCACCGATGTGCATCCAAACCCCATGGAATCCACTCTCTCTGCCTGGGCTCAGGCTGCCAGCACAGCCACGAGCTGGCCCCTCTGGCCCCCCTAGTGCGGATCGTTAATTCTTAATTAGCAGCCAGGGCTAGCGCACTGAACCCTTCAAAACCAGGGCCCGGAGCACACACTGGGGAGGGAAGTGGAGGGGAATCGACCCTTTCCCATTTCTCAGCCCAGTTTTGTCCCATGGTGACATTTCAGCAGCTGGGGCCTCCCCAGGCAGAGCATTGTCACACGTTGTCACATGTGCAGTGGGTTACACCAGCCTCAGCTCCCCATCCCTTTTCCCAGCCCCGACTGCGGCACCGGGCAGGTGGGCACCGTGGCTCAGAGGTGCCAGCCCTCCTGCCACCAGCAGCGGGCAGGACACTGACTGGCCTTGGCACACACCAGCTCCTCTGGCCCTTTAGGAAGGATGTTTTGCCCCTTGCTTTCCTGCTGGGAACCCTTCAAAACCAAATCCTCCTTGGAAGCTTCCCAGAAAAAAATCCGGTCGCATAAAGTGATTTTTTTCCCTCTCCCACCCTGTTACCAGGAGGAAGTTTCAGCTGGCGTTATTTTCTGATGGCTCAGAAGGTGACAGAGCTGCCTGGGGCCCCCCAGCCCTCTCGGACGGGCCTGAGTGGGACCCTGTGATGGGATGCTGGCACGATGCTGGAGGGACCCATTGCCCAGCGCTTAAGCTCCCTGAACACTGCGCTGTGCTGTGCCGGCCTGGCTGTGCCGTGCTGGCAGCGCCCGGGGCCGGGTGGTGAGAGCTGCGGGCAGGATGGCAGTGCGGGATGCGGGATGCGGGAGCCGGCATCGCGGGTACCCAAGCGCCGAGCCTGTTGCTATGGCAATGGGAGCTGAAGATGCAGAAAGCGGCACATCCTTTGGAGGGGGCAGGGACGGGCAGCACCCGGCAGTACCCGACCCACCTGCGGGTGCGCAGCCCTATCCCTGCTGCACAGGCCCTGGGAGGAAGGTGGTCGTGCCCGCAGCACCCAGGGCATGCACCTAAGCTCTCCCTGGGGTGATTGACCCAAACCTGGGTGGGACGGGAGTGCCCTGAGCCGGGGAATGGGGGGATGCTTCTTCCTGCCTCCATCCCTAGGAGCTGACCTGCCTCTGTGCCTGCTCAAGCAATGCCCAGAGGATGGGTGCTCCCAGCTTGCACGGCACCCAGGCACCTCCTACCAGGAAAGCCTTCACCGGGCAAAAGCACCCACACCCGTCCTGCTCAGCGTGCCCCAAGTCCCGAAAGAGAATCAGAGCACCCATGGGACACCCCTGCCCGTGCCACAGACTGGGTGAGGCTTTCCAGCCCACGCTTGACTCATACCACCAGCCTCCCCAGCAAACGTGCCCTGCCTGGCACCTCCGTGTCCCCATGCCACACAGTGCTGGCTCTGCCATGCTACTGTGCCCGATCAAGGGGGACGAGGGCTGTCCTGGTAGCTGCTGGTGTGGTGTTGGGCTCCATGCCACAGACCATCGGGGCAGGGCTGGCCTGCGGGCAGGCAGGCAGGCTGCCAGCACTGGTGGCACAATGCCAGGATTAGTCGGGAAGGGGACCCAGGCAGGATGATATACTGGGATTTTATTGCTGTCTCTGCGAGCGCTCAGCTAATCTGCGCTCATAAAATTAGTTCCTGTTGGTTTAATGGGGGCTCTTCCTGCCAGGGCTGAGCACCGGTACCCTCCCCTGCCCCAGGGGGCTTGAGATGGGGCTCAGCACACCTGAGGTGCCCTGCAAGGGAGGCTGGCACACAGCCCCACATCGGGGCCACCACCTGCACCCCACAGGTGAGAGCACCCTCAGGGCAGCAGGGGCACCCAGGGGCAAGGGGTTGGCGAAAGGGCGAGTGCTTCCTCCCCGAGGTGCCGGGGGGAAGGCTCAGTGCTGCGCTGGCACCCGCACGCAGCCAGCACCCCCCTCCAAGTGTCTAATTTGGGAGCAGAAGCAACAGCGGGTGTAAGACAATAGCGGGGAAGTGGGTGGCCGGGTGGGGATGGCACGGAGGGATGACGCAGCCGTGCAGCCCTCGCCAGCGGGGACCCCCAGCCCCCCGACCCCCAGCTCTGCCCTACGGCATGAGGTGCCACTGGCCGGTGCTCCACCTCCAGTCCCGCTTCCACCTGCAGCTGCCCTGGACGTGTCCGTGGGGGGGTCCCCGCTGCCATCCCGCCCCCACGTCCCGGGGGAAGGATGTACCGGGGACAGGCAGAAAATGCAGCCGGACTGAGACGGACTGAAATATTGCTAGTGCAGGCAGCGGGCACGCAGCGGGAGGCGGAGGGGATGCGGAGGGACCGTCCGGCTCTGCGCTGCCCGCGGAGCCCCCGGGTTGGGGCTGAGGCAGGGCTTGGGGAGCCCCACCGCCCGCGGCCCGGGGCGTGCGGGGGGACAGCCCGGGCCGCGCACCGCAGGGAGGTCTGCGCTTGGCCGGCTCGGAGCGCTGCGGCAGCGGGAAGGGAGCGGACTGCAGGAGAGAGGCGCGGGGTCCGGGAGGGGATGCTTGGCGGCAGGGACAAGGGGAGAGAGTCCTCCGCAGCAGCCCCCGCCACGGGGCCGGCCCAGGTCTCCGCTTCGAGCTCCGCGCGGAGACGGGGGCGGCACCGGGGCAGAAGCGGCCCGGGGGCGCGAGCGGGGCGGCGCGGGGGGAGCCGGGCTCCGGCAGCTCGCCGTGCCCGCGGCGCCCGTCGGGGCTCGGGGTCTGCGGGACGCGGGGTGCCGGCGGGGGCAGCGCGGCGGCGGGCAGCCGTCGGGGCGCACACGCATTGGGCAGGGACCCGCACGGCCCCGCCGGGATGTCCCAGGTCACCGGGGGCGGGGGGAGAGTCGGGGGCAGCCCCGGGACAGCCAGTTCCAGATCCCAGCAACGCCCCCACCGCCGGGCCCGGCCCCTCTCGCCCCCGGTCCGGCGCGGCGCGACGCTCACCTGCACGCCTCTCCGACCGCAACGGGGGGCTGCGGCCCGGAGCCGCCGCTCGGGGGGAGCGCGCCCCTCCCTCCCGCCCTCCCGTGCCGGGCCGGGGCCGAGCCGGGCCGAGCCGAGCCGCTCCCAGGCGCTCCCAGCGCTCCCAGCCGGTCCCAGCCGAGCCGTCGGTCCGTCGCGGCGCGGCCCCGCGCGCCCGGCGCGGCAACTTGGAGGGGCGGGGCCGCGGGGACACGCCCCGCCCCACGCCCCGCCCCGCTCATGACGTCACAGTCGAACTTCGCGCCCGGGGGGACGGGTCACGAGTGGCCCCCGGAGCGGCCCGCGGGGGGTGGGACACTGAGCTGGGACACCGCCACGCCCTGGGGACCGCGTACCCCATGGGACTGGAGACCCCATGGGACCCTACACCATCCTCATCGGGCTGAGCCCGGGTCCCCCTGGGCTGTGCCATGGCCACTAGCTTGCGATGGGATGGGATGGGATGGGATAGAGTGGAGTGGGACAAGATGGATGGGATGAGATAGAATGATGTGCAGGAGGGTGGGATGAGACAATACGGATGGGATGGAATGGGATGGATGGGATGGAATGGGATGGATGGGATGAGACGTGACTCGGTGGATGAGATGGGATGGAATGGGAGGGATGGGATGGGATAGGAAGAGGCAGGATCAGGATTTTAGCAAAGCTAAATTCAGGCTCAGCATCACAGGTGTCTGTCCCCTGAGGGCACTATGAGGACACTGCCATGAGGACACTCCTGCCTCTGTGCCATGATCCAGGGTGAACCAGGCAACTTCTCCTTCCCTAGCTGCAGGGCCAAAGGCCCTGCTCGCTCCCCCATGACAGGGATAGTCTGTACCCCACAGCTTGGCACAAGGAGCAAGAAAGCAGCAAGAAATTGTCCACCCTGATTCTCTTCCTCTGCCCACAGCTCGGGCATGGCACCCAGCCAGGGGTGGGCAGCACAGCCCCCAGGGCACAGCAGGGCCCCCAGCCCCTCGCCCAGCCCCCTCACCCCCCGCTCCTCATGCAGTGCAGCCGCGTGTGCGGAGCCTCCCCGACGGCTGCGTGCCACACACTGGCATTTGCGGCCCATATGGTGCTGCTTCCGAACCATTCTTCCACTCCCTTTCCCTCCCGCCCCTGCACCCACCGAACTCCAGCTCCCCAAACCACCTGGCTTGCACGATGTCGCTGCAGGGATGTGGCCTCCCGTGCCCTGGACCCACAGCCTTCCCCCCCGCCCATGGACAGGGAACATCAGGGTCCCATCCCCTAAGCCAGCATCTCCCCTCTGCACACAGGAGACCAGCCAGCACCCCAAGGCAGAGCCAGCTTGGAGCACTCCTGGCACCTGTCCCCTGTGTGGCACCGAGCCCTGGGCCCACCGCCACCCGCACCGGGTAATTAACGGCACGTGAGAGCAGGGGGAATTAGCGGGGCACTGTAGTTTGAGCTTCTAATCAAGAGTTTAATCATAGTGGCTGGCAGCAGCGCGCCACGGTTATTAATCTCTGCACCTCACGGGGACCTGGAGCATAAGTCACAATTACCCGGCAGGTGCCTGTGCGGTGTGGGGCTGCCTGGCCGTGGCTCACAGCACGAGGGATGGGATGGGATGGGATGGGATGGGATGGGATGGGATGGGATGGCACACCTCCATAGTCCCTTGGTCCCGCTTGTGCCCGTCACCTCCCAGCACCAGCCTCCTGCCCATGGCAGAACTGGCCTGGGATCCCATTACTGTCCCCTGATCCCAGCTCTGGTTCAGATCTTGGTCCACCCCATGTCCCCATTTTGGGGTGATGGGCTTTGCTGAGCCCAGTGGCGTTTGTCCCTGTGGTGCTGTGCCCCATTGCCCTGTGCATCCACCATCACATGCACCCACTGCATCATGCACCTACACACTCCCTTCCCACTGCCTCCCAGAGCTGGGTCCTGGGTGTCATGGCAGTCTGGGGTGTTTTTTCCTGCAGGACTTCTGGAGTGAGTGAGCCTGGGATGCCCGAGGTGGGGCTGCCAGTGCTGGGGGCACTCAGCTGTACACCTCTGCCTTGGATGGGGCACATGGGGAGGGGGGGACACCTGGATGTACCCTTGGGTGAGGAGACACAGTGGGGGGGACATCTGGCAGGGTGGAGGGGGTGCAGGGCCTGCCTGCAGGGTGCTGGGGGGTACAGTGGAGTGCAGTAGGGGGTGTTCAGTGTGTCTGTTCAGGGGTGCAGTGGGGTGCAACGGGTTGTTCAGTGTATCTGGGCAGGGGTGCAGTGGGGACTGTTTAGTATATCCATGCAAGGGTGCAGTGGGGTGTGATAGGTGGTGTTCAGCGTGTCCATGCAGGGGTGCAGTGAGATGCAGTGTGGGGTGTTTGGCATGTTGATGTTGGGGTGCAGTGATGTGGTGAGGGGTGTCCGTTGTGTCGGTGTTGGGGTGCAGTGGGATGCAGCGGGGGCTATTCGGTGTATCCATGCAGGGGCGCAGTGGGGTGTGGCGGGGGGTGTTCAGGGTGTCTGTGTTGGGGTGCAGTGGGGAGCGGTGTGGGGTGTTGAGCGTGTCGGTACTGGGGCGCAGTGGGGTGTGGCAGTGGGTGTTCGATGTGTCCGTGTTGGGGTGCAGTGGGGTGCAGCGGGGGGTGTTCAGCGTGTCCGTGACTCAAGCACCACGCGGCACCGCATCCCTGCGTGCTCACCATCGCCATGGCAACCGCCAGGCAATCAGCGATAATTGCGCACGTCGGCCCGGCAACAGGGCCAAATAAACCCCATCCCTCCTTTCGGGGGGCTGGCGGGGGGCTAGGGGGGGAGAAAAAGAAGGGTTGCACCTGCCAATCATCACCCCTGGCCCTCAATTGGGATCAGCAGCAGGGGGGGTTGCATGGTGGCAGGGCCACCCTCCCCGCAAGTGTCCCGTGGCACCCATGTGCCCTGGAAGGCGTCGAGGGATGCAGCCAGTGAGCCGCCCAGCCCAGCCCCAGGTGTGGGGGACCCTCAGCAATGACCCCCAGCTCAGCCACCAGACCCCCACAGTGGCACAGCTCCTCCAGCCCGTCCCAGTTGGTGACCACGCCATGAGTGAGGACAGGGCTGCTCCCCACCTGGCTGGGCACCATGGAGCATGGCTGCTTGTCCCCGGACACCTGCTCCTGGTGTGGCCCATCCCCGTGTTGATGACAGCACACAAAGCCTTGTACCTCTCCACAGGCTTGGCTCCCATCACATCCGGGGCTGGCTCCTAGTCCCTGGAGCCCTGATGTGGGAAGGGGGCTTGGTTTCCATAGTGTCCTCCTGCATCACAGTGATGACATGGCATTGGGGTTTGGTTCCCCTTCCCACTGGAAGAAGTTTGAGGGTCCCCTGGCTCTCTGTGTGGTAGTACCTGCAGCCATAGGGACCAGGGTACAGGGAGGCTGCTCAGGGCGACAGCTCAGGGAGAGAAATGTCTCCAGGGGAGAGAACTGGCTCCCAGGGACAGGGCCAGGATCAGGATTGGGACTGTGATGTGGCTGGCACAGGTCCTGACCAGGCTCTGAGATGGGATGAGCCTCCCCATCTAAGGATGGGTGTTGTCTCCTGGGCAGAGAAAGAAGAAAAAGACGTGCCTTATAGCCTGGAAGGATTTTAGGGGTAAACAAAAGCTTCCTGGTGGCCGGCAGACCTCCCCAGGGGCCAACAGAGATTCCCAAGGGCCAGCAGAGATCCCCAGGGACCTCCAAAGCTCCCCAAGCACCACCAAAGTTCTCCAGGGGCCATCAGAGCTCCCTGAGGGCCATTAGAGCCACGGGTGGGTACAGGGGTGCCCTGGGCAGTGCAGGCGCCCCCAGTGACGAGTTCCAGAACCAGGCGGGGAGGCCGGAGGGACAGGGCCGGCTGCCGGGGCCGGGGTGTGGGCAGCAGGGGTCGGGGGTTCCGGGATGCGGGCGGCCCCCCCGCCGCTCACAGGCATCATTAGCAAAACTCGCCGGTTTCTAAAAATGGCACGTCGGTGCCGCGGCGGCTGCTCTTCACGCCCGCTCCCCAGCACCGGCAGCCGCTAAAAACAGCTCGGCGCTGCCTGCTGCCTCCTGCCACCTCTCGCCCGGACGACTGGCACCGGAGACCACTGTTACACCCAAACGCTGATTTAGCACAATTTTGCCCATCTCCAGTCCAGCCCTTACGCCGTGGCACCCGCTGCCTGCGCCCACTTCCCCATGAGGAGCCCAAACTCGCTGCTGGCTCAAGGTGCCATTGCGGCAGCACCGGCAAACGCCGTCGCAGCACATCCCCGGGCGATGCCAGTGGCGGGACCGTGCCCGGCTCTGCTTGTGCACCCGCAGCCCCGCGTGCGGCCACTCATGTTTTATAGATGGCTCTGATTTTAATAATTAATCCCTGCTAACGGCAGCACTTTCCCCAAATAAAACATTTAAAGTGCTGTGTGTGCACGGCGCGTTGCCGGGGTGGGACGCCGGCTGCTCTGCTGCAGCCGTGGCGGGTGGGCACAGCACGAGGTGGTGTGGCACAGCATGGCACAGCGTGGAATGGCCTGGCACGGCCACACCTGCCCACAGCTCTGCCCAGTGCTACACCAACCATGTCCAGGCACACAGCACCTTAGGTGCCACCCACCCAGTGCCCACCTGTGGGTGCACAGGCAGCATGTTCAAGACACTGCCCCAACTGGGGCAGGGGGGGCAGGTGCCATGCAAGGTGCTGCCCTGCGAGGTCACCTGCCTGTCCCTGCTGCCATGGCAGTGGGCACAGCACCAGCACCAGTCCTGACCAGCAGCATCGAGCAGGGGTGGGCAGGGGTGGGCACATGCCAGCCCTTGGCATGGAAGTCTGGGTGCTTATTCCTCACCTCCCGCAGCGTAATTAGGGCAAGATAAATGTGGATTAGCATGAAATCTGTCATCTCTGCAAGCACATTTGCAGGGGGGATGGGGGCAGCCTGAAGCAGGAGCCGCCCTCACACACGTCACTGTAACCACGCCAGACTCATCAGCTAACGAGCAGTTCCCTGTGCCACTCCTCTGCCAGCTCTGACAGCCCTGCTCCCACTGGCTACCCCTGCAGCTGCCCACTGTGTCATGGGCAGGGGGCCTGGCACACATCTTTCACCCAGTCACATCCCCGGGTACCCACCATGCTTTGTGCTAAGGAGAGCAGCACCCAGGGCACCTGTCTGTCCATCTGTTTGTCCATCCATCCATCCATCCATCCCTCCATCCATTCATCCCTGCATCCATCCATCCATCCACTCACCCATCCATTTGTCCCTCTGTCCATCCGTCCACCCATCCATCCATGCTTCTATCCATCCCTGGATTCCTGCATCCCATCAGCTGTCAGTGCCCCAGCCAGCTGCCCCTGCTGCCCGCCAGGCACTCAGCATCCCCCAGTATCAGTGCCAGCACCACCCAGCACCTGCATTTCTGATCCAGCCCTAATAACCACGTTGTGCCAAGGCCTTCCCGTTGCCACAGCAACTCAGCAGCAGAGCCGAAATGGCACTGCTTGACCTCACATGGGCAAGGTCAGCACCCACACTGGGGGTCATGGTCACACCAAAACCCAGGCCCGGGGAGCAGTGCAGCCACACTGCAGGGAAACTGAGGCACAGTGCTGGCAGCTGCCCTGACCGTGGGATGCTGGGACCCAGCTGCACTAAAAATACCCTCCGGTGCGCGGCAGCGGAGCCGTGCAGGTGCGAGGCGCCAGCGGAGATGGACAGCTTGGCTGATGGAAGCCGACAAGGCCCCGGGCTCCGGCACCGCTTAATGAGCAGCCGAGGAGGTTTTATTTAAAGCGGTGTCGGTGGCAGGACCTGCATGGCTGGCCATGGAGTGGGAATGGTGCTGCCCACGGCCACAGACTGGGCATATTTCAGCATCCCCTGCCCATCCATCCCTCCCTAGACCCTGCCCTTGCCCCCTGCCTTGAGCTCTGGAACTGCACCCAAGGGAGTGACATCCACCACTGCCCCACTCCTCTTTTCCACTGTCTTGCTGTGGGGGATTTTTGCCCCAAAATTGTGGCAGAGAGGATCTCCTCACAAGGATGAGCTCCTCGCAGATGTGACGTCTGCCACCACCAGCAAAAGGAGCAGAGAGAGCTAGCTCATCAGGCAGTGATCTGTGGGGAGTTCAGCTGCTCTCCCCCTCTCTGGACAGCCCCTGGGCATGCCCTGGAGCACCAGCTGCACCATCCCCTGCATGGGCAGCGATGAAGCAATAAAGGTGTTGTTAAATGAGGGTGGTAATGATTCTTGGTCACTAGACAGCAGCCCCAAGCCCAGAGCAGTGTGTGCCACGGGGACTCTGTGCAGGCTGACAGGGTGGGGAGCGGTAGGTGGGCTGGGTGCCACTGTGTCTGCACTGTGATCACCTGTCCTGGCCACCGTGGTCCCATGGGCACCTCAATGCCAGGGACACCATAATCCCATGATCCCAAGAACACCCTGATCCAATGTCCAGGCACCCATCATCCCAGGAGCATTGTGTTTCCTTGGGCACTACAGTCCCATGCTCCATGGCATCCATCATACCGTAATCCCAGGGGCACCGTGACCCATGTGCCAGGTAATTGCACCCCAGGGACATCATCATCCCATGTCCAGGAGCACAGTGCTCCCCATACTGCCTCACACCCCACAGCCACACTGACCGTGAGCTGAATGTGGCTGGGAAGGGGACTTTTAGGAAAAACCTCCCAGACAGCCCAAGCTCAGGGGGCCATGGTGGGACACAGGGCACACAGGGGAGCCCCGGCATGGTGGGTACTGGGGGACAGCGTTGGGGTGGCCACGCCAGCACTGGTGTGCAGGTGCCCTCCCGTGGCTGGCACAGGAACGGTGGGCGGACCCTCACCTGCACCCCCCCCCGCGAGGTGGGTGCCCCCAGGGGCTGGTGGCAAGACCATTCCCTGCCCGGGCAGGGGGAAAAGGGTGCTGCCCACCTGGGTATGGCCCCCTCAAAGACACAGCCCCAGCCAGGGAAAAAATATAATTACATTTTAATAAGTGATTTGAGCAGCCAACAGGCTGAAAATGCCATGGGAGCCCTGGGAGGGCCAGGCCACCCCACAGCACCCGGCGGGGCTCCACTTGGGCCTCCACGGCACCTGCTACTGTGGGGCTGAGCCCCAAATCCCACAGCACAGCCTCATCACTGTGGGGCTGAGTCCCCCCACACCCAGCCAGCTCAGGACTGAGGCCCCCAGTACCTCGTGGCACGGGACCAAGCGTGGGGAGCACCCAGCAGGGTCTGGGTGTGAGCCATGGGAGAGCATCCCACAGCACCCATCTGCCTCCCAGCACCCATCCCATAGGGAAGGTGCCCCATAGCATCGGCTGCATGCTGCATCCCTCCTCAGGGGAGTATGCCCATGGTGTATGGGGATCAAGGAGCCTCTCCAATGCAGGGCATCCCATCAGCACACGGATGCATTCTCCTCCTCTTCTTCCTCCTCTTCCTCCTCCTCCTCATTATCCCTGTCCTCATCCTCGCTATCAGGCAGCTGCCCCGGTGGGGCAGGAGGAAAGGGGGGACCCCAATCCAGGTTGACATAGGTGACAGCCAGGTTGACGTAGTGCTCACCCTCCAGTGTGCCCAGGACACGCTCCAGCTCTCCCACCAGCCCCGTAAAGGATGGTCTCTCCTCGGGCGCTGGTGCCCAGCAGCTCAGCATCACCCGGTACCTGCCCCGACACCCCAGTCAGTGCTGGCAGCCCCCCAGGACAACCCCCACTGCCCTGCCCACCCCCAGCCCCACTCACAGCGTGTCAGGGCAGTGGGAGGGCTGTGGCAGGCGTCTCCCCTGCAGCAGGTAGCGGGCCATGTCGTAGGGGTCCACCTCGGGGTACGGCGATGCCCCCCGTGTCAGCAGCTCCCACATGAGCACGCCAAAGGACCACTGCCGAGCAGAGAGCTGCTGTTGAGATGCAGGTGGGATGGGGATGGGGGACAGGGAAAGGCATTGTGCCTACCACATCTGATTTGGTGGTGAATTTTTGGGTCTGGAGGCTCTCCAGTGCCATCCACTTGACGGGCAGCTTGGCGTGCCGGTGCTGCCGGATGCTGTAGTATTCCTTGCCAAACACATCCCGTGCCAGCCCAAAGTCAGCCACCTTCACCGTCAGCGTCTCATCCAGCCTGGGGGACACTGGGTTGAGGTGGGGACCCCTGGGCACATCCAGACCCACGGGGTGACCCTGTGGTGAGGATCTGGCAGTTACAGTCACACTCACATGCAGTTCCTGGCTGCCAGGTCCCGATGCACAAACTTCTTCTGGGCCAGGTACTCCATGCCCAGGGCCACCTGCAGCCCGAAGCCTATGAGCTCCTTCATTGTGGTGCTCTGTGGGATGGGAGTGGTGAGCAGGGTGACCTTGGCTCCCCACCACCCTCTGCCCCCCGGGGTACCCCCCTACCCTCTCCTGGGCGCGGATGAATCGGCGCAGGTCCCCGTGGCGCATGTAGGGCAGGACGACAAGAGGCAGCCCATGGCGGGGCAGGCACACCCCCAGCAGCGAGAGCACCTGAGGGTGGTGGAAGCTCTTCATGAGGATGCCCTCGCGCAGGAACTCCTCTACCTCCTCCAGGTCCGTGATGCCTGCCGAGAGGTGAGCTGTGGAGCGCGCCGCTGCCGTGCCGCGGAACCGCGCATGGGAGCGGGCGCTACTCACGGTGCAGGGACTTGACAGCACAGTGGAGGTCCCCCAGCAGTGGGTCTGAGTAGGTGCCATGGTAGACGCTGCCGAAGTGCCCTGCAGGGACAGGTGGCACAAAGCTGGCACCGCACAGAGCCAGCAGGTGATGCCACGGCCAAATCGGGCTGCAGAGTCACCTTTGCCGATGACCTGGTGGCGGTGGGTGACGAGCTGCTCCTCGGGAATGAGAATGTCCTTCACCTCCTCCAACAGCTCCGGCCGCAGGTCCTCCAAGCAGCAGGATGTGGCTCTGAGCAGGGGCATAGGGGATCCACCACCTGCTGCACCGGCACCGGCACTGGTGATTCGTGTGCGGGTCCCCACGGGGCCAGGAGTGCCTGCTGTGTTCAGCACTGCCAGGACAGGCAGAGGCAGGGTAAGGGCTGGCAGCACCCAGCACCCCATCACCCACCTGTGACACCCACTTACCCAGCACCTCCCTGTAGTCGACGCCGGGGCGCTGGATGGTGACAGGGGGGTCACTGCGGCCGGGCTGCACCAGCAGCTCCAGGTTCTCCGTCCCTGCGGGCAGCAGAGGGGTGGGTGGGGGGCAGCGTGGTGGGGGGCCGGGAGGCATCAGTGTGCCCAGCGAGCACGGCACTCACCTCGCTTCTTCCTCCAGCACCAACGGAACAGCATGGCAGCCAGGATGCAGCAGACTATGAAGGTGATGCCAATGCCCAGGGCCAGGCTGGCAGCCAGGTCCAGCGAGGTGGGGGGGGACAGCACCCAGCCCAGCGCCTCGCAGGCACCATTCACACAGATCTGGAGGAGCAGGGGCTCAGCAGGGATGGGATGGGGGATGTGGGGGGGTGGTTGCCCATCTAGGGGGTGCCTACCTCCACGGGGGCCCCAGCGGGGGGCAGGCGCAGCTCCCGGGGCAGGCGGCACGTCACCTCGTTGTTCAGGACGTTGGGGTGGCAGTCCCGGCCCCCCACTGTCATGGTGATGTTCATGCAGGTGGCCAAGGCGTTCAGGCCCGATTGCTGCCCAGACACAGAGCCCTAAGCCTGGGGGTCCTGGCAGTGGGACCCCCTGACCTGGCTCACCCCACTGCCCCCACGTACGTGCACCTCGATCTCATCATCGCCAGGCTTGAGGCGGAGGCGCCCGCCCTCCTGCTTCAAGGGGAGGATCTTGGGCGGGGAGTAGTAGTGGAGGTGGAAGAGCCAGCGGCCATCAGAGCTGTCCAGTAGCACGCTCAGGTTCCCCAGCACCACATCAACTTTCCTCTTGAAGGGGAAGGCTGGACTGCGGCACAGCAACCGCTCTGGTGCCAGCGGGTCCTCACACTCCTGCAGGCAGGGGGATGCTGGGCACCGGCACAGAATGATGCCCACCAGGGGATTGGGGTGGGAAGGGCAGGGTTGGGGGGTGATGGCCTCCCACCCAGGTGCTTACTGTGGCTTTGGTAATCACACCTCTGGCTTCAAAGAGGATCTTGGCGCGATACACGGAGTCCAGGTGGGTGCCAATGATGGTGAGCATCGAGCCCCTACGGTGGGCAGGGATCAGGGCCCCAGGGCATATATCATCCCCAGGGTGCATGTGGTCCCTGGGGTGCACGTGGTCCCCAACGAGTGTGTGGCGCCTGGGGTGCATGCGATCCCCAGCAGCTCATCCAGCCCAGCCAGCACAGTGGGAAGCCAGGAATGTCCCCCCACCCAAGGGAAGGGAGCCCTTGGACTTACTCATAGCTGCAGTTGGGGATGATAGCCAACACAGAAGGGTCAGGGCGGTACTGGAATGGCAGTGGGGCTGGGAACGCCTCCCCATCGATCCACAGGGCCACCCAGGCTGCACCCAGGCCACTGGCAGTGGGAGCCGTGCATTGAATTGTCCCGTTGTCACTGGGGATGCAGCAGCCATGGTTGGGGGGGACAGCAGGACTGCAGGGGTTCCCTGTGCTGGTTCCCATGCCAGGGACCCCACTGTGTTTGCTGGTGGGGGCAGGGCAGGGGCATACCTGGGCTGCCCGGTCAGGGCACACTCGGAGCCATTGACCATCACCCTCCAGCTGCTCCCTGAAGAGAGGTGGGTGCCATGGAGTGAGAGGTGGGTGCCACCCCCCCGGGGGCCAAACGGGGGGTGCAGGGCTCTGATGCGTGGCTCCTGAGCAGAGATGGGGTCAGTGGAATGGGTGGCGGGGTGATCCAAACCCCCCAAACCCTGCCAGGGGGCAGCTGACGTGACTGCCAGTGCAGGACCTTACCACAAAGATGAAGCCACCAAGGGTGGCGGAGCCTTGGACATGGAAGCCAGAGGGTCTGGTGGGCTCCTCCACAGTGAGCACCACACTGGCTGGGCCCCTCGCTGCTGCCGGCCCCCCTGGCTCCAGTTCACACACCAGCACGTCCACAAACTCCTTGCGGCGGGAGTTGGGCAGGGGTCTGCAGGGCAGGGATGGGGGTCAGGCCCAGGCCAGGGGGCAGCCCCAAAACCCTCTCTGCCACTGTTCCCTCCCAGCACTGGCACACACCTGTAGCTCTCGCTCTCCTGCGGCAGCACGGTGCAGCCTCGTTGTCCCACTGTCACCCGGTAGGCAGCGGGGGGGCTGCGGCTGGGGTCAGGGTCCGAGTGGGAGCGGAAGGTCATGCCGCAGAGAGTGACCCGTGTCCGACCCCGCAGCGGGGCACTCCGGGGGTGGAACTGTGGGAGAAGCACCCATGACACTGAAAGCCCTGACCAGTGATGGTTGCAGGTCCAGAAAGCCCTTCCCTGAGGGACACAACACCCATCATGGGGAGGGGGTCCCACCACACGCCACCCCATTTGCCGCCTCCCTCCCCATCCGAGTGCATGGTTGCTGTGGGCAGCAGGGGGACGGCGGCGCAGACCTACGTCGATGAGGACGGGTGGGCAGCTGTCCTGGACCCAGGGGCCGGCGCACTCGTGGCGGCGCGTGCACCCATCCCCACACCAGCCACAGCCCATGAAGCGCTCGGCACGCAGGCAGCGCTGGCACGTGGAGAAGTGTCGGCAGCCGGGGCCGGTGACATTCAGGCGCCACACCTGGGGATGGAGAGTGGAAGTGAGGGGGGCATGTGGGGCTCAGTGCCTGCCCTACTCCTCCAGCCCCCCACTCACCTTGGTGCCCGCAGCGAAGTACAGCGAGTGGCTCTGTGACCCCATGGCACCCTGCACCGGCCCCGGCTCCCCCAGGGAGAAGTTGGCCAAGGTCAGGAGGTAGGAGCTGGAGCGCTGGAGCACCATCTGCAGAGGGGCAGAGTGTGGGGCTGAGTGCACCCCACGGCTCACTGGGATCCCCACCCCACCCAGCCCCTCATCTCACCTGGAAGATGCGTCCCTCTGCTGTGCCCAGGTGGGCCACAGTGACATTCCCCAGGGCGGTGACGAAGATGGAGGTGAGGAGTACACCAGCCAGCTGCCCATTGAACAGGTCCACCTTGTGGGAGGCAGCGGGAACGAGGGTGGGCTGGTCCCAGCAGCTGGTGTTTATCACCGGTGCCGAGAGGTTCACCTACAGCCAAGCACAGGGTGGGTGCCTTGAAACCAACCCTGGCAACCCGACTTCCCCACACCCTCGCAGGTGGGTACCAGCTCCAGCTGTGAGACATTTTGGGGCAGCACCAAACTGCTCAAGTTCCCTTCCAGGCTGGGAAAATTTTGGGGAAAAAAACACATCCGCAGCCACTCCCACAACCCCCGTATGGCGTCAGATCCTGCCCTCCCCTCCCACTCCATCTGGATGTGATTATTGGGTGCCGGCACCATGGGATGCACACTCCAACCCCAGCCCTCCCTGGCCCCTTGAGCTTGGGGTGGGTGGGGTTGAAGGAGGACACCAGGAGCCACGGTGTCCCCATTGGACACCCCCGATAAACGGGGCTGGGGTCCTTCCTGGGCTCGCCCTGCTGCAGAGTGAGTCAGCGGCAGTGAGCTGTCTGCTCCGTGTGGGAAGAGGAGGGGATTTGGCTGCACCTTGCCCCGCGCCTGGCTGAGAACTCCAAAACTTGTGTCACGTGCTGGGACGAGGGGGCCCTGCCGGGGCGCCCACCCATTTGTGTCCTGGCCATGCCGGGGCTTGTACCTGGGACACGGTGTTCCTGCCCTGCGGCTGCGGCAGACGAGGAACCCCGGTGACTAATTGCACTTCCGCCTGTGGTTTATTTGCCCAGAGAAGGCGGTGGCTGAGCCCGGGGGACAAGGCAGGAGCAGCCAGCACCTCACAGAACCTCATGCATCCACTCTGGGGACCACCGAGGCCCCGTGGCTTCCCTGTCCCTCCTCCACATAAACAAGCTGGAGAGGTTGGCTGGGATCCAGGGACAGTCACCACGGGGGCTGGAGTAGGTGCTTGTGGGGAGGCCACACCAGGAGAGGGATTGTTAGCCCAGAGCAGGGCTTGCAGCAGTGTGCTCATGTGCTGAGATGTGTTTGTGAGGTGGGGAGTTCAACCGGCTCCCCACCAGCACCCTGTCTCCTCGGTGTGGCCGGGCCCGCTGGAGCACAAAGGCCCCTGCAACAGATGGTGGGTGGCTGCTGGGCTGACTCACACCTGGGTGACGCTGCTCTCCCCCTGCCCTACCCCACCCCACCATCCACCCCAATCTACCAGCGCTTCCCAGCATGCTGTCCCCATCTCCCCACGTCCCAGATGACCCCCAGGCACCTCAGGTCGGATGTGGCGCAGGGCAAAGCACTCACGTTGTGTGGGCAGTACTCCACTGGCTGGAAGAAGCTGAGCCCCCGCAGCAGTGGCTGGTGCCCGATGCCACAGCACTTCTCCATGCCCTCCTCCATGGCCTGGTTGAGGAGGCGGATTGGGAAGGCACAGACAGCCGAGTTCTCCCGTGGCACCCGGCTCTCCGGCTGGCTCTCGGCGAAGGCACCGAAGAGCACCGTGTCGGTGTCGTTGATGCCGAGGTCACGGGCCAGGCGGGCACCAGGGCGGGCAGTGTGGGCCGCCTGCAGCACATTGTAGGCAACGTCCTGTTCGGCATCCTCCTCACTGCTGCGCCGCCGGCGCTTGGACTCGAAGCGGCAGTCGAGGACGAGCTCGCGGTAGCGACGGAGGTCACGCTCGTGGGTGCTGAGCCGTGCCAGGCGTGTGTGGTACACGGTCGAGCCCGGCCGCTCCAGCTGCACCATCAGGAAGTAGACGTGGTCCCCGTCGGCAAAGGAGTGCACATAGTGGATGGTGTAGTTGTCGCGGTATCGCGGCAGCACCGTCAGCCACTGGAAATCACCCGAAAAGCCGTCCAAGGTACCCTTCAGTCTGCGGACGGACACCGACTGTGGGCTGTACTGGGCTGCCACGCTGCTGTTGATGGTGGAGCCGAGGTAGAAGAAAGAGGCATAGGAGGTGGCCACCACGGTGGCACTGGTCCCCAGGGGGCTGGCCACGCAGTCGGGGCACAATGTGGGGCTGTTGCCCATGGCCGAGTACAGGCAGTGTGTGGCTGTGATGGCCACCTTACCATCCTGCACCTCCAGCTGGTGCTGGTAGCACAGCCCATGCCGTGCTGTGCCACAGCTGTACAGCCACGGCTCCAGTGGGTCCAGCAGCAGCAGGACATTGTCCGTGTCCTCAGGGCCATCCGTGGTGGCTGGGCACAGGCGACAGATCTCACACTTGGCGCTGCCCACTGGGCCGGTGACAAGGACGGAGAGGAGGTGCAGCTCGGCACTGGCCAGCAGGATGCGGTTACGGACGGCCACAAAGACGGCGACCGTGCCATCAGAGTCAGCAAAGACAGCAACATTCTGGATGGGGCTGCCGGCGTCGAGGCCAGGCAGCGTGTAGGGGACAGAGAAGTTCCTGGTGGAGCTGTATGGGATGCGGGGGCACTGCCAGGCATCGGCGCCCAGCGGGACCAGGGCGAGCACCAGCCAGAGGCACACGAGGCACAACAGGCCCATGCTGTGCAGCGCCACTGCTGTGGGGTTATTGACTGTGCTCAGCACCCAGTGGGGTCAGAACACACAGAGGATGGGCCACCATCGCATCTGCCAAAATAAAGGAGGAAGGGTTTTACCCAGTGCTTTTAGGCAAGGACCCTGGGCACTGCCACAGCCGGATGTGCTGGTGTCCCCAGGGGCCCGATGATGAGGGGTGCTGCCAGGGGAGGATCGGCCACACCAAACCTCTTCCCAAATATCACGAGCGGCAGGTGAAGCCAAGCTCCCTGTGGCAGGGGGACAAATCCTGCCTTCTGCCACCTCCAGACCCCGCCTGTCATCCTGGGGCACCTCTGCCCTGCAATGACTCCTCCCGGGGACTGGGATGGGTACCCTGCCAGCCCCTCAGGACAGCGACGGGGACCGGGGATCCCCGCGGGACTGGGACAAGGCCCCCGCCAGCCTCCCGAGACAGGGACCCCGACGTACTCCCGGTCTCCACCCCCGGCCCCGCCGCGGCTCACCGGGTCCGGAGTCCTCGTTAGGTCCGTCTGCCCCCCCCCACGTCCGTACGGTGCGGTCCGATCCCGCGGTGCCAGGCGGTGTGGGGCTCACCTGGGCGCTGCCGTGCCGTGCCGTGCCAGGGCAGGGCGGGCGGAGTGGAGCGGGGCCGGGATGGAGCAGGCGAGGTGGGACGGGGCGGGGCGGGACGGCACAGGGCGGAACGGGGCGGGCGGGTCCTGCCCCTGGGCCGCCGGGGGCTCCCCGAGGGCCGGCACAGCCACACGCAGCCCGGGGGTACGGGGGTGCTCGGGAACACGCAGCTCGGGGTGCCCGCTGAGCACCTCAGGGGGACAGACATGGGTGGGCACGGTGCCCGAGAGCGACACGGGTGGGAGCTGGCAGGGCTAGCACGGCGCCTGGGCTGCCCACCGCAGGTCGGGGTGGCCGTCGGATGGCTGGGAGGCGGCTGCCAGAATCCCGGGGCACGGGTGGGGTCCTGCATGTTGGTACCCTCGGCCACAGATTCCAGTCCCCTTGCCATAGGGGCGGTCTACACACCGACACATGGAGTCGAAATTGCCGCTTCCCCAAAGCTCCCACTCTAGCACCGCGTTTGCTGCTCACTTCCAGGCGAACGGGGCAGCCTTTGCGGGGTGTGGCAGGCTCAGCACCGGGGTTCCAAGCCGGGGAGCAGGAGCAGGGCTGAGGCAGCCACAGTTTTGCGAGGGCAGCCGTGGGGGTTAACTCTGTTGTGCCCACTCTGTTTCTCATGTCCCTTTCCTCCCCAGCTGCCCGCGGTGGCAGGAAGTGCCAGCACTACACTTCCAGGGATGCAGGAAGATGCTTTATATCCCAGTCCATTCGTGGATTTGCCCTCCAAGTGCCCTGCTGCCCTCGGACCCTGGGGCTGCAGGTCCCTTTGCACATGGACTTCTCCTTCAGCTGAGCACGGCGCTGCCTCATGCAGCCGGGGACTTTGATCCTGAACACTCCGAAAATGAGCCCTCCTGACCCTGCCACCTGGCCAGCCCCGGCCCTCCCAGGCTCCCGCCCCGCGTTGTGCAAGGCCCGGCAGTTCCGCTGGCCCCGGGCCTTACCCAACAGCTCCTTCCTCCGGCTGCGCCTCTCGGCTCGGTTTCGACATGAGCTGGCCCCGGCCAGCTCAGCCCGGGGATTTCGCCGCTCCCAGTCTCCAGCCAGCGCCGCCTCCTGCCAGCACAGCCCCGGCGGCTTCACGCCGCTCCCGGCCAGCTTTCCTGGCTCCCAGCGGGTCCCCAGGGCTGGACTGAACCGTATCCAATCTCGGACCAAACTTCCCCCTCAGCTTGTTCATTCCCCCACTCCAGCAGACAAAAGCGAATGCGACAAGTCTTGACTTAGGGTCCATATAATGTTTATGAGCAAAGACAAGCGATTACACTCTGGCAGGAGGATAAACACAGGAGCAGATCCCTGTGCTAGCCCTGCCGGGTCCTTCTCAGCTCCTTTGCTGTCAGAGTGCCATCCTCAAACACCTGCCCCAGCACTACCCAGACAGCCCCAAAACATGGAGTGGGGCCGTTCACAGACACTCAGCCTCACACCGGCGCCTGGGGATGTCTGGGGAGGAGGTGGCCCCTGTGCAGCAAGCTCAGCATAACTGGCTCAAGGGGCTGGGTTTGGGGGCAGGTGCTCCTGTGCCAAGGGGAAGACCCTCCTTGGGCTGGGGGGCACCAGGGCCCTGTGCCAGTGGAGTCTCCCAGGGGCTGTGCTTGAGTTGCCCATTTAGGGTTCACTACCCAGAGCCAGCACCATGAGCCCACAAGCACCCTGATGGACACCTTGCCATCCCAGATCTCTCTGGAGCTGCTCTGTGTCCCCATGGGGAGGTGGGCAGGACCCTGCTGTCCCAGCTGAGGCAGGCTGACCCACCCTGCCTGCCAACATCCCCAGGGACATCCTTTTCACAGCCACAGTGGGAAGGGTCAGGGCTCGTACAGATGCCAAAGGGGCAAACCTGCAGTGTGACTGCCAGGGAATCCCTGGCACTTGGGAGGTCCAGCTCCCCCAGGGCAGGGAGAGCAGTGCATGCCCCAGGCCAGCCCTGTCCCCTGCCTGGGTGGTGTCACCCGCCATCTGCAAGCACAGCAGCACTGGGGTCCCCACCTCTCCCCTGGGGACCCCCACCCTTGGCACAGCCACAGGATGCCAGAGGAGATGGCAGGCACAGGCAGTGGGACCCAGGGGCTCTGCTCCTCTGCTCCCCTCCAGCACCCCAGGGTACCAGCAGCCCCACTCCAGGGACAGAGCCGGGGGACCACAGAGGAAGGGCAGCTACCCAGCTGGGGCACTGCCTGCAGCTGAGAAAGTCCTGCTCACCCCTTTCCCTTCCCCTGTGCACCCCATCTCTAACATCCAGGTTGGACAGTCCCACAGGGGGGTTTCTCTGTGCTCTGGGGTCCCACCATGCCCTCTCCCCCAGACACATGGCCTGGGAATCCCTGGGAATGGGCTCCCCAGCACAGCGGGGGCTCTCCCAGCTGGCAGCACGCCTGGGGTGATGCTCATCAGTATGTCTGGGGTGTGAGGATGAAGAGTCGGTCTTCCTCCTTGCGGATCCACTTCATGAGCTTGTTGACAGCACTGATGGCACCAGCCTTGGTCCCCAGAGGACTGTAGCATACATAGAGCTCAAAGGCGTTGGTTACCTGGGAGAAGGAATGGGATACATGCTGGGAACAGGACTGTGTACCACTTGGAGCTGGCATTGCATCTTCCCACCATGGGCTACTGGGAATAGGCACAGGGGCTCTAGTGCAGGGACACGAGGTGGTACCCTAAATGGGTGGCATCTGGTTTGCTCAGAAGTGGGAGGACCAAACCCCGGAGTTTGCACCCAGAGTGGGTTTTCTCCACTGAGTTCATGACAGCACATAGCACAGCCCTGGGTGCCGAAATTCACCAGCTCCTGCTGCTACCCCTGCTCGTCCCTCCCTCACACTGGGGCAAGCTCACCTCCAAACAGGCTGGGGGCCTCCCTGGGGACCATGGAGCTGGTGCTGTGTCCTGCCACCACCCCCTTTTCCTGCCACACAAGACCAGGAAAGACAGGCTCACCAAAACCCACTGACAGCCTTACCCACGCCAGGAGGTTCTCTCGGGGGCCCGTGAAGTAGATGTTCTTCAGGGGCCGTGAAGAGTTGTGGGCCCGGCTGTGCAGGTACTGGTAGAGCCCCAAGAGCCTCTCCTTCTCCTCCTCCTGCACGTAGGGAGCCTCAATCTCGGGGCTGCAGGAACACAGCACCCTGTTAGCCCCCCGGAGAAGAGGCTTGGCCCATTCCACATGCCAGAGCCTTGGCCTGATGGTTCCCCAGGGCCTCACCTGGTGAAGAGCCCAGAGCTCTTGGACTTGTAGATGAAGTGCCGGAGGTCAGGGATGCCCACCTGGGCGACGCTGTAGAAGGGGGTGCGCAGGGCCTCCTGCAGGGCGTGGTGCACCCCCCGCCGCCGCAGCCGCTCCTGGAAGCGCCGCTTGCAGTCGGACACGGTGAAGAAGTCCTCGCGGTCTGTGGAGACCAGCAGCAGGCACAGGTCCATCTCCTGCTCCAGGTAGGAGATGTGGGCATGGAAGAAGCCACTGGAGTTGAACTTGGGGAGGCAAATAGGAGTCCAGGCTTCACCCTCCCGAAAGGAGGAAGAAGAGCTGATGAGGTTGAAGAGCAGGTGGAGGTCAATGGGGTGGAGGAACTGATCTTTCTTCCTCACGAGAGACACTAGCTGGTTCCCAGAGAGGAGAATGGAGAAGACCAGGCTCTTGGCCTTGGCCTGCTGCAGGCTGCTGCTGACGGCGTCCCGGACGCTGGCAGCCAGGGGCAGGCAGCGCACGGCGCCCATCAGGAAGCTGGGGTCGTGGGCCATGAGGTCCAGCAGGTTGTCAGTGATGCGCTCGGAGCCGGCCAGGAGCCGGCGCAGGTCATAGTTCTGCTTCTGCTGGAAGATGTGGTTCAGCTGGGTCCAGGTGAGCAGGCTCAGGATCTGATAGTAGATGTAGAGCAGCTCGTGGGCGATCTCCTGCTCCGACTGCCGGGTGCGCGCCACTGCCACCAGCACCAGCGGGCTCCTCCGCACGAACACCACCTTGTAGCCATCTGCTTGGGAGTGAGTCCCCGGGGGGGCCAGGGACAGACCTGTAAGCCTGGCTTCCCAGGGCTACAGCTCTCCCCCCAGCACCAATGTGCCCCTGGGGACAGCTAACGTGGCCCAGGGCAGCAGGTGCACGGATATGCAGGTCGTGAACCCCCCATCTCATTCCCCCCCCTAAGGGCTGTACCTGCATGGATGGACCGGATGGCATTTTTCTCGGCCTCCAGGAAGGACACCAGGGCCATCATGACGCCCATGGTGCTGGACAGGGCCTCCTCAGAGCCGTAGCGGGAATACACGGGCTTGCCTGCCTCGCTCAGCACGAAGACGTGCTTGCGGTGCATGCGCCAGGCGTCCATGGTCACGTCCTCCTCCTCCTTCCCCGACAGCACCGAGTCACGGCGGGGGGTCTGCGGGGACTGCTCCAGCTTCCCCTCCTTGCCCGGCCTCATCTCCTCCTCCAGGTCAAGGGCCATGCCTGTGAGCTGTGTGCTCAGCTCGCTGAAGTCCTTGCTGATCTGCTCCATGCTGCTCTGCTCCCCCGGCTCCCCTCGCCGCTCCTCCGGGCTCCGCGCCACGGCCGCCCCGTCCTCGGGGCTCGTCAGGTCCTCGTAGGAGCGGGTGTGCACAAACATGGCTCCCTCCTGGCCCGCCCCTGGAATAACGGGCCATGCAGCATCTGTCCATGTGTCCTCCACGCTGGGCAGAGGATGCAAAAAGGACAAGGACCTGCCTCCTCTCCCCATCCCACAGCACCCTGGGGTGCGGGTCCTGCTCGTGGGGAGTTGCCAGTGGGCCTGTTTCCTCCTGCCTGAGGGGCTGCAGAGGGTCCAGCCCGCATGAGGACCTGCTTTTCCCCCCCTTCTCTTCCCCCGGGTTGAGCTGTGCCCCATACCTGGCTCTGTGCCCTGTGCCAGCCCCGGCGTGGGGCTCTCGGACCGCTCCGTGTGCTGCCCATCTCCTGGCGCCAGGGACCCATTGGGCACTTCCCAGCTCTTCTTCTTGTGGACATCTGCAGCCATTCCTCGGGGCAGGACCTGTGTGTGACCCACAGTGTCACCCCCTGTGTCCTCTCACCCTCACAACGGGTCCTGAAACACTCTGCTGTCCAGCAGGACCATGGCAGCACCCGCGGCCTGATCCTGCTGGCTCAGCAGGCAGCACCGAGCCCTGGTGAGACGTCAGGAAAGCTGCTCTAATCCAGCAGGATTTCCTCTCTCACGCAGCCCCAGCTCTTTCCAGTCCCCTGGCCCCGGCACCTTTCATCCAGGCTTGGCCCCAATTTCCCCCGTGAAAGCCGCTCAGCCTCCCTGTGCCGGTCCCAGCAGCGAGGGGGAAGGGGGACAGCCCTGGATGGGGCAGGTCCCACACACCCGCGATCCCAGAGGCCTCATGTTTGCACAGGGCGGGTTTTATGACCCTCCTTGGCCTGGATTAGGTGGCTGCGATGGGACCAGGCTGGTGACACTCCTGCTGAGCCGGCACCGATGGCGTCACCGGGAGCCGGGTGTCCTCTACAGCCCCAGCCCTCCCGGGCAGAGCCGGCTGTGCCTCCAGCCCAGCTCCTTCCTTCCTTCCCCGGGGGAAAACCGGCCCAAAAGCGAGCACAATTGAAAGCAACAGGAGGCAGCAGGCTGGCTGGGAGCCTGTGCCTCCGAAACTGGCTGGGGGGGAAGTTCATGGAGCGCCGGCTCTGCCCTGTGCTCCGGGACACCTCCTGCTCCCAAACCCAGCACCAGGTAACGCTGCACCCGAGGGAGCTCGAGCTCCCCCCAAATCCTGTGATAGCCCTAGAGCAGATTATGGCCTCGTCCTCACCGAGGGGAGCCGGACCCTCTCCCCAAAACCCTGTGACAGCTCTGGAGGGTGCTGGGGAGCTGGTCAGAGCTCTGTCCTGCCCTGAGGGAGCCTGTGACAGCCCTGGAGGGTTCTGGGGAGCACATCAGGGCCCCGTCCTCACCTCTCCCCAACACCCTGCTGACCGTTCCGGGGGCGAGGCTCACACCAGGACCCTCCCCCGGCCCAGCGCGGACCCACTGTGACCCTTCACCCCCCAGCGCTGAGGTGTCACCGCTCTCACAGCCCCAACACGACCCAGGCCCGGGACCCCTCGCAAAGGACAACGCGCAGGGACCCACCTCCGCGGCTCCTCCCGGGGCCGCCCCGCAGCCCCCCGGGCACGGCCTAGGCGGGCCGGAGGAGGGCTCGGAGCCGGCGGCGGGCGGTCGCCTCCCGCCCTACCCCCTGTCCCGGCCCCGACCGCGGCGACACCCCGACCATCGCGGCGACCCGCCGCGCGGCATTATGGGACTTGTAGGCGGTGCGCGCCGAGCGGGATCGTGGGAGTTGTAGTCCACCCGCCCCGCTGCCACGGCCGAGAGTGGGAGGCCGGGACGGGGCGGCAGGGACTACAATTCCCAACATCCCTCTATATCCTCACGCTCCGGGAGGGGGTCCGGAAGTTCCGGGCTCTCGCCGTGGCGGCGCCGGGGCCTGTGCGCGGCGGGAGCGGCGGAGCGGGAGCAGGAGGTAAGGGGGGGCTCCCGGGGGATAAAGGGGGCGCCCGGAGTAAAGGGGGGGGCTCACTTAGCGTGGTGAGAGGGGCGGGGGGGTCCCGAGAGGCTCCCGGGGTGCGCTTGTCCCGGGTAGAGGGTGTGAGGCTCTGGAGTCCGTCAGCATGGCGGGGGGGCTGTTTTGGGGTCACCCGCGGTGCGGGGATGGGCTGGGGCTGGGGGCGGCCCCGCTGTGGGGTTTGGGGCATCAGCTCCTGGCGCTGTGGGCCTGCAGCTGGGCGCTGCAGGCTCGGTGTCCTCATCGGGACCCACGACCCTGTGGGATGTGGGTTGTGGGATTGGGAAGCTCGGCCCCTGGATCCCACATGGGATATCCCACGTGGAAATGTTGGGGGCCTGCCGCCTATGTCATTGTCAGCTGTCGTGGTGTTTCTGGGTATCTCGTTGTTGTTCTGAGGCCCTGATCAGAATTAAGGCGCTTTTTTTTTTTTCTTTTTTTTGCATCGGGGCACTTGTGTTTCCATGTCTGAACACTCATGGTTGTAAAAAAGATGGACAGAAGTGGGCTGGATTCATGCCGGGATGCAGAAGGAGCTGATGGGGGCTGTGTGTTAGCTGATGTAATCCCCAGGGATGGGCTAAGTGGGATTTTGGGCTGTAAGTAAAGCGGTGTCTTGGAGTGATGGCAGTGACCTCTCATGCTCTGACTTTTAAAACACTTGGCACCACACGAGTCTAGTGTTGCTGCTGGTGTGTGGCGTTACTTCTGGAAACACTGGTGGAGGTGGAATCCGCTGTCCTATCCCAGCAGGGATAGGTGTGAGACTCTCTCCCAGCACTCCCTAGCTGGAAATGTGCTCACTAAGTCCTTTGGGACATGCAAGGTCAGGGTGGTAATGGGGACATGTGTATGTTAGAAGTTCGCCTGATTGTCTCTAATACCTGTTTCTAGAAGCATCATACAGCTCAAAAGCGTACACTTCCCCTTTTTTCATTAAAATCCTCCAGCCTGACACCCATGAGAGCCAGAATGGTTCCCTCTCCCTTCACTTTCAGATTTCAGTGATGTGCTTTTAATACTTCCTCTGAATTAGAGACCTCCAACTTTAACATTAGATATAATTGGCTGTCTTGGCTTCTTGCAGTTCCCCCCCAAGGGAAATGGTTTTTTTTGTACCTTCTGCAGTACTTGAATTTCACAGAGACCTTTTCCTTTCTTCAGCCTCACAAAAACTTTGCTGGATGCAGAAGGTTGTTCCACAGCACATTGCTTCCTCTGTTCTCCTGTGTAGTTCTGTGTTGGATTTCCTCTTGGCAAAATCTGTTTGGAGAGAAGCTGTGAATATCAGAGTGTTTTTCTGCAATTAGCACCTCTTTGAAACCTCACTTTGCCCAATCCATCACCAGTTACCCCCCTCATCCCCCCAGATATGGAAAATAAGGTGTGAAGTTGGGTATAAGTTGGTGAGGAGATGCTTAAGGGCTGTGCTGGCATTTCATGCTCTGCCCCGTGCCAGAAGTCTGTAATTAGTCCTGAGGAAGACAAGTTGCTTAGTCTGGCTCAACTGCACAATCCCTATGTACAATGCCATTATTTTCCCATGGCAGTATGTAAATTGGAATAAGAGATCCAAGAGTTTACTGTAAGGCTTGGCACATGTAGTTTGGGAAGCGGAATGAGGAGTGTTCCCAGAGCTGTCTGGGGGTGTGCTGGGGAGGGCAGGGGCACGTTCCTGGGGAAGTCCTTGGGTGCAATTGCCAGGGAGCCACCGGAGCTCCACTTGACTCTCCTGGGGGAGTTGCAGAACCACCAGTTGTTGGAGGAACTAAAACCACAAAAAAACTTTCCCTCCTTTAGTTGTGCCTTCTGTATCTTCAGTGCAGCCAAGGCTTTGCCAGCAGGGAGTAGAGCCAACTGGGATAGGAGGAGGGAAAAATGATGAATATCTGCCCTCCTGAACAACGTTCAGTGTAATTGTAACAGCTCACTATTGTCCTAAAGAGCTGTCAGTCTGGGCTCTTCCCGTGACTGGATCAGGCTGTGTCACTGTGTGAAACTCCCTTGCCATCCCTCAGACACTTGGTTGTGACCAAAGTATGACAGAACTAAACGATGCACAGTTCCCTGCGCACAGGGGTGGATTTTTTCCTTGCTTTGCTCTTGTCCTGGCCCCAGCCCCGAGCTCTGTTGGGATGTCCTTGGAAACAGCCTCACTCACACTGACCTGTCTCCCAGCATCTCCCTGCGAGCTGGGAGGTGGGAGCTGAGCTGGCACTTACCTGCCTGTGGCAGAAGGGTGAATCCTCACAGTGTCTCATCACAGTGTGCTTTTTTTGGAGCAGTTGTAGCAGGGCCCACCTTCAGGAGATCTTGGCATTGGTGGAAGCCAGGCTAAGGCCCTTCTGTCCCTGTCCTGCAGTTTGCTGTCACCTTGGTTTGTGGGGCTGTATGGTAAAGCGTATCACTGAAGTGACCTGGGTTAAATATAACTCTCTTCCGAGGGTCATCCGTGGTGCAGACCCAGAAAAGCACCAGCTGGCAGAACTTACACCCTGTGCATTGCCAAAGGCAGAGCGGGGGGAGCAGTTCAGGCTGAGCGGGGACTGTCGGAGCCAGTGTGGCTGCCTGTGTTATTGAACCATGACCTCACACCCACGGAGGTTGCTGCATGGCTCAGTGGATCTGTGCCAGGCCTGATATCTGTCCAGTGGTATTTTTTTTCCTCCCGTCTGATAATTTCAGTATTATGTCTAAACAGTTCCCAGCTGGCAAGGGGTTTTATTTTTGTTTTTTTAAGCATCAGTAAGGTTGTTGACTTAATGAGAACTGGAGTGGGGGAGGAAAACCAGAAGGGAAGAACAAGAAACGCCAGGTCCGCGGGCTGCAAAAGTTCACAGATGAAAGGACTGGCTGGTGGCAGCCAGCTGTAGTGGTGACTGCCATAACCATCTCCCTTCACCTGTCCTTGCCATGAGGGGTGTGATCTTGGTTCTTTTACATTCACCTCCAAGTAAGAAAATAAGATAGAACTTATGGAAGAAGTCCTTGGGACCAAGGAGGTTGCTATTGCATGGAGAGCCATGTAAAACATGAACAGACCAGTGCTCTTGGGCTTTAGTGGCCACCTGAATGAACCTATTCCTTTGGAAATGGTGCTGGGGGGGATGGATCTGCAGTGGTTGCACAGGTTGCCTTCCTCAACCTCCCCACCCTTGGTTCCTGAGGCTTGCCAGGCTCTACCATCCCTGGCTCCCACCTGAGTCTTCCGTGGCGGGTGATGGACCCCGGCAGGAGCGGATACTCCCTCTTGGCAGGGCAGCTCCCTCAGCTCCTTGGCACAGGCTGCCAGCTCCCTGTCTGGGATCACTCCCTGGTGTGAGGTCTGTCATAACCTGCTCTGCCGACCTGCCTCCCGTACGGCAGTGCTGACCTTTGGAAGTGAGAATAAACAGGATGTTTGTGTGCTTTTCTTCTGTGTGAGCTGCTCTAGCCAGGCCTAGTGGTGACTGTCCCTGCTGTCCTCTGTGCCCTGAACCACTGGAGTTAAATAATCCTGCCTTGGAGCCCCAGGTCTCCCAGCTTTGGTCTGGTGGCATGGCAGGCAACCCTCCTGCACCACCACAGCTGGATGGGCCAGAGCAGGTTTGAGGCTGTCAGCTTGCCTTTTTCCCCTCAGTTTGCTCCATGCTCTGCTGTGGCTCTTTTTTTTATTTTTTTTCTCTTTTTTTTTTTTGGGGGGAGGAAAGACGGAAGTACTTCCTATTTCAAGTCCTGGCTTTGGTTATCGCCAGGAAATCCTCACCTTCTCCGCTGGTGGGAGGAAGTGGATGAAATTTTAGATTTCTGTTGAGGCAAGTGTTATTTGCGTCACTCAGCTTGATGAGGGCAGCGTTGGAGAGCAGTGCCTGTCATGATTTATTGGCAAAGCCTCCTCTGTTATCTACAGACTGCTGAGGGCAGGGTCCCCATGGCAGACCAGTAGTGGCGATCGTTTCCTTGAACAGCAAAGAGCTTTTGGCAAAAATAGTTTGGATTAAACATTAATTGCAAACTGTTGTTCGGCTGCGGTCCTTGTTGTTTGTAGATGGTTGGCGTTCTCACATTTCTATCTGCACCCCAAATAGTGTCAGACAGCACAGTATGTTGGAAGGCTCTATGTTAATCAAAGCAGATATCAAATTGTTTGCCCACCATATTGACAGTTTGATTTCAGGAGTTGTTTGACGCTTGCAAATTTGAACGTGGAGAAACGCGACACTTGAATTCATTCATGCCTGAGTGTGGTCTTGTGTATCTGTGGATCCTGATCAGATGTTACACACACCCCTTCTAACCAGCAGTGTTTTTTCTCATCCGATATGTGTTCTTTGCCTTGTAGCTTATTGTCATGTTGTTTATTCAACAGGTTGTGGCGTCTGGGTGTTTCTAGAGTGAATTAACCATTTCTGGAAACCTACCAGACAAGATCAAAATGTGGGGAGACCATCGACAAGGCAACAGAACGGGGTCTTTTCGGTAAGCACTTGAATGCACAGTTTGTTTCAGCAACATTCTTAAATACAATAAGCCATGGGAACTCTCTGTTTACTATTTTGGTAGAAGTTGTGAGGTCTGTGTGAAGCTAGGTGTGATTGCCAAACAACAGGCCAGTTAATTGACAGTGTAACTTTTTACATTTCTGTGAAGTTTTTAATTTAGTTTTTAAACCAACAACTGCTTTTAATAGTTTTATTCCTTCTCCACACCACCTTTTCTAGTGATACTTAGTTTAGCTGTTGTGAGCTAAGGTGATGATGTGCCATATGGCTTTTGGTGCTATGTGCTACTGACACCTGTAAGAGAAGAAAATAACTTCAAAAATCCTGGCACCTTCCTTGCACAGGATATCACACAGGATTTTATGGAAACTTTGAGAGTTTAATTCTTTCCATGAGTTTAGTAAGTCCATATATCATAGAATCAGAGAATAGTTTAGGTTGGAAGGGACCTCAAAGAACATCTTATTCCAACTCCTTGCAGGAACACCTTCCACTAGCCCAGGTTGCTCCCCGTCCAGCCTGGCCTTGAACACTTCCAGGGATGGGGCAGCCACAACTTCTCTGGGCAACCTGTGTTGGTGCCTCACCATCCTCACAGGGAAGAATTTCTTCCTGATACCTAATCTAAACCTGCTCTCTTTCAGTTTAAACCAATTTCTCCTTGTCCTGTCACTACATAGCCTTCCAAAAAGTCCATATTTCCATATACTTCTTTGTAAGGCATTTTTGAGTGTCACTGGAACTGTTGTAAAGATTCATGTGCAGCTGACCTGCATAGCATGATATTTGTCTTATTTTGTGTTGCTCTGGTCGTTACTGGCCCCTGTGTTTGCAAGAGGGCTCTGGGTATAAAAATGGAGCCACCAGAACCTAGGATTTTCCTCTGTTGTGCATGGTTCTTTCATCCTTTGCTTATGTGTGCACCTCAGTTCCTTGAATATCAGTGTGACAAAGGTACTGATCATGCCATACCTTGGGTTTCTGCAATAAGAATACTTCAAATAATTGTCTACTGTAATGTGTTGAGAAAGCTGATGAAAACCAGTATCCTCCAGAACATGTCCTAGTGGTATTGATGAGGGAGTGATTGTGTCTTGTGATGGTATCAATAAGTGCTGTTCTGCTGATTTTTGAGTGGATTTTATTGGCATCATGCTTTAATGTATTGGGTGGGGAATGCTGTCCTTGATCCAAGTTTTAATTACTGTTGTACATGGTGGTGAAATGGACCGTGCAGCTTAGGAAATCTGTGTATGGTTTCATTAATCTTGGTGAGTGATTCTGTAGGGAAGCTTGGAGTACAACACGACTTGCTGTAGTTGCTAAGGAAATGTCCACTGCTTTGGGTAGCATTTGGTGTTATTTTAAAATGTGTTGATACTGTATTATTCTATTTTTTAAAAAATATATTGGAGCCTCGCTTAAATGAAAAATCAAGTAGCTCCATCTCAAAAAAAAAATCCCCAAAAAGCCTCATTGGGTTTTGAAAAACTGTCTTAGGTGGAAACTTCTTCCTGAATGTTTTTATGCAGATATTGGGAGAGCTCATAGCTCTAGTGTTGTGAACTCAGTGTAAGACAGTCTGGAGGCACGAGCTCAGGGACATCTTGGATGTTGATTGTTGGCACAGTCCTGTGAGGCATCCTCAGTGTCTGAACTGGTGGCTTTCAGCAGTTTGCCAGTTTGGACTCCAGCACAAGGAAGCATAAATGAGTCTTTGTAGTATGTCAATAAAGCCTGTTTGGTAACCTCTGCTTTCATGTGCCTCAGGATGACGTGTAAGTGTAGTTGTTTCCATACTGCCCGGAGAGCTTAAGCTCATGGGGTTCCTCACACACCAGCTGCCGGCACCTCGGACAGCTGCAGAGCTGTGTGCAGTGCAGGACTATGTGGATTGCTACCATCATTAACCCATTAATATTGCAGGTATTCCCTGTTGAGTGCTTCTGGAAATTGTGCTGAAATGGGAGCACCCAAGTTTACTTTCTCACATCTGTCGTATGCTGCCTCATCTTAAACTGCCAAACATCAATATCTTCTGCGGATCTTAGACTGTTACACAGCTCTATAAAAGTTTAGAGAAGAATGTGCTGCTGTGTAGATTTCAGACTCTAAGCACGTTATGAATAATACTGTCTTTATTTCTACAGTGGGAGCCAAGAAGAAAGGTTTGCTCCCGGGTGGAACAGGGAATATCCTCCTTCCCTTGATAGTCTTGCTCAAGAAAGACACTCTGGCAACTTCTCTGGCAGAAAATCACTTCCTTTTGATATCCAGGCACTCTCAGGCATCCTCAATCCTCAGTTTGCCAACAGAGAGGAACCTTCTTTCAGCTATGGAGCTAGAGATGGACCATGTAGTGACTTCAGAGGTGGGGAGGGGCACCATGATTTCAGGGGCAGAGATTTCCCACCATCTGACTTCCAGGGCAGAGATGAGTCTCAGATGGATTTCAGAGGTAGGGAGCCACCCCCTTCTGAGTACAGGGGCAGGGATATGTACTCTGGAGACTTCCGGGAGAGAGAAGGGCCCCCTATGGACTTCAGGGGTGGAGACATTCCTTCAGGGGACTACAGGAACAGGGAGACGTTCCGTATGAACTACAGGGACAGGGAAGCACATAATATGGATTACAGAGGCAGGGATGAACCTCCATCAGACTTCAGGGGAAGGGGGTCTTATGATCTAGACTTCAGAGGTCGAGATGGGTCTCATTCAGACTTCAGGGCAAGAGACATGTCTGAGTTAGACTACAGGGGCAGAGACCATTCCTATTCAGACTTCAGAAATAGGGATGTACCTGATTTGGACTTCAGGGGTGTGGGCACCTCTGATTTGGACTTCAGAAACAGAAATGCACCATCGTCAGACTTCAGAAATAGGCACAGGTCCCGGTCTGATCAGGATTTTAGGAGCAGAGATGTGGCTCCTCCCATGGACTTTTCAGATAGGGAGATGCCTCCCATGGATCAAAGCCTTGTAGATTTTAGGCGCAACCAATCTACTGTACCTTTAGCGGAAAGAGAGGGCTCTGGTTTAAGCACCAGCAAGAGAGACGAGTCTGCACTTGGTCTAGATAGAGCTCCCTTTGGTAGCCAAAAAGGAGAGTTTCAACACTCGGAAGCACCAGCCAGAGAAGAGGAATCACTTGGACTGGGTCTTGAAGATGACACTTCACACAATTTCCAAAATAGCCGTGGACCTCTTCCTACTCTTCAGGACCAAGAGGAGCAACCTCAGACCTTTGCTAACAAGCAGCAACAGCAGCAGCTTTCTGGGGGGGAGCAGCAAAGATCCGATTCTGATCTTGGGTTAAAGGGTGAAGGTGACTTGGATTTCCTTGGAAGGCAAGACACAGATTACCGGAACATGGAGTATCGTGATGTGGATCACCGGCTGCCAGGAAACCAGATGTTTGATTATGAACATGGCAAGTCCTTTTCAGAAGGAAAACACAGCAAAGATTCTAGGCCCTATAAGAGCCTTCAGGTAGGTGGTTTTGTCCATTGGTGTTTCTGTTAAACGCGTGTTGGCCAAAGAATGGAAGGAGTTGGGGAGGCGTCTTTGTCCATATCCCACCACTTCAGTTCTATCCTAATTCGCCATCCTTCTCCGAAATCATCCTGTGCTCCAGGTTGTTTGGTGGGCACCCTTTGTATCTCAGAAATACTCTCTTCTCAAGAGAAGTGCAGTTTGGCAAATGAGAATTGCTAAATATGTAGAACCAGATTTGGTTCAGAAAGTCCCCAAGATGAAAATGACCAGGCAGAGGGAGGATGTCAGGGAGAAGTGGTGTCCAGAAGAACTTTGTTATTTTCTCCTGGATATCGCTTATGAGCACTACCAGAGAGAAGCTGCTGGCTTGAGGGGGCCTACGTACAGCTGTTCTCATGCATGCTTTGTTTTCCTTCAGAGTTAACTTGGAAATCTGAAGGTAATGATAACTGCTGAGTTAATAACTACTATTGAATTTGAATAACTCCTACTGAATTTGAATCTCCCACTGCTGGAAAGCAGAGAGAGATGATTTGCCTGTTTTATTTTCCTGAAGCTAGATCTCACTGTAGAGCTTGGGGAGCAGGTGAAGAGCTCCCTGAAGCTCACACAGGGGTTAAAGCTTTGAGCCAGGCTGCTTATGGGCCCTTGCCTTTGAATTATCCCCTGCTTTGTTTTTTTACTGTTTGTGTGCCTTGTGAGCCACCATCTCTCATTTGTAAAACCATCTTGATTGTGTGAACTCAAGGACCAAGATTACCGGACCTGTCCCAAATATGTGAAGCCAAGCAAGCTCATTCGGCTGGGAGGAGTGCCTGAAACTGCCACAAAAGATGATGTAAGTGGGATGTTTCTCATCCAAAAACTTCTATCAAGGGTTTCTAAGGTACCACTTTTAAGTCTGGTTAATGTAGATCAGATGGTCTATCATTTTCCCCAGGGGAAAATCCAGATTTAGAAGTCATTGCAATGTTACCTTTTATCTGATTATTCTGGGTTTTTGGGGGGTCTGGAAGTGTTGAGTTTTTCTGCAGTCGCATGTGGGGTGTTGATAGCTAGAAGCTTTGACTCCAGGCTCTTTAACATGCCTTACTTCATCACTGCTTTATATATACCAAATATTGTTACTACTATTTTGGGCTCAGAAGACTTATAGTGTCTAAGTGAACTTGTTTGTTCTTAGTTACTTGAGATTGCTTAAAGGAGATCTTACAAAGATGGAAAAGATGTTATTGCTGCTTTTAGTAAATAATCATACAATGATCTGGGCTACAAGATGAAAGAAGCTCCCCTTCCTAGATTTTCCACTTTGAATTAGGACTTTAGGGATTTTTTTTTTTGCTGTTTGGTCACAGTTCCAGGCATGAGAACCCCTACATGCAGCAGTTTTTGCTAGGGTTAGCTGTGGTGATCAGCTTCTGAGGCTTGATACTGGAGAACTCAGGGCAGAAACTTTGTCCTTCAAAGGATGATAAGACTCGGAACAGTCATCCTTGTACTTTGATTTTCTTAAAGGCGGTAGGACATCTCTGAACTTAAGTAAGGATCAGAGGTGAACTGTCTGGCTGAGACCAGTGTAATAAACCTTTGCACAGTTGAATTGTGGTGTAAATGGAGCTCACTTCAAGCAAAACCCCAAAATACTTCTCAAAACTCAGTAACAGTGCTTCGGTTCTGACAGAACTTAATCAGGAAAGTGTGTCAGTTTGTAACGGAGTCAACCTAGAAATAAAAGAAGTTGGAGAGAGAGAAATGTGCATTAGCAAGTACCTTGCTATTGGAGGTTTGATTTTGGAGATGAAGTGGATCTCATTTTTCCTGTAGATTCTCAACGCTTTCCGAGGGCCTGATGGGACACCTGTGAAGGACCTGCGACTGAAAGATTACAGCTCAGGTGAGAATGCTTTCCCAGTGCTTCTAGTTTCGAGTTACAAAATGGTATTTTTTTACACCGATACTCAGGCAGTTTGGTTAAAGTCTTTGGTGCCCTAATTGCAGGTATTTTTGAAGGAAAATGCCCGGAGTTTTGTAGTTTGTCCTCTTGTCCTCAAAACTGATGGCTTTACTCACTGCTGCTTAGAGGTAAAGCATGTGTCCTCTAGAAAGGGGTAGGAGCAGCAGGAAGAACACTAAGGTTGTTCTAATAGCCATCAAGAGTAAAGCCGTGGGACAGCAGCTTAATTCCTTTATAGTTTTTTTTTAATTATTATTAAATCCTTTTGGACTGTTCTAAATCTTGTTTCTGAGGTGGTCTTACTGTGGAACATGTCCTGCTCAAATAGTGTCCTCAGGAAGTCTCTTCCATCCTAACATTTCTCCTTCAGTAACATGAAACCGGTGCCCTGCTTAGGTACGAAGACAGGTTAAAAAAACAGGACAAAGTAAGTTTTATAAGCAAATATCCAAATCCTGAGTCTGGATGCTCCTCATCATTCAAAGAATAAAGTTCTGCTGTACTTCTAATCAGTATATATAGGATTCTGAAGAAAGAAATATTTTACAAGTCTGCTTTGTGAGAAAATTGTACTGGAACAAAGATGTGCAATGGTAGGAAATGCAGGGTGAGTCCTGGGGATTGATTTGTATAATACTAGTAGGAAATACCTGGAAACTGGTATTTTATTTTTTATTTTTTCAACCTAGGAGAGCAGAAGCTTCTACCTTCATCAGTGCTTTTTCTTATTTCCAGTATGGTTTTTACATGAAGCAGCTGGAATTCTTGGTGTCAATACATTATATAAAGGCTTCCAATGTGTTTAGTAACTGGGGAGAGAAACTGGGGCAATGGGGTATTTCTCAAGTGTATTTTTGTTTCTGGAAGCTGTCAAAGGAGATTTCACAACCTTCTCACGAACCTCTGAACTAAAGAACATCCCTGTGTCACGTAATCTGGTCTGGCCCAACGAGCAGAGCTTAAGGGGCACAGTCAGTCTTGCTTCTTTTCCTCTTTTCTAAGCATAGTTCAGCGTGGCTGTCGTCACCCCCACGGCACTGACTGCAATATAGTAATTGCAACACGCTCCTCTTTTGCCTGTGCTGATGTGATTTGTCAGTTGTTGTGGGTTTTTTCTTCAGTAATAAATGAACTTGAACTGGGAATTTCTTCGTAAGTCTCTTCCCATGTACGTTATTAGGACTTACTGCCCTCATTAGAGAACTGCTGTCTTCCTTCCCATTCCCTGTCTCAAAGGCTGCTCAGGATGAGACACAGTGTCTGAAGCTCTGGTATCTGCGGGTGGTCACATGTTACACAAGGGGTGCAGTTTTCTGCTGTCTCTCCAAAAGCTGCTTTCTGATTCAGTCTGTTCCTTCAGCTGCAAAGTTGGGGGTTTTAAAAGTTTTTCTGGCAATTGTGGAGAGGCAAGGAATGAAGTTAAAACTAGCTCGTGTTTTATGAGCTGCGTAAAGCTGTCAACATCAGTCATTTAAGCGGTGTAACATTGTTCTAGGTTACGTGGATGCTCCAAAATCTTTGTTTTGCGTTAAATCTTGAGGCTGCAAATGTAGCTGCTGATTTAAACAACTCTCTGATCCTTCTTACACAAGATGGATATGTCTAGGGCAATAAAAGCTTCCTGGATTGTGGAAACTTGGTCTTGAAATTGGGTAATTAGAAACAGTAGTAAAATTGATCCAGCCTTTTCACATTAGGTTATCCTAGAGGAAGTGTGTAGAATTGAATTCATATTAACTTCTGAAAAGCTAAGCTTGTTTGAAACTAGAGGCCAGTCATGGGCTAACCGATGCTTTTGTGGTGGGGTGTGTATGTAAATATCCATAAGAATGAAAAGTAAACCTTCTGGATTACAGATGTCTCTGGGATTCACCTGGGCCCACGGGCTGTATCGGCTCGATGGCTGGCTCACAGGAGCACGTGCTAAGCCAGTCTGAGTGGGTTGTATATTTTTGAGTGCTGTCCAGAAATGTTAAAAATAACATTAATCATGAGTATGCATGTTGAGTGTGTTTCGGAGAAGAATGCCTGCAGCTGTGGGAGAACAATAACAACCATAACAAATAACACGCAATTAACTCGAAATAAGTGAGGTTCCGATCGGTTTCACAAAAAGATAACGCTTATCATAAAGCTTATCTCAGCAGCTTCAATGTGATGATTCCACTGTATGATCTTTCACAAGACTTTCTGTTTTGGGGGAAAATATATGATTGATTTTTCTTGGAAAAGCAGCTCAACTTCTTTATAAAGCCCTTTTTTTACATACTGTGTATGTGCGAAGGGAAGTCTATTTTCACTGAAGGCTGTGCTGAGAATGGAACACTGTTCTTATTATACCTGGTGTGATTTTGGTATGCATTCAAGCTGTTGATTCTTTAGATTATTTTGTCTCTGAAGCCCACAGACTGAAATGGTGGCTAGATTTTAAATGAAGCAGTGAAAGGAGGGACCTTAAGAAGTGGCATAGTAATTCTATTTAAATCAAAGAGGCAGATATTTACAATGATAAAATGTCAAAGTTGGACTTCATAGTATTACCCTAAAAAACATTTACTTGTGATTTCCATCAGTTAGATTTAGTTGATGCCTGTATGTTCAGACTGAAAGTGCCAAATCCATTTGTGGGGGGAAGAGGGCTTCTTCCAACGTAGTGTGTAAGCCTTGGCAGAAATAACTGTGTTAGATTGTTGGCTTATCTTCCAGCTTGCTTTCTCAAGTGTGTTTGGTCATGTCTGTCCAATTAATCATTGCAAAGAACAAACCCTGAGGTGACAGTGGAATCTTCTCAAAGACCATCAGCTGCTTTGGTGTGCAGTATCTCCTGGTGCCTCTCTTGCTGCCTTGTGCAGATGTCCCCCTGATTCGGGAGATGCTCACGGTGATGACTTGTCAGCAGCTCTCTGGGAAAGGCTTGTCTGTCAGTAACAGCTCAGTAGCAACCCTGTCCCATCTGAAGGTGCTTAACTGCTCACTGGGGTCAGAGCTTTCATGTGGCTTTACACCATGGTACCCCCTCTGTGGGGCTGTTAGTGCAGCATGTGACAGTACCAGGTTGCTTGTAGCCCTGGGTCTGTCCTTCTCCTGTTACTGTCTGTGCACTTGCAGTAGTGCTGACTGCCAGGAACTTGAAACCAATATCTTTTGACCTTCAAGGAGTCTTAACGTGAACACAACTTGCCCTGGTTTTGATTTTGTTCATATTTTAAACTTATCTCCTGCCTGGTTCTCATCAGGCTTTATTTCCACTCCCCTGCCTAATGTCAAATATAAGCAAAGCCTGAGGTCTTATCTTGAGGGTCTAATGCGCCCGAAACTCTGGCTGAGCACACACATATGTGCCCTGGAGAGGGAAGCACGTGGAGCCATCTTTATCTTAAAGGGCTGCTTTAGGAGTTGTTCACTCCTAAAAGATGCTGCAGTGGTATCTAAGTAATAAGTGAAAACACAAAGTGTACTCTGAGCCTTCTGTTCAAATTGTTCTTCTGCACACAGTCTGCAGTGGGACAAGCTTGGAACATGTGTTTTCCAAGCATGATTTGTGTTAGGGGTGGTATCTGCAGTTGTGAAAGCTGTTCAGGGAAAGCGAGCCTGAGAAATTGCTGGCAGCCCATGAGACTTTTCTGTCTCACTCCACAAGCCCATCTGGGGAACCTGAGGAGTTTTTGCTGGGCTGGGAGAGCCTGGTGGGGAATGGACACGCTCACCACAGCAGAGAGGAGCTCTGGAGTGGACCTGGAGGGACCAGGTGAGCTGGATTGCAGTCAGCAGGAGCAGTGAGGTCTATCCCAGCCCCTTTATAGCCTCTAAATTAGTGCAGCACTTCAGAAATTTTGTTAACCCTCTTCTGACCCTTCTGAATACTCGCTTTTGAATCCTGGGTGGGGATGTGGGAAAACAATACTGCACCTTGAGGAGCAAAGCACACATGGAACTGGGATGCCTGGAGCAGGGAGGAGCTCTCTGAACAGCAGTAATGCTTTTGACCAGAGTGATGTCCTCATGGATACAGGTGGCTGATGCTAAAGGACAGGCATCCTCCTGTGATGGAGGAACACACAGGACATGTAGTGTCACCTGAAAACGTGACTAGCTTAGAGCTGCTTTATAGCAGCTGCCTGCTCTGTTTTGAAAAGCTTTTGTTTTGGCAAGTACTATTGGCACTAAATGTACTTTATTACTTGCTCGGCCACCTTCCTGCCCTGGCATTTTTGTTTTGTTTCATTTCTCCAGACCTGGCCCTAATGTGGCACTTGGAACTGCCCCCCTTATCCCTCCCTGTGTTAAACTTAAACTGCCTTGGCCAAGTCCTAGGAGAAACTGTATTATCTTGCTTGTTCTTACTAAGCTCTGCCGCATTGGTGCCCTGTTAAATATTAATAAGCCCCTTAGATAAATCTGTAAGAGGTGTTGTTTTTTTTTTTTACCTAGTAGTGCAGCCTATCTTGTATATCAGAACAGTGAATCATTGGTTTTAGGAATATATCAGGAAGCCTCTGGAATTTAAAGTTGTTTTTTTTTTAGTGCTATGTTTTCCTAACACTCATGATCTAAGGGTCCAAAAGTCTCCAGTTTGTGATGGAAAAACTGGTACAGATTTTTGCGTGGTGCATCTCTCCATGGTAGGGATAAGTTTTCCATTTTCCATGGCCATCGTGCTACAGCTTCCAGCCATAGGTAGGGCTGGAGAGGTGAGCTGCTGCTCTGTGTGGGGAGGTGTGCAGCAGAACTGTGCTGGACTGAGTCCTTTTGTTCCCTTTCTGCAGTGATGCAGTGCCCTTGGGGAAATCCCCTCTGAAGGGTGAATTTGTGGCCAGCTAGTGGCTTCCTTATGAAGATAGCTTGGCACCAACCCTCTGGAGTTAGATTAGGAATAGGTCCCACAGGGACTCAGATTCTTTGGTTTGGTACAAAGAACATGCTGTGAGATGTCTGTAGCACACAGAGGGGCATCTTCCCTGTTGGGCTAATTATTCAGAGGAGGACTTGGCTCACCATCAAGGCTGGTGCTAAGGCACCACAGGACAAATAATCTCTTGTTGCGTTTGGTGCTTTGCACAGCAAAGGTTGTGTGGCCCACTCTGCTGTGTCAGCCACGACTCAGGCACTTGCTGAGAGCTGAAGTGATCATCCACAAGCTCACAAGATGCTGTAGCACACGTGGAGTTTCTTCTTGAGGCCAGATCCCCTGCTCATCAGCAGAGTTCTGCAATCTGCAGGGGCTCACCTGTCAGGAGCTGCAGAAATGTCTTCAGTGCTGATCTGCGTGAAGCAATTGGTTCTAGTTTGTAGCCAGAATAGCCCTGCCAAGGACTAAAAAAAACACTTAGCTGGAATTAGTCCATGGTCATCAATACCAGTCCTTGCCAGTTTTCCCAGCTGTGTGGGCAGTAGGCTTTTGGCTTGTCTTGGTTGGTTTCAGGGCAGCAGTGCATTGTTTCTTGGAAGCAAAACTCATTCTTGCTCATCTTTCCTTATCTGTGATATGGTGGCTTAGGAAGTAGGAAGTAGAAATCTGTTCTAAGTCAGTGTTTGTGATAGTGATCAACCTTGGTTTAGGGTTATAAGGCCAAACCAATATAAAAGGCAGCAAATATATTCATCCATAAAACATGCTCACAGCCCTTTTGACATGCAGAATCCTCCCTGTAGCCATTTTTACAAAGGTGCTCATTCCTTTTGCATCTCTGGAGCAAAACTTCAAGGCTTTGCACAGTGTGCTGACATTGCATTCATTGCTCTGAGTCCTTTGTGCTAAATGACAGATCATATATCCTGGAGACCAGGTTCACATTAACAGCACTTTAAAACCAAGCTCCTGTCTGCAATACTTTCCCAGGTATGCAGCTTCCAGTCCTCTCATGGAGTTTAGTGAAAGCCCCAGCCTTCCTCAGATTCCAGGTTTCTCTACAAACATAATGTACAGTTTGTACAATCTTGGCATTGTGTGTTTTTCCCTCCTCTCCTCTTTGCTGGTGTATAAACTACCCTCCTTGGGCCAAGAAGGGTTGACAATCATTTGAGGTTCTGATTGTAGTAGTTCTTGTAGTTTATGGAGCTGCCTTTGAGGGCATCTGAGGCAGGTCCTTTCTGTGTCTTGGTCTCCAGGATGGAGGGAGGAGGATGGACTGTAGTGCTCTACCTTTCAGAATATGGCTCTGTTCCATATCCTGTGGTTTCACTGCTGTTCTCTGTCGTGAACGAGTGTGTAAGAGTGTACTTCTTTACACAGAGGGACAGTAGGAAGTGACAGGCCTTTTCCCAGCAGCAGGTGTGGCTTGTAAATGCTCAGCCTTTGAAAGGAATTGGGGATATGGCTTGTTGCAGATTGTCCTGTTTATTCTGGTACAGCTCTTCAGCTTTAGTAGCTCTGAAGACCAATTTATCTGTGCAGTAAAGAGATCTGACAAATTTATGGATGCTCAGAATCCACCAGCTGGTATTGAGAGAGCTCATGATTTTGGCTTCTGTGTTAGCATGGATAGATTGCCGCCATTCCCTGCCGTGCTGTGGGAGTGCCCTCCAAATTTTCAGACTGTGTAGACAAATTTGTTTCCTCTGCCTGCCACAGAAGGCACTACAATGGTCTGAGGGCAGTGCCCACTGTATAAGCACAGGTACAGCCACTCCTGAGCAAGTCCAGGAGCTGATGTTTTCCTGGAAGCACTGAGTGTGTGATGCCTGCTAATAATAGCACAGAAATACAGAGAAAGCCCTGTGTTCTCCAGTATTTGCTTGTGATGAGGTATTTACTCTTTAGTATGGATGACCTACATCTGCATCTTGCCTCGGAGAAAACAGGGAAAACTTGTGCAGTGGGTCAGGGCACATGGCCAAAGTCTGCCACAGATGAGGTAAATCTTTCTTTCAACTGCAGAATGGTGGATTCTCTGAGAACAGTGTGCACAATCCCACCGCCACTCCCCAAGCTTTGCAAAGTGTGTGAGACTGCGGATTCCTTCAGAGGGTGTAGAAGTCCTTCACAGTCACTCCGTACTTTGTGCTGTAGTTGCCCTTGGAGCAATAGAACTTTCTTCTTTGCAGAGGCTTTCCTCGGCTGCACTCTGCTCTGCCGTGCTGTCTCTGGAGAGAGCAGGCAGCAAGAATCTCCTGCTTCTGCAGCTGGCCATGGCTCTGCTTTAATATGTCACCTCTCAGAGTCCTAGAAGTCCCCAAAATGGCAAATGCTTTCCTACTGCGGTAGTTCTGTCTCATCCTACGGGGAAAAAGCACAAGTGAAGTGTTGTTGGGATGGTGGAGGAGCTTTCTGTCCATAGAAACTGCATCGTTGCCATCTGCTCTGAGGCTGCTTGGCCCCACCCAGCAGATGGAGGGACCTCCACCAGGTTTGCAGCTGTCCCAGCTGCCCAGGTTACTGCCCAGGTTAGTGTAGTGTCCTTTGGTGACCTGTTACATGGAGTTGCTTTAATGGGAGACCATCTTCTTCCTGATCCAGAGGGGAGAGAACGTTTTCATGTAGCACCACAGCAGGCGGGGGTTTGTCACGGTTGTTTTTGAGAAGGCAGGTGATGGTTCACCAGGGACTGGAGGTGACCTAATGCCTTAAGCTTGTCGGGGTGTGCAGTGACACGACTGACTGCGTGCTCACTCCTAGAATCCAGAAGCTGGGCTGCCTCTCGGGTTGGATGCCTTTGTCATGTTGCCATCCTGCCTTCTTTCCAAAACTATCTTTGCTTTGGCTCAGACAGGGCTGCTGTCACTACACGATCTTTTCATTTGGCCTCCTAAAACTCCAGAGATATTTTTTTTTATGTCTTCACACTGCTTACAGTCCCTATGAGAACAACATTATGGTTTTCCTTTATTTAGATCTTTGATATAACAAACTATCATGAAGTAACACGTTACTGTGTGTCAGTTGTTCAGTAGAAACTGTGTGTGTACAGAAACAAGTCTTATTTTAAATCCCAAGTCTTTGATCTTTATCTGTGAAGCCAAAGAACAGTAATTTTAAGGCAAGCTTTCAGGATTTTATCCAAACCATTGCATGCTAACAGGGACCCTCCATTTGCTGTCAAAATTCACTTTGCTAAAACACATCTGTTTCAGAGGCAGAATATTCCTTATTCCAGTACTTGCAGAGCAGCTTCCTGGAGCTCTAAATGTGTCTTTACTCCTAAGTATTAGGCATTTGTGCCCATTTTCAGTGCAGAAAACAGCCAAGCATGCTTTGGGAGCATCCGTGAAGGATTGTGTATACGTAGAAGCACTTAAGAAAGGGAAAGCAGAAGTCCTCTGGATTTTATGTGCTCACTCTCCTTGTGTTCTGATTTCTGAAGTCTACAGCCTGTGGTACTGTAGACTTGTGCAGCTGAGAGGAAGTAGCTAAATAAGGTACAAGAGTTCTTTTACGCAGTTGACCTAAAACATGGGGGGAGATGAGGACATGCATGTTTTAGGGCTATGCTAGGCCAAAATCTGGGCGAGTTCAAGTGTTGGAGGGCTGTTCCTGTTGGAGAGGTCATTTGGACAGTGTAGCTTGCTGCAGTGTGCTCAGAGGTTGTGTGGGGGAAATACTGATCTTTCCTTTTTGTCAGAGTCTGTGTTGATCACATATGTTTCTGCAAATCATTGCTCTGTTCTACTTTCTTGGGGATCCTGAAACTGTAGTGCAGTGCTAACCAGTAAGTGAAGATACCGAGATTTATATCTTCATGTGAAACCTTACATGTGCAGTTAGGCCACCTAGAGTCAAAACCACCACACTGTAATCTTCAGCAGTGGTTTTTCTTTGCTGGTTTGATTGCTTTGGTTCTCCAGGTCATAGCAGTAAAATACCAGTGGGTGTCCAAGAGCTCTCACTCACAGGGGAGCACAGCTTACCTTGGGATGCCTGCTGAACCAGTTCCAGCCATTAGATGCCTGACCCTACCCCTCTATTAAAATCCCCTGCCCTGCCTCTGGTAGCAGCAGCTGAATTGCAGTGTTCTGACAGACAAAGTGTGTGTGAAGGTTTTGGAAATAAAAATATCCAAGCTCAGCAGCTGCTACACAGAGCTTGAACAAGCCCTATGGAGGAGGCAGGGAAGAGGCACAACAGTTGGTGGCAGGAGCCTCTGTAGTTGCTCCCCCTTTAGAACCAGCCTCAAACCACTTTCTTTTGTTTCAAGTGTTGTGCTACAATTAATGTGATTGTGGGAAAATCAGCAGATACTGCGTTTTGAAGGTGTGGTGCCTTTGTTTCACAGGCCTCCATTTCAGTCATGGTCTAAAATGGAAGGATGCTCTGGTGAAGCTGGGGCAGGGGGCAGATCGGGGGTGCTGTGCCGCCCAAGGCTGATGTTACTCCGTAGTTCTCACATTCTGAGTGTGCTTGTCAGATCCATGCAAAGCTCTGGATCTGGGGGCGGGGGAAAGTGTCAAGCCCCCGCACATCTTCAGCAGCGGTTTGGAGCGGAGCTGTGGCTCCAGGCTGCTCTCTTCTTGCATCACTACTTCGGTGCTGTCTGTGCAAGGACAGCTCGTAGTGAATTCCAGAACGCTGCGTCCCTCTGCAACGCGACCACAGGAGCCCAACGTCTGGCCTGAAGCTGCTTTTTGGCAGGATATGGGGCCACAGTTATTGTTTTTGTACATGTTACTGCTGCTATGTTTATGAGCTGGGTGGGGGAGAGCAAAGGTGGGAGAGTGCAGAAGGAGAAATGTGCTGGGCTTCCCCTTAACTGTCTCCATGTAATGCTTGGAATGGTCCTCTGGCATATATTCCTCCAAGCGTCTGAGCTTTTGTATATGTGTATAACATTCAGCATTGCACTCACAGTTGTGTCATGCTGGATTAAATCCATGTCTAAACCACTCATTCCCTTCATGAGGACTGGGATGTAAACGTCCTCTTGTTGCAGAGCAAATAGAGTGAAAACTTCTGCAATCTTGTTTTCTGTCAGGAGATCCCCCCCTTCACATACACATGGAAGTAGGATAGTGCCCTGATCCTCGCTGATTACAGCAGCTTTCAAAAACCTTCTCTGAAGGGGAATCAGGAGCCTTATGGGCTGGAAAATATAATTCATGCAGCTCTTGGCTAAACAGAATGGAAAGAAGCGACTTAAGAGTTCTGGGTTTGAGTAAGACTTTAAAATGTACCATGTGAGGCCGCATGCTGTGTGTGAAGTAGCAGAGGTGTCTGCCCGGAATGCAGAACAGTCTCCCACCAAGGGGCAGCACTGCTCCTGGAGAGCAGCTGCCTTCTGCAGAGAGGAGAACTCCTTCATTTGCAAAATGTGATCCGGTGTGGCTGTGCTGCAGGGCAGAATGGATGCTCTGGGAACAGCTGGATCAATTTGGTTCTGTCGATCCTGCCAGCTGAAACCATACCTCTAGTTCCAGGTGCCCACTTCATGTAAGAGTATCAAGTGGCTTTAGCTGCTTTCCATCACAGATGCTGTGCTGCTGGACTCCATCTTTCACTGAGCTGAAAAGCACCCAGATTGATAAATTTCCCTCTAGTGTAATTATATTGACTAAAATAATATGGGAAAGGGGAATAAATTCCTGTGTGATGTGGAAGATGTGCTAGATGCAAATTGGAGTCTCATTATTAAAGGCAAAGGTGCAAAGTCAGAATTGTGTTGTTAGAACTGCGTGCAAAGAGCTCCCAGAATAAAAAAGAATTAAAAATCTGTAGAGTTTTATGATGAAATAGTTTTGTGTGGCCTTGTTTCCAATGTGGTAAAGTACAAAGACGTAAAGAAACAGAGAAGGAAAAACTAGAGAGTGCAGCAAATGTTCTTTGACATAGATTTGGGGGAGATGGGGGCGGTTTTCCAGCAGGCTGGAATGCCTTGTCTGAAAGAAGCATGGGTGGAGTTACCTTCCCATGGAAAGTGAGGGGCTGAAGCAACAGGAGCCAGATATAAACCTGGTTTGAAGATACCAGAGTTAAACAAGCTCTCCACCAGGACATTTAGGTGCCTAAAATGGTACAAATCACACGCAGACCAGCTTTCCTCTCACTCCAAACCCGCCAAAAGAGCAGCAGGAGGAGGCAGCTGCTCTGCCTTTCCTCTCACTGTGTGTCCGTGTAGAAGCATCTTGGCCCATGGTCATCTGGAAAGCACTCTTTTGGAGTGAGGTGGCCTTTAGGTTGTGACTTTAGGTTGTTCCTCAGCATTATAGTTCTTGGAGGTAGCTTCAACATTGAGGATGGATCTTCAGTTGGTCTTAGGTTCTGTAGTGTTCACCCTGCACTTTGCTTTGGGACATAATATTTCAGTGCAGGTAACTGGAGTACACAGTTAAATCAGTGTGTCCCTTCTGCAGCGACTGAGATGACAGCTTTCCAAGCAGTGAGAAGAGGAAAGGCTCTCTAGTTTCTTGAATCTAAACTTAAAGCTCTCACACCCTCTTGTTACATGTGCAGTAACATCCATACCAAAATGAGAAAGTTGGAGTTCTCATTCCTACCCTGCTGTACTTTTTCATAATGCAAGGGATTGGACTTCAAAAAGTAAGCAGGTGTTGAAAGAAAAATAGCAAAGGCAAAGGAATGGTGTTAGTTCTTTCTGAAATATTGCCCAATTAAAATGCTGGCTATTCGTGTAAAATACATTTGCAGCAAGGTACTTGGAAATGATTTATCAACACTTACTTTGGAGAGCGCTGCCTCCAAGGTAGCACAAAATGTGAAACTGGCAATGGAAAGTCACTATGCCTTAAAAAAACCGACAAAGCAATTATTTCTTGCCCTAAGGAAGGGTGTGCCTGTCACTGGGTTGTGTAAGGGGAAGTGGGAACACTGTACTATTAACATTCATGATAAACTGCAGAGTTAATCATCATCCAACTAGTCCCTGGTTTCTTTCTTTTTCATTCTGGAGTAGAGGGGTGGTGGTTAGAGGGTTTGTCATTGGAGGGAAAGGGAAATTGAATATTTAATGTGGCTTTCTTTATGACAAGGCACTAACATGACTCCCGTCTGTATTTAAATGCTGTCCCCAGGTTACGACTATGGCTATGTCTGCGTGGAGTTTTCACTCTTGGAAGAGGCCATCGGATGCATGGAAGCCAACCAGGTTGCTTTACAATTCGGTCAATGCTGCTAGAAGATTTTTAATTATTTTTTTTTGGTGGGGTGGTGGAAAGCCTATGAGGTTTTTGTGAAGGAAGATCTGTTCTTGTATAATACACAACACCGCGATTTAAATGCTCTTACCAGAATCTTGTACAAGGCTTAGAAATGCCAGTGGGAAGGAGCTGCTGGACACCAAATGATCTGCTCTCCTCCCTGGTGTGTGTCAGCACGCTGGCTGGAGTCAGAAGCTGGTGGCTGACAGACTCCTGATGCAGGTTTTGACCCTGATGATTCTGTACTCACACTGCAATCTGTTTGGGAAGAGCTCTGCTAGCACTGGATTCTTCCCCTGTTTGTGTGCACACACACATGCACATGTGACTGTAGGTGAGGCCTCTGGATGCAGCTCTGAGTCAACTGTGACTTGCAGGCTCCACTTTTCCATATGCCTTGTGTGTGGGAGAGATCCTTATTGTGCATCTCCCCCATATCTATCCCATCCTTTGGCAAACTGGAGCTGCAGACATGAGTTCTACCCTACATGCAGTTGAGCCTGGTAAACCTGAAAGTTTCCTTAAGAAGAAAAAATGGCTGAAATCCCCAGAGAGTAAGTACCCATGGGGGGCCTTTACTCTGACCTGGTATTTGGGGCTAGAGCTGTTGTCTACCATACAAGAGCAAGATGCATAAAATTTGTTAGACAGAACATTTTCCCATCTTACATCACCCTTCCTGTGCCTTGGAACTGTAGGTGGTGGATCACTCAACCAAACCAACTAAACGATTGAGATCCCCCTTCCTTCACCACATCCCTTAAATTTCTTCTCTGCTGCCTTTTTCCTCCTAATTTGCCTGACTAAGAATCCATATCAATTATCTTAAGCCTTTTTACCTGAATCCCGGGTCTCACTGTCATGGGAGGAGAGTTATGAGTCAGATTCGGAGCTGTGCATCTGCAAAAATGTACTTACAGTTAATGAGTCTTCACAGCTGGGGTTTCAAAGGTCCCACTAAGCACTCGCATTTGCCTCTATTTTGAGTTACAGAGGTACTGCAACTTACAAAAATTTTTACAGAAATACTTCTGTTGCTGGGAAAGAGCCTGGCACATTCCCACCGGGGTGGTGGTGAGGAGCATAGAGAGAGAAGGCTCCGGAATTAATTATTACTTTTACCATCAGTGACAACTTCTATTTCCCCTTCAGTGTTGCTACAATTCCCAATTTATTTTGTTGTCACTGGGGAATCCGTAATTATAGACCACATTCCTTTTAACCAAATGCCTCTCCATATTCTGCTGACATGAAATAACATCTCCCTGCGCAAGAGCAATCCCCAAGTACCTGAGAATTTGGGAATACCTCTTTTTCCTATTGTTGATGCCTGCTCTGCCCCTTCTCCTATTTGGAGTATATAGATTTGGGCAGGTTTGGTCCGTTGCTATAGCAAAGAGCCTTTAGGCACCAATCCTTAAACTGAACTGAGTTCCTGGAGGTGCCCAGTAACTCACTGCACACACGTGCATGGGAAGAAGCTGTGGCTGGCATTCCACTGCTGCTTACACTGACCTCCCCAGCAGCAGTTGCAGCAGGCAGGCTGGGGAATGTTTTCCTGTGGTTCTCTTCCAACATTCAGGCAGGTGCTGCCAGAACCCTGCTATTGGCAGGGGGAGTGGTCCCAGCCATGCACTCCACCAGTTAAAAACTGACAGGGTATGAAGTCTTCCAGTTTTCTTCCTGCTATACATGTCTGTGTGTGTGCAGAGGAGACCTGGAAGATGGAATGTTTGGAGAGGATCATCTCCAAAGTCTGCATGTGCCAGTCTTCATGATGTTTCAGTAGACCTACATTAGTTAGTCATTAGTGAAGTTAGAAACGTGGGGTTTGGGGTGACCCAAGTTATTTGCATTTGGTCAGGAGAGCCGTAACCTCTGGATTGCCCCACATAGGTTAACTTCTCTAATTTGCTTGTAATTGAACATGAAAAAGAACCCTTCTCATTATTAAAAAAAAAAACCTAGCAAGATTTGTATCTGACATACTGCAAGGGAAGATAGGTGACTTTTAAGTTCTCACTAAGAGCCAAATAGAGATATCCAGAAAGGGAGTTATGAATACAGTTGTCCTTAGAGAATAGATATCCCATTTTAATGACTTCCAGGGTAGAGTTCTAAGATGGTCTCCTTAGACTGAGAATCAGTCTGCATTTATGCAAGCTGCAAAACCTGTGTTAGCTAAAACACAGATTCTTTGATAGTTCAGTTATTTTCAGAAGGTTATCAGCTACCCCTGTCAAACTCAGTCACTTGGGAAAGCATAAATAGCAAATGACATCCTGGTCCCTCTCTAGTCAACCTGCCTCTTTCTCAGGCATCTGCAGACTGGGAATAAATAGCTTGTGCAAAACCAGCATTTTTGGATGCTGTTTGATGCCTGTTGAACTGCCCCTGCCTGAAGAACAATTTGCTACGTCCCTATATTGTGTAATTCCCATACCATGAAATCCTTTTGTTTTACCCAGCACCCACTTAAGATCATTCCCAAATTTACGAACTACAGGTTTACCAGGTCCAACTCCCTCTATTCAGTAATGTGACACATTCATGTGTGTGTGACCGCTGAGATCTGAGGGGGCTTTCTGTTACATATATTGTGATAAGGAAACATCCATCTTCTATCTTGCCCTAATTTTTGAGGAGAGTTTCATTCCACTTGTATTAATTGCTGCAGCTAAAGTAATGACAACATCCCCCTTATTAATTGCTTTGCTTTGTTGATTGTTGCATTGGCAATTTATTCCAACTCCAGGGTCCCCTCTAATGTGTGTGAAAAGTGCTGGGTCGCTGTTATTCCCATTGTGGAGGTGCTGGGCACCAAGTGCTGGCTCTCCTGCTGGCTTTGGGGGCTGTTTGCCCCAACAGGGCAGATGGACTGTTGAGTTGTTGTGCAGGACCCAGGTGCAACTCTTGTTGCAGCCTCATGGTTGGTGATGCTCCTGGTGGCCTTTTGCTACACGCTGGCTGTCATTTGAGTTGTGTGAGACCTCTCTTCTGTCTGTGAGGAGCTGCTTTTCTCTTGGGGAGAGACAGGTATTTTGAATGGAAGATGGGATTTCTGTCTGCTAAGTCACATAGTTTCTCCTAAATAATCCTTCCCTCCTTTATTTTCATTTTTGAAAGGCTGGTGGTGTGGCATTTGTCTGACTGTGTTTTCTTTGGCACCCTTTTGACACCCTGGTGTAGTAGGTGTAGTGCTCCTGTCTGGGGGCATCAGGTTGGCTTCTTGGAAGCAACTTCAGGAATACATCCCATGGCTCTTCTTCTCCATATGTGCTGGGATCTCTTTGCACTCCTTCATCTGTAGAAGAGATAGACACAACAAGATTGTTACTGGGTGTGAGAAAATCAGGTGGGACGTGAAGTACCCTTCGTGTACTGTCGCGTGTCATAAAGGCAGCCGGAGGAGGAGAAATGGAGGGAGCCTGTCTCTGCTGCCTGGATATTTTACTGTTTTCTCTGAGATGGAGATGATTGTTACACATATGCAAGCAGGAAGATTTTTTTTAACCTTAGGAGCAAATGGTTTGTCTCACTGACTCTGTAGTATTGTCTCCAAATCCTCTCAGGCCTCAAACGTAGCAACACTGGCCGAGTGAATATTTCCTGGCTTTTGTTGCTAGTAAGTAACAACTTTGTAATCCTTTCCTCCTGTTTCTTAAGTAAGAGGGCGAGAGAAGAGCTATAGCATGAACTTTTAAAAACACATACATCATAAATTATTGCAGAGGTCTCCAGGCGTGTGTTAGAGTGGTCATTCCACTTCCTGCACTGAGGCTGGAATGTGTCAGAGCAGTTTCCCCTGCAGCGCTGTCGTGGTTCAGCTTGCCAGGCACAGTGATACCTTCATTCCCTGCTTGTTTCTTACTGGAGAGGGTAAGAGGGATTCTTACCGGATTTTGTGGGTGCTCACTTGAGTGTGTCTCACCCCTGAGCAACTGGAAGCATCAACTGTGTGTTTCTCCTGCTCTGAGCCCTTGTATCCATTCACTGCGGTGCCTTTCTGCATTCCGTGTGAGCAGAGCTTCTGGTGCAGATCAGACTTCACAGGCTTTTTGCTGTAGCTGTTGGTGTTAAAATCCACAAGATGCTGTGACAAGCAGGCAAAGCTTAGGACTTTCTGTCCTGAAAACATTTGCAGTAACAAGTCACAACTCTGTGTGGCTTCCCAGTTAAATACAGAAGGAGCATGTGGTTATCCTGAGAATGGAACTTCTCCTGTGACCTGTAGCCAAGGAGTATTTCTTGAAGCCTGTGGTGCAAGAAGTGTGTGGCAATTTGTAAGGGAAAATCTGTGTCCAGACGTCAAAAATAATTGTTTTCCTTTTGATAGGACGTGCTGAGTTATGGAGTCGGGCATTTTTTTCTAGAATCTGCCAAATGCCCCCTGTAATGGAAGATGACACCCGCCTCAAATGTATTTTCATGGGCTGTCTGGTATCCATCATTTATGCACTTGACAATGTCAATCCAACTCTTTAGCTTTAACCTGCAGTCGAGGGTGGTGGTAGTGGCAGTTGAGAGTGTCCACAAATACACTGAAATCCATTTGTGTGTTAGGCTGAGGGTGCTTGCTTTTGATCTGTCCTCCTTGGATCACCAGCTGACGTTATCTTCTGCTTTTCTTGTTGCATATTAGGCGTGTGGATTTTGCTCAGGTTGTATCTTTGCATATTTTTTCCCCTATTAAGCTTGTCCTGCTTTTGACTGTGTGGTTTTCTAGAATTTCCTTTTGGAGCATGTGTATAGAGAGGGAAAAGGCTTGTATACCTACACCTACACAGTGTTTCTTCTATAAACATCCTAATGGTTTGGGAAACATGCACATTGTGGAGGAATTTTTATGAGCCACCTGACCTATGGAAAGTTCCCTCCATAGGCTGGTGGGTGAGTGGATTTCCAGGCAGCAGAGCTGATTGGGGTTTTTTTTTGTGTCTGATTCAGTGTGTGACCTGGTCACGAGCTCAGCCTGGTCTTACATCACTGAGGCTTGATGGGTTGAGTCAATCATCTGTTCATTCCCTCTTGTGTCCCACTAATCACCGCATCGAACCGGCATTTAATTGGAGTTGTAAGCCTCTGAGATCAGTATGGAAGTCTGCAGTGGGAAGCTCCTAGTGCTGGGCAGACACTTACCTGTGAATAAGCAGTTGGATCTGCCTGCGGTGACCTGTGACAGGGCTGGGTGTGTGGGTGTACATGTGTGTATCCTGCAGGGATGTTGTGATAAAGTGATTTTTATCTGTGTGCTGCAGGGACCTTCTTTGTGCAGAGAAGGGTGGCTTTTGGTGTGAAATGTAACTGCCAGAAAGTTCTGGTACCGAAAATGTTTCTCTGGACCTTCTCTTCTGTCATCTCAACATCTTCTGTCATCTCAGCTGTTCAAGCTGTGTGAATCCTCTTAGTCCCTCTTCCTCTGGCACAGAAGGTTGTAAGAGATCTTCTGCCAGAGACTTCACACACTCTTCCTTCAGCCACTGGTAGCTGCCCATCAGTGAGTTTTTTCCAGCCCTACCCGGATAAAAAAACTACAACCTCCTTCTTGGCAGCTCTGTCCTGCCTTGCCTCAGGAAGAAAAGTATGCTACGCAAAATGTTTTAAAATAAGTTCACTTTTCACTGGGAGAGTTGTGAAGCTGCGTCTTCGTGCTCTACTTGTGTGATTCCCAGCTTGCCATGTCCCTCTACCTCCCTACTCATGCTCCAAAATCCTGTCCTCCTTTTTCCTTCCGCCTCACCTTACCCCTGTGATGGGGATAGTATGTGTTTGCTGCTGCTGAACTGCTGCTCTGCAATGGGATTGTCCCATTGAACAGCTTCTGGGTGGGCTGCCTGGAGCATGCAGCAGATGCTTCAGCAGGACTTCATTGGTCTCTCTAGTTGTTGCTGGCCCAGCAGGGTTATCTCAGGACTTAAATACTGCTGTATATTACAGAATTATCTATTCTGTGTGCTGAGGTTGGCTTGGGCTGCTGTATAAATAGGTTGTTCCACATAAAGCATCCCTCCCTGCCCTTCTCTAAAATGAAACTGCTCTGGCCTCTGCACATTTCTCTTTTGGTGATGGGTTTGCTGGGAGTTTTTGCCCGTTGACACTAACAAATCTGTGTGATGACGTCACTCTGAAATACCCATTCTTTCCCTGTAGATTGTAAATGCCTTGTTAGTCAAGTTCTCTGTTGGAATGGATATTCTGTTTACAATGCCAGAAGCTCGAGGGAATAATTGTGATTTCCTGACATTTGTTTGAATAACTTGATCTATGAGTGGTTGACAAGATAAGTGTCCAGTCCTCTCTGGTTGATTGATGGTACGATGTGATAAATCTGTACTTGCAGTGCATCACTCACTGCTGTTGGGCAGCCAAAGGTTGGATGCTCACTCCACTGATGGCTCTCAGTGAGGAACCACTGTGGGACAGCTGGACCTTTGGTCATACCCAGTATGACTGTTGTAAAAATGGGAGGGACTCGAAAACTTCTGCTTGTGAATCCAAAGTGTGATGTGTGCGATGGATAAATCTGCTCTCTGCCTGTTCCATAGGGCTAAAGTTGTGTTGTAGAGCACCCATTGGCAGAGCATTCCTAAGAAATGGCTTTGATTCGGTCATTGCCAGCATGCAGAGCGTTTTCCTGAGTGATGTGGCATCTGGCACACTCATCCTTTGGACTCGTTTGTAGGTGAGATTTTGCCTTGAGCTAGGAAGGATTGGAAGTAGTCCTTGGATGTACGGGCAGGATACAAATGCCACTCTGTCATGTAGCTGTCAGGTCCTCTCCTCCTAACGTGTTAATGGAATAGTTGTGCGACAACGAGGAAATCTTAGTCATAGATGCTACGCAGAGGTGCAATTGTACCTTTAAACGGAGAGTGGTGGTTTACTGCTGGCTGCATTTCCTCACTTGTTGGTTTTTCATTGTACTTGCATTCATGATTAGTTGATTTTTCTGTGAAGATCTGTAGAGACTCTAAATATATCTTTGTGTAACTGTTTGGAAAGTGCGTATCGTTGTAGCCTCAAAGTGCTTCAAAGGAGTGTGGCAAATCAGCGGCAGGACGGATTGTGTGCTGCTGCAATTGAGAGGTTGCGTACGTGGTCAGAAGGGGATTTTGGATTAGGATGTAAAATCTCTTGATCAAGCTCCTGTATGAAAGTAGTAGGACTCATGCCACTAATTTGCTTTGATGCTTTTGAAGTCATCCTTTAAGTAAGCGGGTGACTAACAGAACTGGAGCTGCACTCTCAGAAATTCCCTCTGTACTCTTAGAAGTGGATGGTGCTGATGATATGACTGAAGTGTCTTAAGGGAGATGAACAGGCAGTGAGAGGGGAAATGTCTGCATGGGTTCAGTTTACATGAATCAAGGCATCTCAGTGAGTGCACCATAACTTCCATTTCCAGAGCAAGACCACTTTCTCTCACGGTTTTGCCATAATGGTTTGCATAGGACCCGTCATCGTGAAAGAGACAACACAAGTTGTTGGGCTGAGTCCAAAGAGTCCTTCTTAGCCCAATTCTAGCAACGTTGAGGGGAACACCAGATATATTTTACAAGCATATGAGCCAGATTATAATGCTAGGACTCCATCTGGACTGTTTTGATAAGTGGGAGCACACCAAAATGTTGCAGTTTTCACTTGATGAGTCGTTGTTGTGAGCTTCAGTCTCAGAACTGTTCGTTCATGCTTTTGTGCTATCTTAGCAGCAATTGCTTTTCCGTTTCTTGGTGTGCTGTTGGTGTTGGATTGCGGGAACAGGAAGGTAAAAGATTGAGTTGAGGTGGAAAAAAATGACAAACTGCACACTCCCTGGGGTTAAGGAAGGCAGAAGCACTGTTTCCTTCTCTTCAAAGAGATGGTCTGCCTGCTTTTCTGCAGAAATTAAGTATGTTTTTTGTATAACTATGATTATGATAGTGAGAGAGAGCTGGAATTCCATTCAGATGTCGATTTTAGTCTGTTTTCTTCCCAGTTGAGTTTGTATCAGATCTTTTCAGTGTAAATCTTGGAAGTTTGACTACCTGGACTTGGGGTACATTCAAAAAAAGTACCTTGAATTTTACTTTTTTCTACTCGGGTTATGAGGCTTACACATGTAAAAGATTAAATTCAGATGTTTCAAGTTTGAAGATGCAAGATCAAAGCTCTGGCAGGCAGCAATTTTTATTTGTGAATTTCTGGTTCCATTTGACTGTAACTGGGCTGTTAATGTTCTTGTCTAGAAATGAAATTATTACAGTGGAAAATGGGGGTGGCACGCCTATGTGGACTATTGTGTCATTATCCATCAATCACAGGCAACAAGGAAACAGGTATTTAACACAGGAGGACACAGAGTTATTATCCACCCTGTTCCCCTGCAAGCCACAGGGCACCTTCAAGACTCTTATTAAAGCTTTAATACCTATGGAGATCACAAGAAACCCTGTATGTACAGGATCAGAGATTGGGAGCTTTGCTGTCATTCTGCATCTGTGCAGGACAAGAAAACATGTGAGGCGGAAGAACACCAAGAGTGCTGCCAGACAATAGCCCTCTGTATTCCCTGATTGTCTCTTGTCCAGGGGTGAATTTCTTCTTCCATCATATCTGGGAACCTGCTAACCCAACATGTGTGAATGGGACAGCCACTGAAAGGTCCTCAGTACCACTGTTTCACCAGCTGAATCCTGGCTATGATTGCTCCCAGAAGAGGGTTGTGTGGGAAAATCCTGAAGCTGTTTTGTACAAGGAGACACAGGAGGGAGGTGGAAAGATCATCCTGGTTTCTGCAGTGACAGAAGCTGTCTGATGTAAAGGAGAGTTCTGCCTTAAGGTTTGTTTTGCGGTGCTGTTGCACTGTCCATATGTGTTGACAACTACCAGATGTTGCATCCAAGTGTCCTCCTTCATCTCCATTGCTTCAGGCCACCTGTAAGTTCAGTTAGTTATGTCTTCTCCAGAATGAACAAACAGCTTCCAAAGGATGGGACTAAAATCAAGTCTGTCATGTAAGGAATTACATTTTTAATGAGGGTCAAAGCTATAAAGCTGTAAACATGATATTTAAGTATTTAAAACACTGCAACTGTCTTTAGAACAAATGGATGAGAGTAATTCTCCCCTGCTTTCATAGACAACAGGGGAAATATTAGTTTTTTGTGATGTACAGTCCATGTCTAACCAGGAAATTAGCAATATCCAGATGGGCTTCATGAACCAGATTTGAGCCAGGATGGCATTTAAAGCCCAAGCAAACATTTGATGTACTTTTCCATCAAGGATCTCAGGAGTAGAGTTAACAGAGAAAGTAATTTTAAGTTCTCAGAATCCCAAGATGTATTTTCGTACACATAATACCAGGTTGAGAAGTCTCACTAAGAAGTTTTCTCACAGTGCAAAGCTGTACATTAATGATATGATGACTAAGATATTTCACTGTTTATAGCCTTAGGTTTTTGAAGGCCTGATTGATTCTTCCCAACTTGTGATATCACTGGAGAAGAGAGCTGAGGTGGTTTGGGTTTTTTTTCCCCCTGACAAGGTGTTCTTCTGCGCCTGCTCCGTGTGGGATTGGTGTGTGTTCTCTGCCACTGCCACCTTCTCTGCCCATTGCACTAACTCATCTCTCTTTCTTCCTTCCAATGTGTGCTGGGCCCATCACTAAATTTAAGAAGTGAATTCTAAAATGTTTAGTTGACATCTCTTAGTGACAGGCAAATCCATCAGATTCTAAGAGGAGCAGCTGAAAGCATCACCTCTCTGGTGCTCCAGAGCTCACTGCCGAGAGGTGAGCAGCACACAGGGAGCCTCAGGCACTACCTGTGCCTGTCTGCATGGGCCAGTCTCTCTCCTGAGCCACCAGGTATTAAATCCCAGGTATTAAAGTCCCACAAGTGGTTCAAGTGACAATACCTGAGCCACCCACTGCTGTGGGGCTTATCTGACTAGTTTGAAGAGGTGTCTGTGCATGTGGTTTCCCCTTCCCAATCCCTTAGGAATTCAGCCAAGCTGAGGCACTTCTGACACAGCAGGGAATCATGTTCTCCTTCCTCATTGTCAGGGTTGTCATAGGAGCTTCTCTCCTACACACTGACCTCTCTGGCTATACTCTCCCAAAGGGCTGAGATCAGCCACCAGAGCCTCGGAACCTGGATATTTACAGAGGAGAGTCACTTCTGCCTCTTGCACCCTGACAAGGCACTAAATTCCTTTCTTCAGCAGTTTTGGCAACTGGCTAGGAAGGAGGGATCTGGATGTACCTCTGGATGTGCAGTGAAGTTGTGTGGATGAACCTCTTTAACCCCACTGCCTGTAAAGGAGGAGCTGCTGGGCCCTGTGGGGAGCTGTGACACCCACTAGTGTTATGTTGCACCCAGCTGGGCTGGCAGGAGAAACTCCTTCCAAAGGCTCAGATGACTGTTCTCATGCTGTGCCAGGTTTCTTGGGCAAATCCTGACCCAACAGGTTAAAGCAGCTGTCTTCCAAGTCAGCTCCTAAGAAGAGCTCTCTCAGGAGGCAGTGCCTGCTCAGATGTAGACATCAGTACAGGTGCCACACTGAAGAAGTGCCAGCTGCCTTGTGGTTCTGTCCAGGTGTGAGTTTTAAGGATCTGGATTTAGCTTTTGTACAGGCCACCTCAAGGTCACGGTGATGTGCTGGGAATCACCACTGAGATGTCACAGGTAAGTATTGCACTGCTGGTGCATTTCCCTGGCAGATGGCAGGGCTCTTTCTTTTACCCTGTGGGAATCAGTGTCAGGCACCCACTTTTGCCATTTACTTGGAATTTAGACATGTTGAGAAATTATGTCTCCAAGGACAAAACCCTCTTTTATTCAGAGCTGCTCCTTCTCCTCAGGGCTTTTGGGTCTTCCTTAGCTCTGAGTGCCTAAGAAGTGAGTTTGGAGGCTTGTCTGGAGGAGCCTCTGGTCTGTTCTCTCCCCTGTTTACAGGTGGTGTGTTCTTAGCAAATGTTTGCTGCTGCACAGAACATTCTACATTTTATTCACCATGCAGGTCAAGCTGTGCTAGAATTGGTGTGTAATCCCACAGGTAAAAGGACAGTGTTTGTTTGGGGTGGGGTCTTTAAATGCTTAATAGGTTGAATTGTCTAGGAATAAATTTATCCCTTTAAGGCAGAACTTTCCAGTCTAACTTTTTTCCAGCATGATTTTACATTGAAATTGGTCTTTAGTGTTTTGATATTTGTGCTTCAAATCTATGATTAAGGAGCTGGGTCTTTCCTCATTGTTTCCCAGCTTCCTTATGGCCATTGCTAATTGTAAGGTATCCCTGAGGGAGGTGCACAGGAAGGTCCTGGGCTGGATTAGTGCATTGTGGTAATGGAATTAAGCTTTATATTGTTTAACAGTGTGATGGGATGAGATGACCTTTGAGGAAGAATGTGGCTATGTAACAAAATATTGAGAAATATGTCCAGGTCACTAAAGCAGCATTTTGGAGAGAGAAGGGAAGCCCCTGTATTGGGAGCAAATGAAGTCTTTGGAGCAGCTGTTCAAACAGTGTCCATGCAGTAGCCCACGATAAATCAGAAAAGGAATATTGATGAGGCAGAGCCATGTGGACCCTTCCCTAGAGCCATCTATGAATAGTGATGCTCAATATGCTAAATATTTAAACACTCTTAAGTGTTGATAGTTTAAGTATACTTTTCAAATTAAGGATTCAACCTGATCCATACTTTTTTGGGAATGAGTATTTTATATAGAGTCATTTAGGTTGGAAAATACCTTTAAGATCATTAGTCCAACTGTTAAAGAACATCATATGCATGGTCTCCTTCACTTACCCCGTTATAAGGCCTTAACCATCCATGCTTCTCTTTAGCTGTGGAGTGGGAGCACCAGAGCACAGAACTTGCCCCCTTTGAACTGTTATCTCCCAATGTCCCCCCATCCTCACTGTCTGAACTCTAGAAATCCTCTTCTGACAACTTCATACTGTAGAGGAAAGGCTCTCATTTTAAAATTTCCACTTTTTTCCAGTGATCCTGTAAGCTGATCCACAAAGATGCCTTCTTAGAGGGGTGAGGAGAGCTGGAGGTCGGCATTAGCTGGGCAGGGTTAGGGCCCTGAGTGGCAGGTGAAAGTCCACTCGGCTTCACTGGATCAAAGAAAACTTTCAGATGTGTTGAAATCTCCTTAAAGGGTGAAATGCAGAAGCCATTCATATCACCTACCTTCCAAAGCTGGCCCCAGAGCATGTGAAGTCCTGGGCACGTTGCGTGTTTTCCCAAGCTGCGACACATCACTGTTATCCTTCCTAGAGCAGTGACTGGGAGCTTGCCTGTACCCACTGTTTTGGTGTTCTCAGAGCAGGACTGAGAGTGCTGACAAGCGAAGCAAATGCTGTGTTTAGAAGATAAGCACTTTGAGAGTCCTAACTTGGAAGTGAATTGGAGTTCAAAATTCAGGCATTAAAATGTAGAGAGCTGGCACAGTCTGAAAAGCAATTTCTGTGTATATTTGCGAAAAGGATGTCAGTGGGGGGAGATGAGCTGTACAAAGATACTGGGACTTGCTTAAAAGGAGTATGGCTGGTATCCAGGGAATTTAGAAATCGTAGGAAGAAAACTGGAGGTGTCTCAGCAGGCTAGCTGGGGTGTCTGTGGAAATAAGGTACTTAAAGGATGCAGACTGGCACCTTCTGCTAAAGGACAAATGGCCTGGATAACCAGGCAGGAAGGGAGGCCTGAGGAGGGAGCAAGTAGAAATGGAAACTGGTGTGTCACGGTGGATTGTCCCAGTGCAAGTGGGTAATGGGTTTTGAATAAAAAGAGTTTGAAAAAGAGGTGCTATCTGGGATAAAATAATCCTTATATAGCATCTTAATCTGTTACATTTAGCTACCAAATCTTTAGGACTCTCTAAGTTATCCTCCTAATGCCTGAGTTCTGTGTTAGTGCCAGTTTTGTTTCATGTGTCCATCAGTGGTGTGCCTGAAGCCTTGTTCTGTCAGCTCAGGGTGAATGGTGACATCTTTGGGCTCCCAGTCTCAGGCCTCCCCTGACCTTGAAGACCACGAGCCCTGAGCATGACTTGCTGGATAGCACTGGATCTCTGTTGGAATAAATGCCTTACTGCTACATGCTTCAAGGTGATGCCATGTGCTTTCAGCTCCGTGACGTCGCTGATGTCCGGGAGTCAAACATCCTGCTTTCCAGGTGACCACTAACACAACCTTTATGTTGTCAGTTGTCATCTCAGTGTTAATCCTGATAGAAATCTCTAATAATGACACAGGGCAAGGTTGTTTGGATCCATTTGGTAATGTAACAATTCCTCAGGGACCCACCACTCATCCGACCATCCTTTCCCCCTGTATATCTTGAATCTTCTGCCTTGCTGTCAGCCACTCAGCAGTAGAGTACTGGACACTGCTAAGATCAGGCCAATAAAAAGAAATCCCTGACCTGCAAATGCTTAGGGAGCTGGAGAAGGGGGCTGAGAGCCTTGGGGAAAAGCCCAGTACACGAGGAATTCGCCTGTGGTTAGTGTTCCTGTGGGAAATGCCAGATTGCTGCAGTACCCTGCAGCAGGCTGGATTGCTCTTGTTTCTTCAGCTCTCCATGTCACACTCGGTTTTCTAAATGTTTAATTACAGATGGATTGTGGTTTTTGGGTTCACAGCTTTTCTCATCTGCTTTTTGTCAGAGGTAAGCAGATGTGTGCTGCCTGTTGCTCTGTAGAGTTGAGTCCCTTGTACAGCAGCTGCGGATGAGTTCGGAGATAAAAACTTCAGCATATGGAAAAAACAGGATGAGAAGCCGGTGTCTGTGGCTGAGATGATCTTGTTTTGAAATACACCCAACTGGAGTCTTTTTCTCCCAGGTGTTAGCCCTCTGCTCCATCCCAGGAAGGTGCTGCCTCCTCAATTCCACAAGCATCAGGGGAAGAATTAGGGAGACCTTTGGGACCTTTGGTGTTTGACTCCACCTGCCTGCCTGATTTGAAGATAAATACCTCAAGGGAGAGAGCCCTGTGCTCTCCCTGCCAGCTTCCATCCAACCCCTGCAGGGAGCTGAAAGCCATGCCAGTGGAATAGGATGCCATTACATAACTTACATTGTGTGGCAGTTGGGGGTTGTTGAATTTGCATTTATAATCCATACTCAAATAGGAGCAGAACCTGAAAACATTCTGATTTGCAGTTCCAGTTAGATAACCCGACTTGTGCTGTCAGCTGCTTGTCTCCCTATGCTGTGCCATCCAGGGCATTTGGAGGCCAGGACTGGAATATACCCTGAGGATGGTGAGAGCTTTTTGTTCTGGGAAGTACTGCTGGGACCGTGGGCTCCCTCTGCATTCCCAGACTGTCTCCAGGGGTACTGTCTGAGCATCCCCAAGGCAATAAACACTAGTTGTTAATAAGTTTAAATAATTTTAAATGATGGATGTATACGGATTTTTGAGTAACCATCCTAATTATAGTAAATATGCGTAAGAGGGCTGAATTAACATCATGTAAATGAGGTTAGTTCTGGTATTTTAATGTGGCTGCTGTGCTGTGCTGCCTGTAAGCATTCTTTTGTCATGAGCTTTGTATGCAGTTTTTTATGTGTTCGCAAAGGATATTTCCAGTTAATTTTTAACATGGTAACAATATCAGTCTTCTAACTTCATTATTATTCAGTGAGAAGGAGACCCAAACCCTTCAGTTCACAGCACAGATATTTTCCATTTAATCAGACCATGAACAATACAAGGAAATAATTAGCTGAAGTGGTGTTTGGTTTTGTGCATGAGCCAGCTGCTGGAGGAGGTCTGAGGACGATTCACTTGTGGTGCAGGCACCTCCTGCACTGCCTTGGTTTCTGCTCTGTGGTTGTAGCCAAGAAGAAAAGTTTAGTTTGCTAATCCTTGTGGATTTGGGTGCTCTGTAGCTGAGCCTTGGTTCTGTTCCAGAAATGACCTACAGCGCCCCGTGTGTGTCATTGGTAAAGCTGAGACTGACAGTTGCTGTTCCACTGAGTCAGGTACCCCTGGCTTTCCTTGTGACCAGGGATGGTGGCATGCTGTTCCCATTCCACTGGAAGAGCTGGAGTACATTCCTCCACAGTGGTGTTGGTTGCTACATCCACATCTCCGTGCGGTGTCGCAGTCCCTGTGGTAGCTGCTGGAGCATGACCCGTGAGGTGAAATATTTGGAGAGCTGTCAGCTCATTGTTCAGAGGCTCCAAAGTGAGATTTTACTGAAGGTTTTAATGTTTGGATGGATTCAATTAAGGCAGAAGCCTGGCTTTATTTGAGGGACTGGCTGTGCTCCGAAAGCTCTCCCTCCATGTTTCCAGTTTTCTAGGTCACTCTTGGATGCTCTAATTTTTTTTCAGAGAAACAGTTAGCAAAAGCTTTGACACTGATGATTTGTATTCTGTCATCTCCGTCTTGAGAGCAAAGAGATACTTTTTTGGCAAGTTCTCCCCCTCCTCAGCCCCCAGTTATCATCATTAGGAGGCTGTCAACAAGCATGAAAAATCCCAGCGTGCCAACTGTAAATGCTAATTGACAGACAAGCAGCTGAAGCTTGTGCAGTGCCTGACCTGCAGCAGGCTGTCTCCTGGCCCTGGCAGTAACTCCTGTGCTTCCTTAGGAAGCAGGATCAAAGTGCTTTGTGCTCATGTACCTGCAGTGCTCAGCAGTGAGTCAGCTGGGCTCTGTGCACAGCAGTATGACTGCAAACAGGTTAAACTACAGGTGAGCTAAAACTAACCTTATGAGTGGGCATGATGTGTGCTAGGAGTGTGGTCTGGCTTTTTTCTTACAGTTAGACTTACCTTTAGCCTTTAGATCCTATTCTGGTATTCTTTAATGCTTCTTTTGGGGACAAAAAGCTTGGAAACTGCTCCAGTTAAAACTGGAGTTTTGGTGGCAAAGCCCTGTGCCCCGCTGACACAGTCTCCAAAGTGCTTTTGGATGGATTTCATCACCTTTGAATGTCATGGCTAAGGGATTTTCCCCTTTCTTTCCCTCTCTAAAAGTAACCTGTTCCTGTGGGGTTTGTCCCTGCTCAGTGGAGAGCTTTGAGACGTGGCTGCGCTCTGTGTGTGTTTTTTGCAAACAGGGTTTGTGGTTTTGTGGCACTGCTCTCTAGAACATCCTCATGGTGGGATTGCTCTGTGGATCAGCCTGCTGACAGTAATATTTACATACTTTGCCATAGGGCTGATTCTTTAGTAGCTGAAATGGCTGGGACTGAATTGTATCACTTAGACTGGAATCCAGTATTGCATCGCCAACAGACCTCTAAGCAAAAGAACATGTACAGCTGTGTTTGAAAGGTATCAAACAGTAGCACAAATCATTGCTCCCAGTCCTGATGCTCTGTTTTGATGAATTTGGCAATTCAGAAAACAGTAGAATCTGCTCGTGCCCTTGGAAATCTGGGCATTTCCATGGCTGAGAGCTCTCTGTGCTAGTACTGCAGAGCTGTTCTGCCTTTTAAACCCTTTGCTGGTGAGTCAACTCTGTGTTTACTGCTAGTTTTGAGGGGGAGGTTCCTGACTGGGAGGACCAGAGAGACATTTCTGTAGCATTCTGATTTAGAAAGAAAAAATCAAGCTGCTCCGAAATACAGAATGTTAAAAATCCAGGAGGATTAACAGGCAGAGAGGTCCAGGATAAAATGACTGATTATGGAAGAGATTGTTCTGGTCTCAATACCAGACAGTACAGGTGGCATACCTTGGGCTTACCTTTATTTCCCCCCCCCCAGCACTGTTCCCTGAAATTTTCAGAAAATCTTTGTGATTTCACCAAGATCTGCACAATTGAAAGTGGTGAACTGAAATTTAAGAGTATTATCCAAAACATTTTGCAGCAGAGTAAAGGAAGATCTGGATGAAAAAGAGTAAGCAGTGACAGGGACTAGAGGAAATAAAGGTTCTGAAAATATTTGGGATGGAATCTAGTAACAAAACGGGGAAATGAGGAGTTTAAAGCCACTGAATCCTGACAATGTATGTCCTAAATGAAGGACTCACTTTGGAGTGTTAAATCATGATTGCAACCTTGAAAATTACTTTATCAAGAAGAAATCAGTAAGAGAGAGCATGCTGAAAAAGTGAGCAGGCAATCAGCAGGGTGTTTGGGAAATTAGGGAGTAATTATGCAAGTGACACTTTCTGCAGCCTCCAAGAACGGAATTTGCAGAAGGGACCAGCACCACATGCACTTAAGTACCATTTTCCATAAACCCCAAAATAATCTTAAGGCTTTCTGGCAAGGTTTGTCCTCGGTGGCTGGTAGAAGGATGAAGCTGTGGGACAGATTGCCCCTCCAGAGGAGGTGTTCTCTGAGTTTCCTTATTTCCCAGGCTCTAGGCAGGGCTGCAGCTGCCTGCTGAGGAGCTGCTGTTCCCGAGGACTTCCCTGGGCTCAAGCTGCAGCTCTGCTCGTGAGGATGTGCACCCTGCCTTCTCTCCCTGCCTCTGCTCGGCGGGTCCTGAGGCACATGCAGGATTCCAGCCTGCTCTTGGCACTGCCTGTTTCTCGAGTGTGTGATGGGATGTGATGGGTGTCCTGCCTGGGAGAGAGAGCATTTCCATCTCAGAGAGACCAACAGTCCCGGTGGGACAGCCTTGATTTTCACTTCTCTTTCTCACTTGTGTTTCCTCATGTGCCTTAGAGAAGGTGCAAACCCTCTCATGGGCATGTGAAGTGGGCAGTGCTCCACGCTGTGGATTCTCCAAGGATGCAGCACTCTGCTCTGGGTGCACACACCAGCCTTCAGCAAGGTACAGGAACAGCTCAGCTTCTGTCAGGCAAAGGCAAATCCGTGCTGGAAAGCAGTGCTTGGGCAGCTGGGTGGCAAAGAGGAACCCCCCAAAGTGCTCAAGCCATACAGACCTGGTAGGAAGGGATGGGTTTGGTCCATAAAAGGCAGGATGTGGAGAGGGGAGGGTGTGGAACCCCCCCTCACAGGGCAGTGTCTTTGGCCTCCAATTTTTTCTGCTGCACGCTTTTGCAGGAGTTAAAGGATTGTTGTACTGCCACTCAGTGATTCCCTCCCATGAACTTTTCACTCCCACTTTACATATTCCCTAACATCTCCCTCACGTTCTGCAGAGCAATTCTTGCATGGGTGTATCATGACTTCTGAATAATGACTCTGGGAACTTTTCTCAACTTCATGATTTGCACTGCCGGCTCTTGTGTGATGAGGCTACTGGGTTAGAGTACCTAGGAAGCTTCTGACTCACCAGAGGTCCCCAAAATACCTGGGGGCCATTTACAGCTCCCTGGCATCCACCTGTACCATCCAGCAGCTGCTCTCCTGGGACTTGGGAGACCTGGGTCTGGATCTCATTGCTGACACTAAGTCTCACTGTGGTATTGGGCAATACAGGCTGCATGGTCTGGCAGTGCTTCCAGTGACAGGAGATGTCTGATGCCTCCAGTGACAGGAGATGTCTCATGGATGGCTCCCTGCATCTGCTACTCAGCCTGCATCCTGCATGCCCAGGTGTGGTCTGTTGTCCACAGCAGATGAGAGCCACCAGGAATCCTTGCTGCTCACTGCTTTGGTGGGCTGCTCCAGGCAGGAGCTGGGGGACATGCACCTTCATTTCACCCTTAGATCATCATCTGCATTTCAGCAAAGCTTGTGGGTTTGTTGGGCTCCTGGCACCTCTCCAAAGCATCATGTGTGGATCTGGAAGCAGTATGTCTTTGTGGGCAGTAGAGTCCCTCTGGTGCTGCTCAGGTGCTCGAGGCCACCCCCATGAAGGACTGGCTGCAGGACCAGCAGCCTTGTCACGTGCTGGCATATTTCTCTGAAGGAAAGCCATGGTTTCATGAGGGACATGAAGACTAACCCAAGTATGAAAATTCTCTCACCTCACTAGCATTTTATCTCATGTTCCTCCTCGAGAAGCTGCCTTGAGGCCAGCCTTGTGGTGGCTGGTGTGAGGGAGGCTGCCCAGCTGCCCCTTACCAGCACGTGGACAAAAGCAGGTTAAAGCAGTTTCCTACTCTCTTTACTTGTCTCTGCTCTTCCTGGGAGGTGGCCTCTCCTGCCTGGTTCCTCTGAAGCTGACACAGCTTTATAGCCCTGTGCTAGAGCAGGGCACAGGCTGTTTTCCCTCCCACTTCCATGGCAAAGCTCCAGCTGACTGAACCAGGAGAATTCCTCCCCCTTTCACCCTGTTTTACTTGCAAAGCCTTTAGGAACCAGAGCTTTAACCCCTTCCTTTGCCTCTGAGTGATCTGCGTGTGCTGAGCACGTTCGTCATTTACCCCCTTGTCTCAACAGGGAACTCTTTCCATCGGTGGCAAAGAAGTGACCCTTGAATACACTCCGTGCCCAGAGTTTTGGCGCTGCAAACGTGTAAGTATGTGCTCAGAGCTGTGTTGTACTTCCCCTGCTGGCACTCATGGCAGTGGCAGCTCAGAGGAGTGTTAGATACTTGCTGGGTGGCTGAAGATCTCTCAGGGTAATGAATGCCTGTCCTGAAGCTCTTGCCTCTTCTAAACTGTGCTTTTCTCTTCCTTGTTTTTGGTCCCATCTCTGAGTGCACGTTGCTCTGGTACAGGTAGCCAGGGTTTTGTGCACAGAACAGCTTCATCCCTCTGCGGTGGTTCCCTTTTAACATGTGAGGAAAATAGCATGTGGATCCTTTCTCCTTAAAAACCACAATGAGACAGATTCCGGCAATCGGAATGGAACTGGCTTTCACTCTGGTTCATGTGTGTAACCACCCTTCTGCCTCATGCAGGAACCTGTGATACAGCTCTGAGTGTAGTAAGTGAAGCGGGGAGGGAAGCATGGAAATGGATCCAAGTCCAGGCAACAGTTAGTACAGGCTGGAACTGGCCCATTTCTGGGAAGGCACAGTTGCTTGTTCCTGTGCCCTCTCCAAGGTTCTCCCAGAACAGGAACTTTGGGCTGCAGCAGGCTGGGGGTGATTGCTAGAGAAAGGGCAGGGCTGCTGCCTGCATTCCCACTGACTGCAGAGCGAGAGGTTGCAGCAGGGCAGGAAGGGATTGGTTCTAATTAGACTTCCACTCACATGGATCACCCTGGGCTGCAGAGAGCCTCATCCAGGCTAACTGGATCCACTCAGCTGCCAACAGAGCTGTTGCTCACCACCTCATCTCTGCTTGCAGCGCTCCAGAGATGAAGTAGAGACAGAAGTTTCAGGCAGTGGTTTCAAACAGCTTTCAGTGCACTGACAGGTGGCTGCAGTGTATGTCCCCACTGCTGCTGTGCATAACCATGGCCTGGAGGAGCTTCCTTGTGCCCCCAGAGCATTTACAAGGCTTCAGTTACAGGAAAAAATTGGTATGAAAGAGAAGCAATGCCTTTACAAAAGCTTAAGGAAGAAGTTAGGAATGCTGTGTTCGGAGAGGGCTGTGAAGATGGGGCACTTGCTCTCTCCATGGCTCCGGGTGGGGTAACCATCCAAGCATGTACAGCTCTGCCTCTTGGTTAGCAGACATCTCTTCATTGACTCTCCAAATTACATGAGTATCGACAGTTTAGCTCAGGTAAGGACTTTGTCACTGCTTGAGGTGCAAGTTGATGTTAGAGAATGCCAAGGTAGCTTTTGATCCTTTGAATCAACATGGTGCCTAGCAGGGAGCTTTTGGTCCAGTGTCACTTGAGAGGAGGAAGGGTCCCATGTCAAGGACTAGTGAATAAATCTGCTGAGAAGCTGTGTGAAAACCCTGTTCCCAAGGCAATCCCAGTTGTGAGTCATATGAGCATTTTCCTGCCATTCCAGCCAAGGCTCCTGCTGCCATTATCCATCCTGTCTCTCAGGATCTTGCTGTAACTTTTCCATGGCTGTTACTTTCTGAAAGCACTGCAAAGCCTAGCATTCTGAAGTAGGTTGTACCCACTGCCTCCAAAACATGACTTCCTCATGCTGTCCATCTTGCATTGCAGTGTAAGGTGTGCACTGTGGGCTACAGATCTTCCTGCTCCTATTGCAAGCTCCCAAGGGATGGTGAGTATATCTGGTCCTACGTGCTTGGTCAGTTAAGAGTTTCATCTGCCTTCACAAGTAAGTTTTTCTTCTGGCTTCCCCGTGGCATCCCTCTTGGTGGACTGTGTAGGAGTTTTGCTTCATTCAGACCCTTTTTGCCTGTCCACATTAAAGATGTTACATGTGGATGTGCCAGGTTCTCTGTGCTTGTGAGGCTTGGTGGAGAAGTGTCTTAGTGCACACAGCCTTTCCTTCCTGTTGCTTTGGCTTTGTCCTTCATCCACGGAGTTAGTGGTGTGTGTCCTTCAGAACTGTGAGCTAGTACTGCAGGCCATAGGTGAGAGGGCTTCCCCTCAACCCACCTTCCTTGGGAGACGCAGCTTCATGTTTTTAATGTCCTTTCGACGATCTCAGATTAGGATCATAGAATCATTAAGGTTGGAAAAGACCTCTAAGATCATCAAATCCAACCATTAAGCACTGCCAAGCCCACCACTAAACTGTGTCTCTAAACACCACATCTACATGTTTTTTGAACACTTCCTGAGATGATGATTCCACCACTTCCCTGGACAGCCTGTTCCAATGCTTGACCACCCTTTTGGTGAAGAAATTTTCCCTAATACCCAACCTAAACCTCCCTTGGTGCAACTTGAGGCCATTTTCTCTTGTCCCTTTGCTTGTTACCTGGGAGAGGAGTTTAGAGCTGAATCCAGGATTGGAATTACTGAACTCACCTTGCTGGCTGTAAGAAACGCATGGAGAGGAGTCCTCCTCCAGGAACTTCTCAACCTACTAGCACCCTTTTTGAAGTGGGAAGGCATGAGAGCCAAAACACGATTCCTTGAGGAACTAATTTCTCTGGGAAATACAGACAGTCTGCAAGCTTTGACTCTGTATCTTTGAGCAGACTACCCCAGGCAGAAGGGCAGTACAATAACTGCTGATGCACAACTCTCCATTTACTGAAGCACCATCCCCGTGGTTGTGCTTCCGTGTGCTGTGGCTCCTCCGTCAGCGTTGTGAAAGCAAAATTCACACAGCTGACCCAACACAACTGTGGGTTGTAATGAAACTGCCAAGGAGCAAGTTAAACAGAGCCTTTAAGCTGCTATGAAGACAGATGGTGGTGCATGCTTCTTACTGACCTGCTTTTCCTGGTCGGGAAAAAGTGTAATAAGCTAGTCTCTCTAAGACTGGGTGAAACAAAACAACTCTCTAGGCATATACAGCGGTTACTGCAGCTGTGTGTGAGTTCTGGCATGCTTTGTCACTGATGGTTGTGAAATGGACTTTAATATGCCTCTCTTTCAGGGAGCAGAGCAGGCCCAGAGTCCAGAGGTGGTGCTGAGGGAGAGGACCCATCGGCTGAGCAAGAATTCAGTAAGAGAATTGCCCTCCCCATCTCCGGGGTTGTGCTCATTCCTGTGTGATTTGCATGGGCAGTTTTTGCAGCTGCAGGTGCAAAACTGGTGTCATATGCAAATTTTACTTGACGTTCTGTAGCCAAAACTCTGCACACTACAAACTGCAGACAAATGAGTACAGGCCTGTCCAAGGTGAGCTGTGCTGGCAGCCAAGTGAGGAAGTGTTGCAGCTTTCCCAACAGTTATGTGCAAAATCACTGTGTGTTCTGCCATGCTGCCCACTGCCTGAGCAGAATGAGAGCAGGGAGATGCTCTGGGGGGACACTGAAGAGGGAGGCTTCACTGTGCCAAGTCTCACACTCTCATTTCCTTCTCTTTGTGGGAAGAGGCTTCAGCAGCAAGTGCAGGGCTGGTGATGTTTGACTTTGCAGCCCCACAGCTTTGGCTTCCCTTTCCAGCAGTATTAGAAGCTCAGGTCGGGATCTCTTTTGCAATGAAGCCAGGTGGTTCAGAGGCCTTCAAGCACAGAAGCTTGATGAAATTTATCTTCTCTGTGTTGCATAGGTAGACTGGGGGACAGGGTGTTTTCATGTTATATCTGTGGTCAGTAGGCACCAGATAAAATCCATGATTATATTATGATGTGTTTCACTCCGTAGTCAAGGGGGCCTGAACCCTGTTTTCCACCCAGAGACAGGGTGGCAGTTACTAGTTGATATTGCTCAGCTGTGGGTGTTCAAGAATGCATAATGCATAGTAAGGATATCACGGCCATATAGGTTGTGCTGGACATGGGAGGAGCATATCCAAATCCATCCCTGATTCATGTTTGTCCAGCCAAGAGCCAGTCCTAAAAGGAGGCCAAAAAGCGTCTTGTCTCTGACAGGAAAGGTCTGTTAAAGGAGCCCAACATGAGACAAGTCAGTGGAAGGATGAGCAGTACCTAACTTGTCCTGTACACACCTTGTGTCTGCAGAGTGTTAAGGCACAGGATATGCAAAGGGCAGAACTGGTTGACCTTTTGTAAGGAGCATTGCTGCAGGGGCCAGAAAAGAGAAGAAGAAAAATACCTGCTGAAACACTCTATGTGAAAACATTTCATTCCTCCTCTCTAATAGCAGAGACAAAGCTTGAAACACCTGAGCAAGAATTGTCAGGTCAGCCAGGATCTCCAAAGCAGCCTCTGCAGCCTTCAGTTCCTGCTCCACAGGAGGAGTGTCAGCCTCAGGAACAGGAGCCGAGGAAGAGAGATGAAGGGAGAGAGCGGCGACCCTCACAGGAGAGGAGAAGGGACATGGAACGGCACCAGGAGCCACCTTCTCAGAGGGAAGGGGAGGAAGCCACACCACCGGATGGTGGAGGAAGCAGAAGTGAGTGGCATAAAGCCCAAATTTGGATTTCTCTTGCTTGTACTCTATCTGCAGAAAGGGCATCGTTTCACTAAAATCTCTAGAGGCTATTTCTGTGTTGTGCAAATCCATGGCATCAAGTAATAGTGGGCTGTCCAGCTCCAAAGGTGCTGACAAATTGCCTTTAGGAAGATTAATTCAGGTTGAGCTGGCTTTAGGATGGTGGAGTTAACTTAGCACTTCAAAACAGCTTCAAAAGTCTCTTTGGCCAGGGCTTACCCTGAGCTCTGAGGAGGGGCTATTTTCTGCTCTGTTTTCTGGGAAGGAAAGGTCAGCTATTGGAGGTGGAACTCTGAGCATCTTGCAAAGTGGAGAGAAAAAAAGCCATGGCTTCCAGACTCGACTGCGAGAAGCCGTGCTGTTGCTTTGAGTGGGTTTAGTCACAATACACTTAGTTCTAAGTTATATTTTTTTCCCCATTTTTTTCTTTCCGGGCCACCTCCCTCAATGTGCTTCTCAGCAATCATGCTGAAGCGCATCACTCGGTTCACCCCCCCAGAGGTGATCGTGGGGCTCCTGGCGCCCTACGTGCGGCTCTCCACGTCCAGCGTGCGCATCATGAAGAACAAGGCTGGACGGATGGGGCAGACCTACGGCTTCATCGAACTGGAGTCTCATGCTGTAAGTAGCTTCTTGCTTTCACATGCTCCCCCTGTTGGCATCTGAAATGTGTAGAAGTAGAGGAAGCACAGGAATACAAGAAATCACGGTGCTTGTGGGGCAGCTGTCCTGGAGTGAGTCCTCTTCTGCTTGTCTGGCCAGGTACAGCTGTTGCTCTCTGGCTTTAGGAGTCAAAGACTGTCTGTTGTTACAAGCTGTGACGTGTTTCTTGCCTCAGTGCATTTTTTCATAGACCCTCCTAAACTTGAACACCTCTTACAGAGATATTTTGTTTGCAGGGAACTTGAATTCAATAGTTTCTGTTTGCAGAAGGCAAAAATCTCAATTAACACGCAGTCCCATGTTGGAGGGATCATATTTTCTGGTTTTGATTGGCTCCCAGACTCCATAGCAATGCTTTGGCGGTGTTCCAGAGGGTGTTCACCAAAACTCCTTGGAACAACAGCAGCCAAAGCAGCCCTAGGAGAATGCAGTCCCTAGCTGGCTGCTGAAAGTGGTCATAGGACAAGCAGAGAACCTCCCAACTCATTTATCCCTTTTATCACATCCTTGATACCCTTCACTGACATTTAGGCTAATATTTAGTGTTGTGTTTCTTGTTTTCTAAGCACAAAGCATTCCTTTCAGGCAGGCTGGATTTGGAAAATGGGCTGATTTCCTTCTCATGGAAGTGACATTCTCCTTTGCTTTTACAGGAGGCACTGAGGTTGCTAAAGATACTGCAGAACCTGGATCCCCCCATCTGCATTGATGGGCGTACGTTGGAAGTGAATCTTGCTACAGGGAGAAGAAGGTATAGACAGATGAGGCAGTGGGACTGTCCTTTGTATGATGTGCTGCAAGGCTAGAACTATGTTGTCAGACCAGGTGCTTAAAGTTTGGCTCGGGAATTAGCACAGATGTTCCTACACCCTAAAAATGTGTTGGAGAAGTGAAGACATTGGAGCTTGAAGAAGCTTCAGTGATTGAGCAGTATGGGATTAGTGATCATGCTGCATATTGCTGTTGTCAAGCCATCAAATCCCATTGTGAAGGAATTAATGTGTTCAGCTTTTTAAAAAGCATTTGGAGAGATTCATCTTTGTGGATACAGCAGAGTGGGGTCATAACTGTTGTGGAGACAGTGATCTGCCAAGTCTGTCTCCTGGGATGGACACAATCCAACATGTGGCCAGCAAAGATGGTCTTTCTGCCTTTATTTGTCCTGCTGTCATTTTGAGTATACTGAGATTATTGTGAAGCCAAATTGACATTAACCTGCAACCTTTATCTCAACAGGAATGACTATGGGGAGCACGGTGACAATTCCTACTATGGCCCGGTAGGTCTGCACAGCTTCCCTGTGGGTCACTGGAAGGTGGGGAACACTTGGGGAGACAGGCCAGGCTGGGTTGGGCTTTTTCCCTCTGGGCTGCTGAAAGTTCAGCAGGTTTGATGGGATGATAATGCTCATATGTGCTCTCCCTGCTGCTCTGCCCCTCACGCTGTGTTTATCACGTGCGTGGAAGTGAAGTCAGAGTGCAGGTGCTGCTGGAGGGAGTTCGGGCTGGGTTACCCGATACCACGCTTTACAGAGTGATTCAATTGATGACTGATCTCAGCTCCCTGAGGGAATGTCTCTTCTTTAGTGCTCCTTACTAGAGTACTGGGCTCTTCCCATACTGAATGGGCAGGAGGCTTCCATATGGATTGCTGTGAGCACCTCTCATGGAGGCTGCAGAGATCTTGTGCTTTGCAATGCTGTCCATTGCTCTGTAGATGAAAAGCTGTGTCTGCTTGTGCTCTGTTTAGGGTAGCTAAATGAGCCATTCTGCTGAACTTTGGGCCCGTGAGAGGGAGGACAAGCAATATGATGTTTGTCAGAGTCTCTTATCTGTTTGTGTTTTTCACTTACTCCAGGGCAGAAGGGGCATGAGGGACAGGAGGGGTGGCGAATCACAGCGACGCACCAGAGCACAGTGTAAGTTAAACTCTGCTTCACTCCTACTGTGGAGACTTTTCTTCCTTAAAAGGGCACTGACATGTAGAAATCAGCCCAAAAATATTTTTAAAGGCTAAGAGTAGGTTTGTTTGCTACACCCACTTCTGAGTTCCTTTGCCAACTTTGTTTAGTCACATTTTCCTATCTGATGATGTGTTTCTCTCTACTCTCACTGTGCGAAACTATATGTAGATAAAGGAAACTTGCTGCCCGTTTTTCCTTGTTGTGGAAAACTGATGGGATAAAATCAGCCTGGCAGTTACTAGCAGAGACAGAAGAAAATACACTTGATGCAGCAGTGCCAGTAGCTGGAAGAGCACTCCTGATTGTTTTAGGAACTTATATGTAGCATTGCTGAGCTCTGTCCAAGAACACTCGGGAAATGAAGAGCATTCCTGACATTGTGGGCCTACTACCCTTAAGGCCTTTGGCTTTTCCTGTTGAAACAGTTCACTCCCCTTTCTTCTCGGGAGCTTTCATGCACCCACGGGGTGGAAGGCATGTAGAGAGTGTCATCACTTTAAACAGGAGACTGTTTGAGAGAGAACAGCTCTTTCTTGTTCACAGGGGTGGGTGGATACAGAGGCTGGTACTCATTACCCCTTTCTTAGGGAAATTACTGAATTTCATGTCTTTGTCCAGCCAAATGTTGTGGTCTGGTGATCTCAGCACAGCCCCTGTAAATCTGCTTTGATGTGGACAGTTTTGCCAGAGTCCTAAACCAGAAGAATTGTGAAAACTTATTACCCTTCTTACTCTTTAAAGAAAAGAAGATGTAGGTCGACTGATGTGAAGATACTCATAGCTCTCTTGCCAAGAGGGAAAAATCCTTCTTTCCAACCCTTGATCCTTTCGCCAGTGTAATATTTGCTCATGCTTTTGTCTTTGTAAAACGCAAGTTCTGTCCTTGGAGGACTGGTGCCAACTCTTGTCTCTCTCTCTCCAGCACCATCGGATGTGTCCACATACATTTATGATCCTGAAACCGGGAATTACTACGATCCCATAGCTGGGACATACTATGACCCCAGGACTCAGGTGAGTGTGTGGGAAGGAAGCTGTACATGCAATATGTTCTTACAAACAGCCTTTCTCTGGAGAGATTTTGCATCTAGATCCTGAAGACAGGGCAGTATAGAGGCAGCTTTGTTTCTTTCACTCTGTCCTTTGACCTGTATGAAAGGGAAAAATATCATTGCAAAATGTCACCATAATGAGAGGCTAGGAAGCCATTAGCTGTGTGTCGAAGCAGCTGTAGCCATCTCTTTGACCTCTGAAGCCCTGCCTTTGGGAGGTTTTTGGTCTGCTCTTCCTTGAGTAGACTTATAAGCAGAGCATCATTGCTAAATTTTACTGAAGACATGTGACTGTAATAAAAGATGGACAGCACAGCTCTGTTTTCATCTGTGGTCTCTTTGCTTCTCCACCCCAGCCAGCAATAGTTATGAGGATGCCAAAAAAGAGCCATCAGCAGAGGTTCTCTGGGATTATCATCTTGTTTTCATGATCCTAGAGATGTCTGTGTTGTGGGCGAGCAGGGCAGTGCTCTGATGACCTGTCTTGGGCCCCAGCAAATTTCTGAAGCCTTTTCCCTCTGCAGTCCCTTCTTACTGTGCTGGTCTCCCCAGCCCAGTAAGGACAAGAAGCCCAGTAAGAAGATTGTAGGGTTTTGGCTAAGTCTGCTCCAAATGCCTCTTTCAGAGGGAAGTGACGATAGACCGAGAACCCTGCTCATCCCGAGAATCCTGCTCGTCCCCGACAGAGAGCAGGAGGCGGCGGCACGGGAGCCAAGAACGGACAAATGAAAGGAAGGAGCCACACAGCAGGGACAACAGGGACAAAAAGGACAAAGGGAAAAGTACTTCTGCTAAGGTAAATCCCTCCAAGCATCAGTATGATCGGGGAGCTGAGGCCAGGAGGCTGAGGTATGAGAGGTTAGAAAATAGAGATTAATCAGAGGATTCAAAAAGGGAGTGACAGTGAGAGAAGATAGTGAAATCCATGGAATCAGTAGCTGGCCAGGAATGTGGTTGTTGTCCAGCCAGGTGGGAGTAAGTTCCTGAAATTTTTCTCTTGTAACATCAAATCCAGGGCTTCTCATCCCCTCCTTATGGTAAAGGATTGAGACACATCCAGTTAACCAAGATACATGTTTCCCTCACACTGCTGAAAGCACCCAGCTATTGTAACAGGGACTACAAAACCTAGCAGAGACATTTAAACATACCAAGTCAGATGATAACAGAGACTCAGCTCTTCCCTAACTGCTGTTCCTGCCTCCCAGTCCTAGGGCAGTGCTGCTCCCAATGAACAAACACTATCTCCCCAGTGTGAAGAGCTGCTGGTTGAGAGTAGCTGCCCAAAGTGATGTTTGAGCACAGCCCAGGGCTGTGGTACTCACAATGCCTCAGGAGTGCCAGGAGAGTTGGTAGAAGTGATTTACCACAAATGCAGAAACTTTATGTTCCTCCTTACCTCTTGTCTGGATGTGCTCTGACATGACTAGTCCCGGGCAGCTGTGACCCGAGGGGTGCAATTGTCCCTGAGACTGGTACCAAACCAGCCAAGAAGTCTCATCTAGTATGGAGGCTTTCAGGGTCACTGACCTAGGAGAAACATGGTCCTGTCTGAATGAAGAGTAAAAGCATCTCCAGTAGAAATCCTTCCATCATTTTTCCCAGCTGCCTATTTCTCTGTGGATGCTCAGAAGTGGCTTCCTGGCTGCACTGTGCACTCTTTGACCCCTGTGCTGCTGTTGACCTAATACCCAGTCTTGGGATTTTCAGAATGAGCCTGGAGAGGAGAGATTCTTTGCAGAAGACGTCTTCAAAAAGCCATTGCCTCCCTCTGTGAAGAAGGACGAGAGCTCAGGCCTGGTAAGATGTTGCATGGCACTTGTCTTCCTGGTCAAGTATGAATAGCTCATGAACTGCTAAGCTGGAGCCTGTGCAGAACCTCTGTCCAGTTCTCTGTAAAGTGTGTAAATGTGAGGCTTCACCCCAGCCTGCTCTTTGTGCTGCTGAGCACACAGGTGAGCATCACAGGCTCGTCCTGTTGCAGGGCTAGGTGTCTGCAGTCTCGAGTGTTCTCTGGGTGTAGCTTCAGGAGAGCTATGGATTCCCCAGAATGAGAATGTCTCCCACCAAAACCACCCCCTCGTTTCTGCCAATCACTTGGTGTCCTTGGAGGCCTGTTTGAATGAGTGTTTAGCTATTGTGCACTGAGTCCATGGTGGTCTCAACACCTGATCTTGACTGTTTCAGACTGAGACTGGAGAGGAGAAGTTCTCTGCAGAAGATGTCTTTAAAAAACCTTTACCTCCTTCTGTGAAAAAGGAAGAGAGTGCAGCCCCGGTAAGTGGCTCCAGAGGATTGTGTTTTGCCTTGTTTGAGCCTGAGCACAGGACTAGTGAGGCTCACCACGGCCTGGTTGTGACCCTGAGTGACAGCACTGGGGATGGAATGGTGAAGGCAGTTTGTTTTATAGCTCTGCCCCTGTTTGTGGTCTTCTAGCATGGGGAAATTTGATACCTGCATTTAAGCAGGGTCTCTTCACTCAACCAGTCCTCAAGCAGAAAACTCTTCCAGCCACCTCTGGGCTGAGGAAAGGCAAACCTCACTGATGTCCATTGCTGGATGAAGTGACTGACAGCAGCTCCATGCCAAACAGCCGCTGCCTCAGTCAGCTTCTTATGCTCAGGTGTGTGGCAGGTTGGGAAAGCCTGGCACCAAAGCATGGCCTGTCTAGAGAACAGAAGGCCTTCCACCCTGTGGTGTGAATGGAAAGCCAGCCAGCATTCCCTACCTGCCCTGCTGGGAAGCTGCTCTCTCCCTCCTGGGCTGGAACAGAGACAGCAGTCACTGGGAGGTCAACTGGGGAGGGAAAGCCCCACGTGGCCAGGCAGACTTGATGCTACAAACTGACACACTTTTCTGCCACTTCCCTCAGCCCAAGGTGGTGAACCCTCTGATAGGACTTCTGGGAGAGTATGGAGGAGACAGTGACAATGAAGAGGAGGAGGAGGAGGAGGAGCAGTCCCAGGCTCAGTGGCTGCCGCCTCCCCCCCACCCACCAGCACAGCGCGAGGAGCAGCCGCGGAAGGCCAAGGCCAGCGACGACAAGCTCACCGACTGGAACAAGCTGGCCTGCCTGCTGTGCAGGAGGCAGTTTCCCAACAAGGAAATGCTCATCAAGCACCAGCAGCTTTCCAACCTGCACAAGGTATGGGGGAGCAGTGGGTGGGGGTGTACTGCGAGCTGCTTTTGCCTTGATGGCTTCGTGATCTGCAAGAAAAATGCAGCGGTTGGGTGGGAAGAGCTGTGCTGAATTAGGCACAGTAGCAGGCAAAGTTCCCCTGAAGCTCTGTTCAAAGCATTGTGTGAGCTGCTTGTTCCTGCCACGGGAGTACTGTAACATCAAGGTGTGACTTTGTAAGCTGTAGTGAGATAGCTGAGGTTTGGGGAGAGTGGGGTGCTGGCACACACAAGTGTGAGAGAAGTAAGAACTTGGCATGTGCCTCCCCATGTTCTGGGCTGCTTTTGAGCTCTTGCTTCTAGGAGGGCCAAACTGCACACTGGTTAAAATAGGACTGGTTGCCTTCCTTTCTGCAGGAGGAAGCGCTCCGGGCCTCTGTGAGGGAGCAGATAGTCTGGGCTGCAAGAGAGGCTGCTGTGCCTGGTATAGTGCAAGTGCAAGAACATGCTGCTTTACCTGTGCTCATTACGGGTGGAGCAGATGACTCAGACAGCTTGTGTTCTCTGCTTGACACTGGCTTCTGTTTTCCTCCTTCCAGCAAAACCTAGAGATTCATATGAAGATCAAACGATCCGAGCAGGAACTGGCCTATTTGGAGAAGAGAGAACGTGAGGTGGGTCTGCTGTGGTGGGCAGACTGCTACTTGTGCTTTTGCACTGGGGGGATTGGTGGTTCCAGGCAGACCCTCCACTTACACACCATATCTGCAGCCTTCCAGTGAGTGAATTGTGGGCTCACTCTGCACTGGGACCTGTTGGTAGTGCTGTGGCTTCTAAGAGCTTGTCTTCCTTCTCCCAGAAGGGTCTGAGTGTGGTTCTGCAAGCCAGGACTCTGGGCTAAATGGGTCCCAAATTTCTATCTAAACTGATGCGGTGTATGGGCTGCTGCTGCCTGGCCAGGGATGGGAGAGCTGTACTTGTCCATTGTTTGGAATGTCACAGAGCTGCTCCTGGTGCCGTAGCTGGAAGGCTGCAACCACAGGTCTGAGTCAGCCCAACAGGTGCCATCAGGACAGAGCAAGTGGATTGTGGGATGTGATGCATTCAGTGTTTGTGGGTCCCCAGGACAACTTTCCAGGCAGCTGAGGATGAGATCTGGCTGCAGAGCTTTCTTCTGCAGTGTTGAATCTTTCATAGGTCCTGTACTTACTTTGTTTTTTCTCTTATGAAGGGGAGACATAAAGACAAAGGAAATGATCGGAGAGAGAAATTCCAGCAGCTGGATTCACCAGAGAGGAAGCGACTCAGATATGACCGGGATTCAGAGAGGTAATGGCTGCTCTTGGTTAGATCTCTCTGGGGATGCTGATGCTGGGATGGGGTGTGTGCTGCTGGCATACCAAGGCCAGTGGGGTAGGTTTACAAATTAACAGTCAGACAGACTGTCAGACAGAGTTCCCCAAACTGTGAGCCTGTTGTGCTGCAGGACAACTCAGAGAGGGCAGGAGGAGGGCATTGATGGAAATGAGGGTTTAGGGAAAAGCAGAGATAAGCTGTCTGGTGCTGGAGGGGTGAGATGGGGGCTTGAGTGTGCTTGGCCAGGCATAGAGAGCAGAATACAGCCTGTTCCCATCCACCTCGTCCTTAAGGCACTTGCTGTCCTCCTGTCCTGGCATCTAGCCATTGAAAGAAAGAGCAAAGCTGTGTTTCATCTGTTCACTGACTCAGAGGAACGCTGGGAGCTGTTTCCATCTCATTTGGAGTAGGTGGAGGAAGAAAGTGCGTGCTGTGCGGAGCTCGCGACAGACCTGCCTGCTGCGAGCTCGCGTGTTCCAGTGGGCTGAGGAAGGGCCAGGCATGTGTTGAACACAAAACTGGTTATGTGCCTGTTCCCTTCTGGTGCAGCACCTCAGAAAGAGACCTTTCCTCTGTGTCTTGCAGTTTAAAAATCCACATTTTCTCTTCCCTGTTTTCCTGGAATAGCTTTGGATAAATTAAAGCAGTTTGTGTGCGGTGTCATCAGCAGCCAGAAAGTAGAACTTGTCTGAAGGAAGCTATTTTTATGCTGAGAGGTCTTCAAAACTGTGGGTTTTGGTTAGTGGTTTTGGATGAGTAATGACCAGGTGGGAGAAAGGGTGTCTGAGTTAACACTGCATCTGTTGAACTCCATGACCACAGCACTGGGAGAAAAGAAAGATCTAACAGAGCAACAGGGATTAGACTTCACTTTCTTGCTATTGCTAAAATTCTAATTAAGGAATACAAGCACAGAACACTCCTGGCTGGCTTGTACTGTAAATATTTTAGAACTTGAGCTCATTTCCTGTGCTCTGGTGTATTTCCCCCTGAAGTGGGACAAGAAATTTTGCAGTCAAAGGTGTGTGAGCCCTGGACACAGAATCCACTGTGGTACTTTCCTTAGGCGGTGTGCTTCTGGCAAGAAACTTGGATATCCCTCATGAGAGGTTGGAATGTCGGTGAAGGTTCTATTAGCAGAGCTAAAAATCCCTGGCATGTGTTTGAAGCATTGGAAGATTGGACAGTTGATTCCATCTCTTTTGCAGTGACTTTGACAGTAACAACAAAGGGAACCGAATGGTGCAGTCTCCGGGGTGGAAGAAGGGCTTTGGCCACAACCAACAGGGCACAGCATCACCAATGGAGGTGAGTCTTCCCTTCCTTTCAAAGCACACCACTATCTTGCAGCCCATAATGTCTCCCATAACAGCTGGAGGGAGTTCCCAGCCAGAGCAAGAGGCAGGCTGCAGGTCTAGGCACCCACTTGATGGAATAATATGTGTGCACTGATGAACTTTGCAGGCTGGGAGGGGCTGCAAGTATGTTGGCTGCAGAACAAGGTTAGAATTTATATGGATCTGGAGGTGTTGGAAATAAAACAACAGTAGATCAGGAAGGATGTGAGCATCTGATTAGTACCTGCCCAAAGCCAGGCTGGGGGTTGAGCAGGTCACCAGCTCAGTGCTGGGGGAAAAGGTGAGCCTCCCCCCAGGAGGTGTGAGTGTAGCCAAAGCCACGGGGCATGTCATGCTCTGTCTGCTCTGCTTAGCACTTGTGAGGCTCTCACTGCCCTTGCAGACTCTGGACATTGGAAGGTAATGCCAGGGCACCTCGTCTGAGGAGCAGAGTCCCGTCGGCAAAGGGTATCACAGGGTATCAGGGTCTACCTGACCCTGCCTTACCATGGCAGGCTGGTCTCTCAGGGGACCTTAATTTGCTTCAGAGGGCTTATCTGAGAAGCAACCTGGGGCAGGGGCTGCTCTGCCCTGCCAGGGACACACGAGCAGGATGGTGCTGTGGTGGCAGGTTCATGGCTCACCAGGCTGCCGTGGTGTCCGTGCTTCACCGAGGGGCAGCTTGGAGCACGGCTCGTGGTGTGACTTTCAGCTTGCAGTCAAGTATATCATTAAAGCAAATATTTGAGGCTTTGTGACGCGCGTTTGCTAGAGCCCACACACACGAGGCAAGAGTCCCTCTTCAGTGCAGACAGCAGGAACCAGCCCCAGCTGCTGCTGAGTCCTCATGGTGAGGTTCCCGTGCCCATAAAACGGGCTTTGTCACAGAGCCAGCTCCAGCGACGCGCTCTGGGAGGTCTGACCTCCGATCAGGACTCCCCGTCTGGGTGGGGAGCTGGTGGCAAAGCACAGCCCCTCGTAGAGTTCCTAGAAAGGCCTCCCAGAAGAGCCCTAGAGATGTGCTTTCCTTCCACTTGCAAGTCACACGGGACAAAGCCATGTGCCCACTTCAGCCCCACAGGACTTTGATCTCTTGGTGTTATTGGTGAGATCTCTGGTATTCAGGTAAGTTGGACTTGAGAGAAACTTCCAGCCCCAGGCCTGCTCTCCTGGGCCAACTCCAGACAGGTATTGCTGAATAATGCAGGCACTGGCTGCAAAAGCCGGTCCTTAAACACTGGTTGAAATTCCAAGCGAGGTACCAGTGCCCATGGGAGCTCTGTTAGAGAGAACAGCTGAGCTTGTGCCAATGCAGGCTAACAGCAAACAGCTCCCCAAGACCCCAGCTCTTGCTGGCGCTTTCCTTTGCTCGGTTTCCATCCTGGCTGGCACGCGGCTGCCTGGGCTGCTGGCACTGCCTGCTTGGCTGCCACCCCGCCGTATGCTCCTGTTGTTCCCCACAACCCATCCCTGGGGTTTGATTCTCAACGGGCATTTGCTGGCTGCAGCTGCTTTTGTTGCCCACAAAGGGCCTGTAGTTTCTCCTAAACAGCTTTTGGAGGAAGACAGGGCACTTGCTCTTCCTCCACCCACGGATCCACATGGGAGCAGTCAGCAGTCCTTGAAGCAGCCCAAGGGAAGCTTTTTCTTTATGGGAGGAGAAATCATTGTGTGACTGTTTGCAGGCAGAAAATCGGAGGAAGGGCCCTGGCCTGGGGGCCCCAGGGAAGCCCCCCAAGAGGCAGTCGAACGAGACCTACCGCGACGCCGTCCGGAGGGTCATGTTTGCCCGCTACAAGGAACTGGAGTGAACAGTGGAGGAACCCCAAGCCAGTCTCTCTCCATCTTCGTCTCTTTCTCTCTGTGTCATGTTCTTTTTGAAGGTTTGGTCTTTTTTTTTCTTGTTTTTTTGAATTGTTACAGGTTTTGCTGCTAGAGTTTTTTTAATAAAACTGAAAATTTGTCAGTGCTTGTCTTGTGGCTGAAACTGTATGTTTTAGAAGCGTGTAATGCTTTGGAGGATTCCCACTGTGTTTTGCTCTCTGCTGATGAGGTCCCTGGGAGTTGAAGCCATGTCAGTGAGGCTGGGACAGGTTTGACAGCTTGGAGGCCCTGCCAGCAGTGCCACTGTCCTGCAGTGTGTTCCATGCCATCTCAGGGACAGGTGCTCCCGGTGCCGTGTACTCCTGGGTCAGGATGGGAGCTTGGGAGCAGGGGCTGGCCCCAAAGCCTGGGAGGAATTCAGGAGCAGCAGTGACGTGTGTGGGATTCATCCTAGCTGCTAGTGAGGTCAACAGGGTTCAATTAATAGCAAGATCTGAAAGGTTAAGGGTGATCTCACTAATGCTGGGTGTCACTGATGTCTGGGCTTCCCAGCCAGAGCAGAGCATTCCACATGGGGCAGGCTGGATCTGGTGGCAGGGGTATTGGGTGCCCTGATGGGGACATATCCACGCTGGCCCATGGTGACAGGGGCTGTGTTCAACAGGGGAAAAGCCGAGCGAGTGCTGCTGGCACATCCTAGGGAGGTGCAGAGTCAGCAGGAACATGTAGTGGTGGGGCCAAAGCACAGTGAAAGTGTGTGTGTGTGAGCACAGCAGGGACCACGGGTGACAAGGCTGAGTGTGGCCTGTAGGGATAAGGATGATGCTGATGGCAGTGGCTGGTGGGAGCAGAGCCCATGCCTGGCGAGCAGGGGGTGGTGCTGGCGCTGCTGGTGCTTCCCTCTGCCTTTGTGCTCAGCTGGCAGAGAGCAAGGCCTGACACTGCTTCCAAATACCCCAAGGGAGGGAAAGCAGGAGATGTGGAAGCTGAAGGCAGCAGGATTTGGAGGTGAAGAGCCACCTGCAAGAGCTGACAACTTCCAAAGGCAGCAGAAGACCTCTCCGAGCTGCATTTCCTTGTCTCTGGCACAGGCAGTGCCACAGCAGTGTGGAGGACTCGCTCATGGCACTGTGGCCCAGGGATGGTGGAGGTGGGCACGACATTGTGCTGGTGAGTACATGTGTGTGAGGGCCTTCAGTCTTCCTGGGAGCCCCAGGCATGCGAGGAAAGGATGGGGAAGGTGATGGGCTTCTGGGGATGAACTCCCAAAAAGGGAGCAGTGCAGGTGGCACCAGGTCAGATGTAACAAGCTTGTGCTCTCAAGTGTGGGGAAGAAGTATGACTGTGATGGGACATCATTTTCAGTGGCACATGAGGGAAGAGGGGAATCTGAGAGCAAATTAGTAGCTGCTGCACAGGCTGTCTGCACCTGGGTGGGCCAGGCACCTGTGTGTGTGCCAAAAATGAGCACCCACAGAACATCATTCCCAAGACAACCAGAAGGAGCCTTAGCAGGAACCTGTTCTGATTTTATTAATTTGCTAAGTGGGTACATGCATTTTGGTGAAAGCCTGTTAATGACTGATGATATGTAATTAATTAGAAGATAATAAACTGGATAAATGTAAGAGCAGCTTCCCTTAGACAGATGGACCTCACTAAATAATGCACGTTCCCTGGCTTAGCCATATACTCGCTTCTAGTTTGTGATGTGCATGTGTGAAAGGAGAGGCAGCACAGCACTTTCCTGGCAGGCCCATTGCCAGGGCTCAAGTCAGAAGAGGAGCAGGAACAGACTGCTGTGAAAAGAGGAGGAAAAAAAAATTACAAATAACTAATTGCAGGATGTATCTGTCACCAATCAAGAGAAATCCTTTTTCTGTCCATGGAGGTAGATCTATCTCCTGTTACTTATATTAATCATAGAAATATTTGTGTTGGCTTCTATTATTTTGAGGTTCATAGTAACTGATTATGGGAAATCAGGAATACTGCTTGTATGTTAGGATGTCGGAACACCACAGTGTTACTCCCAGAACTGTGGGATTTCTGGGGGTGTGCTGTGTGTGTCTTGAGAACACTACTCACCCGGGCTGTAGGGAGTATCCCTGTGCCAGCCCATGGAAAATTGAGGTATTCCCTGGATTGATATTGATTTAGTTCTTCCAAATTCCTCTTCCCTAATGTAACCCAGTGTGAGCTCCTGTGTATTCCCTTGAAGATGTGTGTGTATATACTGTATGTACATATCTACATAGGCACAGCATCCATCCACGTGGATATCCAGGATTAGGGAGTGTGGAGCAGCCCTCTGCTGGGGCTGGGATGAGGTGACTGGCACGAGGTTATTAATGAGCTGGAACAGATAAATAGAGTGAGAAACTAAAAGCATTAAAAAGAAGCACCAACCCAGAAAACGTCATATTCTCTTGGGAAAACAGCAGCGTAGGTGGTGATGCAGAAACCCTGACCATTTATCTTTGGTGCAGTGGTTTTGGTGTCTTTAATACTTTTTAAAGGATAGTCACCCAAAGCCACAGCTGAATTGCAACTACCTTTATATCTTATAACTATTTTACTTTTATTTGAGATTATTCACCACTGTGCTAGTGCTGTGGCTGTGTTCAGCACGTGTCCTTGTGTGCCATCCTGTGGTGAGGGGTATGGCCCAGGTTACAGTTTATTTTTATTTTTCAAAGGTCCTGATAAGAGAATTGGAACAACTCACAGTGTAAGTCCTGTGTTGTAGCAGTTGATTGCATGGAGATGTTACACACAGGAGGAGGACTGGGGTGATCTGTAACCAGCACTAAGGCTGGTCTGGATAGAACTGTGTGTACAAGGAAGCCCAGAGGAAAAGGCAGAGCAAGGGGTGTAAAAGGGTTTTATTTGAAAGGAACAGGCAACAGGAGCCACAGACTGAGTGTGGAACCAAAGAGGAGGTTAATCCACCATTTAGAGGGCTGGAGGCAGTTCTGCTTGGACCCCTGTCCAAGGGAGGGTTCATCTCTGAGCTCTGTCAGCCACACAGGTTGGTATGCAAGAGGCTGCTTCAGACATCTGAGGGGCTCTGGAGCAAGAGCTGCTTTTTCCCCCCTTTCCCAAGGTAAATCAAGTAGATAGTCTTTGATTTCCAATATTTATTCATATTAATATTGATACAGCAGTGACTCAGGCCCTTGTAAGTGAAACATAATGATGTAAAGAGCTGGAGTTGTGCTTTCTAAACAGAAAAAAAAACACCATCAGGGTGGGCTGAGGGAATAATTTGTAAAGGGGAAGGAGAGAAAGAACCCAGGGAATGTGCTTCCCTCCTCAGCTGTGACCTGCTTCAAGGAGAGGAGAGGGGCTGCTGGAAGGAGGATGAGGCTGGTGGTTGCCCCTCAGTGCTGCAAAGACTGAGTTCAGAGCTGGTCACATCTCTTTGACCTGTCATCTCCATTTGGGACCCTCTCTGAAATGCCTTACACAGTTGGGTACAGAACCACCTCACCTCCCTGCAGCCCAGGCACACCCACCCTGTCAGCAGGGGCATTACACTCCTTGTGTTTCTCAGAGGCAAAACCTGATGCTCCACAAATCGGGTTTCTATCACTCAGCTGCAAGCAAACTGAAAAAAAACCCCTCCTCCAGGGATTTCTTTCCCAACATCACAAGTGCAGCTGTGCTGGACATCAGGGCTTTGCACACCTGCACAGGTATGGCTGGGCTTGGCACACAGGCAAAGCTCTGCCAGGACACCCTGGAGGCACAGGATACCAGCAAGCAGAACATGAGCAGGGAACACTTTAAGTTAAAGTTCTACTTTACAGTAAAAGCTTTAGGAGTGAATACATTGCAATTAGCCAGTTTTTAATATCTTTCAAACAAATCCTTAAGCCTTCTCTTTATTTGAAATGGAAGAGTAATAAACATGTGTACTTGCCCCTAGATAGACATGGAAAGATACCAGATGAGTATGTTGAACAATTTTACTCATTTAGTGCTTTAAGACTCAAAAAACAGGAGTTCAGTGTTCAGAGGAGGTTGTTGCTCAAACCATGCCCCCATTTTAATGTAGGTTCTGTATTTCCTTATTTATCCATATACATACAAAGACCATTCTGTTCTTTGTTCCTGCACTGGGGACATTATGCTTTCAAATGTCACCAAGTATAACTTTGTGAAGCTGCACTTTCATGGACTTCCTTTCAGTAGTACAAAGATTCAAAGGAAGATGAATGACACTATAGTAAGTCACAGAGTGCCTGGAATAGCTGAGATAAGCACGGACACAAGCTCTTGTCCAAACTTCATGTGGATCCCTTTTACCAGCACATTTTGAATGGGATGTGGTTTGGCCAAGTTGCTGCTGGAGGGTGTGTGGGTCTGTGCATGTGCTGCTCAGCCCTTTTGCAGCCTGGAGGAGGCCAGTCCTGTCCAGCTGTTAAAGTGCACCTTGCTTCCCTGTGGAGCACTTGGGAATGCTGCAAGGAAGCTGGGAATGTGAGCATTACCCCCCAGGGACAGAGTCCCCCGTCCCACACAATGGAAGGATGGGCTGGTCCAGAAATGGCAGAGGGCTGGATAACAGCTTGGAGCTCACCCATGGAGGTGGTTCCAGCCACCACCTCACAGACACCACTGCTGCTGCAGACACACAGTGCAGGACACCCGTCTCTGGACTTCACACTGTACCATGCCAGGCTTGATCTGGGGGGAAGGAGAGGATCAGCCTGAGGACCGGGAGTGCCTACATTAGGGTGGTTTGCATTCCCATCACAGAGAGGCAGTGGGAGCATGGTCACCCCAGTACAGGCAGTGCAGTCCCACCCACAAGCTGGTGACACCTGTTGCACCCAGAGCCTCAACAGGGTCTTAGGCAACTCCCTTGGGTCCTGTTGCTGGGACATAGGGGAGGTCTTTTGCACAGACAGAAAAGTCCCTTTCCCTAACGTCCTGTTGGGGTGTGCCTGCTCCAGTGCCTTAATTTGGCTCTGGGGTGCACTTCTGAATCTGATCTCATGACTTTCCCCACTTTTGGATTGCATCCTGGAGCAGCTCTGCAGAGGTCGGGCTTGGGACAGTATCAACCAGATTCCTTTCAGATGAAACCAAACCCAATATGCTCCAGGAATGCACCTCATGCTCCCCAGCCACTGATGGGCGTTCAGGCTGCAGGATCAGCCCAGAGCCTGTCTGGAGCTAAAAAACACCTTGTAAATCACAGAATAGCTTAAATTGGAAAAGACCTCTAAGATTATTGAGTCCAACTGCTAATATTGCCAAGCCCACCACTGAACCACATCCCTAAGTGCCACATCTGCACGGCTTTTAAATCCTTCCATAGATGGTGACTCCACCACTTCCCCAGGCAGCCTGTTCCAGTGCTTGACAACCCTTTCAGTGAAGAAATTTTTTCTAATATCCAATCTAAATCTTCCCTGGCACAACCTGATGCTTGTTACCTGGGAACAGAGCCCGACCCCCACCTACCTCCACCCTCCTGTCAGGGAGTTGTAGAGAGTGAGAAGGTCCCCCTTGAGCCTCCTCTTCTCTGGGCTGAGCTCCCTCCCCGGCTCACTCATCCAGACCCTTCCCCAGCCCTGTTGCCCTTCTCTGGACACACTCCAGCACCTCAATGTCTTTCTTGTAGTGAGGGGCTCAGAAATGAACACAGGATTTGAGGTGAAATGTATGGTTCATACATCAGGTCCTTGAATGTCTGGGTCTGCTCCCACTGCACTGTGCTTGTACATTGGAGCCCAAATCCTCCCAGATTTCCCTTTCCATCACTTTTAGCTCTGAAGTTGCTTGTGGACCAGAGCTTTCCTTTCTAACCCCACTGCATGACAGCAGTGGGATGGTGTCCGTGAGCCTCTGCTCCCATCCACCCTGCTGTGCTTTTGTGTCCCAGTTCACAAGATAAAGAAAACGTGAGCGCTGCATCTGATGCTTTCCTATCCCCTTCCATGAGATGTGCCTCGACCTGCAGGGACGAAGCATCCCGGGGAAAAGCCGAATATTTCCCTATGACTCGGTGGAAGCCCGGCAGCTCCGGCCGCACCGATCCCACACCGCTAGATGGCAATTGTGATGTGCGGATGAATGGGACGGACCAGACGGAGCGTTCCCGCAGCCGGGGCTGGGTATGAATGAGGGGCTGCCCCCGGCTGTCCTCCCCCTCCGGCTCCTCCTGCCGCCTCCAGCCTCCAGGTGCTCTGGGTTCGCTGGGAGAAGGCGCTGGAGCTGCTGGACTGGTGGCAGGGTGGGCACTGCCGCTGGGATCCCGTTGGCTCCTTGACGGGTGAGTAACGAGCAACGGGTTTAATTGTTCATAAACTTGGGCAGCCCAGGCTGGTTCGGGCTGCCTTGGTTCCCTCCCTGGGAGAGCTGGCTGGGGTAGCATTCCCAGTGGGAGAGCTCAGCCTGGGAGGCTGAGCCGGGGTTGACCAGCCGTGAGCTCGTCTGCTTTCACTGTCAGCTTCGCTGTGTTTTATGGCTCCGTGCAGAGTAACTCACGAGTGACTGGGCTTTTCCCACCTCCTGCAGAGAGAGCAGACCTCGCTCTGTCGCTCCATTTGTCATAGCATGCCGCGAAAAGTTTGAGGTACTAATCTTTACAGAGTCATGGAATAGTTTGGGTCGGAAGGGACCCTAAAGATCCTCTTGTTCCAGCCCCCTGCAACCATCTTTTACTGTTATGTCTATTAATGCTGTAACTTCGGTTCTGAGAGGTTTTGTGCTTTTTTATTATGGTACAGCTCTGTTTCCAAAGCTGGTTTTTTCTGATGTTCTTCTACTTCTATACTCTGTTTTGCTGCAAAGGTTTAACATCCCAAAATCCCACACTGGGCAGTTGTCACTAACCCATGCTGGGAGCTTTGCCACCGCTCAGAGATAACTTTGTCAGATTTCTCCCTCCCCCCTCAGATAAAAATCAATCATTTGCCTTCAAACAGTTGTGACAGCCTTGATCTAAGGAGAAAAAACAGCCTCCCTGATCCATGAGGGAATTTTCCCCTGTTTGAGCTTTATTTCTCTGTTGGGACAGGGAAATTATACTTCTTCAACCTCCCTCTGCAATGCCTCACCTCTCAGAAACTTGGGTCATCCAATATAGCAGGCAGAAAAGAAACAGAGCTTGAGAAATGCTGGGTGCTCTCCAAAGGAGTCCCTGTAACTAATGATCCCTCTGCTTGGAAGCATCACAGAGCCTGAGTATGGATGGCTGGGAGTCGGGAGCCTTGCAAGTCTGAGTGTCCTGAAAGTGATGGGTGGGTGTTTCTGTGTGATGGGGCTGATACTCAGGGTGAGGGTGGAGGGAGGAGGCTGAATGTTTGTTTAACAAATAACAAAGCTCTTTTTGAACTTAAATTAAGACAAAGAGGGTTATTTCTTCCTACCCCACCTCTGGCATGAGGTGGTCTTATCATTGCTCCTGAGTGTGTGGCAGCCCTACATGGCAGCCAGGCCGAGGGGTGTGCTGCCCACTGGAAATCATCTGGAAGTATTTCCCTGGGCAGGGTGTAGTGAGGGTCCAGTGAGCCCCAAGCACTGGTCGCTGCTGTGGCTGCCCTTAGCTAAGAATTTATTACCCATAAGGAACCTCTGCATTAATCCAGCTACTGAACACTGGCAGGAAATTTCTGCTAAACTGGAAACCAGCATTTTTTTGCTGCAGCCATGTGCCTGAGGGCAAAGGGGAAAGTGCTCTTGGAGATCTGGTCACAGAACTGCAGCCATCCCGCACACATGCCGGCCACGCGCCCCATGCGGGAGCTTTCTCTTTGCCAAGTGGAGCGTGTCCCAGCTCTCTGCCGGCCTCTCCTCGCTCAGCCTTCAAAGGGAGGGGGTCTAGCAGCCCTGACGGGTCACTGGCTTGACACGATGGGCTGTTGGAACAGACAGATTTCTCCTGCCGAGCTAACGGTATTGAAAACGACAGAGACCCAAACACCCCGGTGATTAATGAGACAGGGATGGGGAAGTCAATTGAAAACCAGGGCAGAGATATCAGCCCTATAAGAAATATGGGAAGAATTCATCCCTAATCTAATCTCACTGAATTCCACAAGCGTGCAAGACAGGGATCATTTGCTGCAGTTCCTTAGGTTGAGAATTAAACAGGAAACCCCCAAGGATGTAAGATGCTCTCCCAAATACCAATGTGCTTGTGTGCAGAGGCTGGAGAGCAGCTGCCACGGTCTGAGCCATCTCGTCTGGCTGGGCAAGAGCTGATGCCCAGGCTGTGGGGCTGCCAGAAGCAGCACCCAGCAGCACCCAGCTCAAGGATAGGGAGCTGGAGCCAAGCCTGGGGTCCCCGGCAGGTCTTGCTGCTGCTAATGATGCTCTTTGCCAAACCAAGTCCTCGAGCTGGCAGATGTTCCAAACGGTGAGGGGTTCTGGCTGCCTCGCTCTCTGCTGTGCTCCTGTGACACCCTCTCAGGGGCTGTTTACAGCAAGGATAAGGATTTATTGTAAACCTTGGCTCCCAGACTCTTGGAGCTGCCTCTTCCTCCAAGTTTGGTCTATCCCCACTCCGGCTGGGATTACAATGAGAGGTGGCTCAGAGAGCACAGGGTAATTAGATCCTTACAGGCACTCGCTCACACCGTTACAAACCTGCTGTTGGAAGCAGAGACATAGAGATCAGTCAGCTGAGTCACCTCCTGGTCTGGGGGGCTGCTGGGAGTTGCTTTTGGATGGGTAATGGGGGGATACATCCAGCCTCAGCTGCCCTCTTTGAGGAGCCCTCCATGGGGAGGAGGTCGGATCAGGGGATCCTGTTCTCCCCTGCTTGGAGCAGGGAGCAAGTGGAGAGCAGGAGCAAGGAGAAAAGGTGAAAACAGTGTTACCTACCCTGGACTGGGTCTCCAGCTTTGGTCCTCCCTCTGATCCACTTGATACCTCCCTGCTCCTGCCCTGCTCATAGGAGCCAACTGTACCTTCTCCAGCTCTTTTTGCCTGGGGAAACTGAAGCAAAATGACCAGTGTAAGGCCACAGAGTTGGGCTCACAGCACAGGGAACTGAGTCATTCTCCCTCCCTAAAGACTAAATTATCCCAAATCACAGCCATAAAACCCCAGCATCTCCTCGCAACTGGATGTTATGAATGATAGTAATTCCTTGGTACCCCGGAGGGACCACTCCATACTCCCAGCAGAGATAAGCCTTTGTTACTCCCTGATGTGGTCACTGTAAGGCATTTGGCCTCTGCTACCTCTGTTCTCAGTCATCCCACGTGCCCCTGAATCTCCCCCTGGCTCTGTCGTACCTGCAGGGATGCCAGGCCAGCATAACCCCTCTCCACCGGTGGGATGGCACTGCATGGAGCACAGTTGTTGCCAGCATCAGCCCCACTTCACTTGGGAGCCTGCCCAGGATCTGGTTCCTCTGGAATGGTGCCGTTCACAAGCACTCAGCCGTGTGAGGTGATTGTTCTGGTCTCACTGCTGGCGAGCTGCCATTTATTGTGTGCAGGAACCTCCCCCGCGCTTCTCCCACCGCCGGGTCCAGGTTTATTTCCCCGTTTTCCAGGAGGAGACCACTGATGTCAGCTAACTTGGCCTGCGTGCTTTGTGGTGTGAAAAGGAAAACAAGGGCTTTCAGTTTCAATCTGTCCCTTGTCCTCTGAGGGGAGAGCTGTCCTTCCCACGGTGTGTGCTCCCACGCAGGCGGGTGGTGACATGGTGACAGCTCGGACACCGTGTGCTGGAGCCACGTGCATAGAATCAGGCTTAGCGCTGAGCTGGTCTGTGCTGGAGGAGAACGAGCTTCTTTGGGGGAAGATGGGACACTTGGGGTCAATCCCTGTCCTGTTATGCTTCCCATTTGACCACAGGCAGGTCACTTAGTCCATCTGTGCCTCAGCCCCACACTGGAATAACAACGACCACAGTGGCCTTCCATGGCAGAACGCTGTGCAGATCAGTGCCTGGAGGACAGAGAGGCCTTCACGTGAGATAGGGATTGGGCAGGAGGGATGTGCCCTGGGAGCAGCACCTCGGGTGTGGTACATGGTGGTTGCTGCTTCTGACCTGCTGGGGACAGGGGCACAGGGGCTGTGCTGGGAGGGGGGTACCCCCGCCTGTGTCCCTCTGCTGGGTGGGGTTCTCCTGTGTTGTCAGGGCAGGGAAATGGCTGAAAGCAGGGACCTCTCTGCCTTGGAGCTGCTGGTGCTGCCCTGGTTCTCCCACGGCAATGCTGTGGCAGCCGCCCAGGGCCTGACCTGCCCCGGCCCCTGCCAGACGTGCCAGCATCTTCAGCTCCGCCTGGAGCTGACCTGGCATCCCCTGGGGAAGCGTGACTGAGCAGCTGGCTGGGGTGAACGCCCCGGCGTCTATCCCAGTGTCTCCGCTGGTCGCTGATCCCGGGAAATACCCGGCAGAGAAGCCGCAGCCTTGCCCCAGGCAGCTCTCTCGGCCACAGCCGAGCTGCTGGGGTGGGGTCGCAGGGGTGCTCAGCCCTCGGGAGCTGCTTGCCAGGCAGAGCTGTGTCCCTGGCTCCCTGAGCAGTGTCCTGGAGCGAAGGGCAGCCCGTCGGGGCGGCCGCCGGAGCGTGGTGCTCTGCAGGGGTCCAAGGCTTGCGAGCCAGAGAGTTTACCCGGCAATCCAGGCTCTAATTCCCGAGGAGTCCAGCCAAGAGGCGCTGAGAAGAAGCAGATAACAGGGCCGGCACCCTCCATCCTCATTAAAATACTTTCTCCGCCGGAGCCCCCCACGCCTGCCCAGCCTGTTCCAACTAGCGCCGCGGCCGGGAGAGCAGGGAGCGGGGCTCTCGCTGATGAAAAGAAAACACTGCAGAGCTTTCAAGTGCCAGGGGAGGCGGGCGGCCCCAGCTGGGACAGCCAGTGGCCCCGGGAGTGCGACCGGCAGCCGTGTCCCTCTCTGGCAGTGGTGAAGCGGATCATGAGCCGGGTCACTGAGCAGCAGAGCAGGTGTTTCACGGCCAGCTCCCGCCGGGAAGGGCCCTGGGATGATAGGTGGGGAGATGTGGCAAAGCTAACAGCTCTCCGAGAGGTGCTGAGCACCCTGTCCAGTAGGTCGGGAGGTGGGAAGCAATAATCTCACTGTGAATGAAGAAAATGAGTATTGCAAATCGTGTGGGTTTGCTGCAGAATGCCTTGGCAGCTTCAGGAAGCAATTGGCTCTGGCTTGGGAGTGTTGGGAAAGGCTGCAGCCTGTCCAGGGAGCAGGGATGCTTTCCCCAGGGCTAGCTCTCCCCTGAGACACGCCTGGGGTGGAGCTATCCCCAGCCCTTGGCTCTCTGCTGGGGTCCCACCAGGACCCCAACCAAGCCCACCACTTCTTTTCCAGGGGCTGGCAGCTTGTGACAGGGGGCGATGGCTGAGCCTGCCCAGGCTCCAGCTGGTGACCCAGGGCTGGCAAGCTCTGGATGGAAACCCTGAGTGTCACCCAGCCCCTCACCCCAGCAGCTTTACAGACAGTCTGGGGCAAAGAGCACGGTCTCTAGTCCCTGGCTAGAGACCACACCAGCTCCTGGCCCTGGAGCCCCTATCAGGACGTGTGTGATTCACCCAGACCCAGCCTGGAAAGTCTGGAGCCCAGAGAATGGCTCCCAAGTGGGGTAAAGCTCCCTGAGCCTCCCAAGGGCTGTCCTGAGTGTCAGGCCATGTGGCAGACAGGTGACAGGGGTGGGTTTCAGCACTGGAGTATAAATGGCTCTGAGGAATGCAGCACTGCCTCTGGGGACCCCCAAGGCTTTGGGGAGCTGGGCAGGCAGCACAGTGGGCAGCACACAGCCTCTTCCCTGCCTTATTTGGGTACTTGAACACAACATCAAAGGGTGGCAAGCCCCAAATGTGAAAGAATTTTAAGCTTCTCAATTGCATTAGGGGGCAGGTTGGGAGTGCAGTACACCGAGTCAGCCCAGAGTTTATTACACCAAGTTAACCCACACTTGTCCCACCTCCGCTTTTTCTGGGGAGGAACCCAGTCCTCTGTGAATGTGTCACTTCCAGGTGGTGTCCCAGAGCCCTGATGTGGGCAGTGGGACCGTGGCACTGCTCTGCACTGGAAGCTGCCTGTGCTTTGGCAGCATCTTAGGTGAGAGGAGACCTGCAAGGTGCAATTACGCTGTGTCTCCATCCAGCTTTCTCTGCATGTTGGACTTGCTGCCTTCCTGGTGCCGGATGCCCTTGGGGTAAATTAGTGGGAGAAATGGTGATGGTCCCTCAACTGGCACTACCTGGCTCAAGTAGCACATTCGGGAACACCTGAAACTCCTGCAGAAATCACTGACTGAAAGCAGGGGCTGATGCAGCCCATCACTGTGCCCACCACTGTGCCCTGCGTCAAGTCCAGCTGCTGGGCCACCTTCCCAGCCAGATGCCTGAGAGCGGGACTAGAGTGGGTTTCACCTCTCTCAGTAGGAAGGGAAAGGTAGGGGCTGAGCCAGCGGCCTCCCAAGAAAGGGATTAACAGGATGATAAGGGAAGCAAGCTCCTTATCCTATCATAAACAGTTATTAATATCCTGGCCAGCCTTGGGCTTGGCAATTCCTTATTTACTTTCAAAGGATGTGCCCCCAACCAGAGTGTGCCTTAAGCTACTATAACTTCAGGGAGACAAACACTGTGGAGACGCTCTGAGGTGTCACCACGGGCAGCAAAGTCCTCCTGATACCACCCAGACCACCGGGCTGTCCCTGCCCCATTGCCATTGTCACCCAGTGCCCATGAGGGAGGAGCCCCCCTGCCCGGGGGGTGACATGCTGAGGGTCTGCAGTGTGACAGTGGCAGCTGGGCTCTTTCGTCCCCACCCGTGGTGCTTGGCACACTCCAGTAGTGTTGTCTGGCAAGGAAGGGTGGTCTGGGACTAATTGCAGTCGGGGACTTTAATGTCAGGAGGCAGGAGGGTAAGAGGCTGCCAGATGTCCCAGCTGGAAGGGAGTCTGCTGGCCAGCCTGGCCGTGTGGTGGCAGGGAAATGGAGGTGAAGCTGGAGCAGCCTCAGCCTTCTGCTGTTGTCCAACAATCCCTTCATCTAACCCCTCCAAATCCACTCCCCTCAGTCTCTGGGGCCGTGTATGGGCGTGTGTGATCTTGTTACTGAGGGGTTTGCTGAGACTTCGACGTTTCACAGGGCACCCTGAGGTGCTGTGATGCCACCCAAGCTCTGCCACTTGGTTTTGTGCTTCCAGCTCTGGTGTCTTGTTGCAGGACCATCACATTCCCCTCCCACAAACCACTCAGCACCACAGGCTCCCTCAGAGTTGGTCCTGCCCCAGCCTGGCAGCTCTGGGGGAAGACAGGGAGGGAGCCAAGGGCTCACCCCAGTGCCTTTGTCCTCCCAGCGGAGAAGGACGACAGCTGCCTCTCCCTGCAGCTGCCAGGGCATCCATCATCCTAGGCAGTGTGGAGAGGGACAACCACAACCCTGGGCTGAGCAGGGAGGGTTCTGTTCCTGCGTGGCCAGGGAGGGGGCCAGGCAGTGATTTAGGAAGAGGGACAGCTGTGGGCAGGGGTGCACGCCAAGGCACGCGGCCAGCAGCTCCGGCTGTGAGTGCTCCCCACACACATGGCTCCACATTCCCAAGACACAGACCACATGGCAGGCACCCAACTGACCCACGGATGTGTGTGCAGGGATGGGTGCCCAATTTGAGTCTGCTGGACCTCCTTGCCTGGCTTTGCCCCTCAGTGTCTTTGCCAGGGTGAGACTCCTTTCTCCCGGCTCCCAAAAGTGGCAGAGAAGGGACCACCCACACCAGAGTTTCTGCTGGGGGAGGCAGGACAGTCTCAGGAGTCTGGGGCTGAGGTCTGGGAGCCAGGGCTTGGGTGCTCAGGAGCCTCAGGCAGGGCCAGTCCTATGGAAGGACTCAGCTCCCTGGGGCTCTCCCCTCTCACAGCAAGTTCTACCCCAGCATTTCTGTCCCCCCACAGGGAAGACCCCTATGGACGGACATTGATAAGGTGTGCATATCCTCTCATCCCCCCTCTCCTCTCCCTTGAGGTCCCCCAGCTGTTGGGGAGCAGCATTTTGCCTCATCCCCCAGCCCTGCCAGCCCTGCCATGTAACTGGAGAAGGCACCAGGCTGTCCATGGCACGTGGGGATTATCTGGGATACAATCAGGGTTGTGAAACTGGTGGAGCACATGGCAACACTGCGACTGCTGTTCATGCTGCGAGATTGCTGAAGAGCTGAGCTTTCCCCCTCAGAGATAATCCATAGCCTGATAAACCCACTGCCAGGGCCCTTCCCCCTCTGACATTTGGGCTGGTTTACACTATTCGTGGCATTGCAGCAGATAGGCGTTGTCAGGAGGAAACTGGAGTTTTCATGGATAAACCAGTCCCTTCCATACCCTGTGTCTCAAACAGGAAGGATTTGTCTTTTCCCTGGACTTCTCACTCTACAGCAAGACTTTCCAGGGGACTTTGTGACAGCCAAGAGCCTTAGACCTCTTGGACTTAATGTGGAGAACTCAATGCAGCCTTAGTACTTAAAGGGGGCTTATAAAAATGAGGGAGATTGACTTTGTACACAGGCAGACACTGACAGGACAAGGGGGGATGGTTTTAAACTAAAAGAGGAGAGATTTAGATCAGATATTAGGAAAAAATTCTTCCCTGTGAGGGTGGTGAGGCCCTGGGACAGGTGGTCCGGAGAAGCTGTGCCTGCCCCATCCCTGGAAGTGTTCACATCCAGGTTGGATGGGGCTCTGAGAAACCTGATCTAGTGGGGGGCATTTCTACCCATGGCAGGGAGATTGGAATTAGATGATATTTAGGGTCCCTTCCAACCCAAGCCTTTCTGTGATTCTGTGGCTTCTGCAGGTCACCAGTGGAAGGGGAGGGAGGGCACAGGGCAGCTGCTGGGACCAGGGTGCCTGGTGGTCTACTGGTAGAGTCACCCCAGCACCATGGTGTCACTACCCGTACCACCTACCCCTGGCACTCCTGGTGACTGCCAGCCCCCCAAAATACAGCTGCCATCCCCCAAGTCCTCACTACCAGGTCCTGCAGTGCCTGGAGTATTGAAATGTTAACCCTCTGCCATCCCCTCGCCCAGCAACCTGCCCTCATCAGCACTTCCCTCTCCAAACTGAGCTGGAAATAGTTGCAGCTCCGGACATTTGATTATTTAAAGCTGTCGGGAGTGTTTAATTTAACCCCGGATTCATCATCCGCAGCTTGTTTCCATCCACCAGGCACCCACGCTCCCCCTCTCCGTGTGAACTCGGTCGAGCTCCTCACCTCCGGCAGATCTGTTTCCCCCATATCCCTGCACCGACTGGCACAGCGAGGGATGTCCCTGTGCCAGAGGCTGTGGGCACAGCCAGCTCAGGGGGGTTGTGCTGGGATTTTAGCTGGGCATGGGAAGTGGATGTGGAGTCCCTCACTGCTGCCTGTGCATGATGGGAGGGAGTCCCAGAGTGACACACATGGGAAGTGTTTCTTACTGGAATTTTTCTTCCTTTCTCTGCTGCAAATCCCTCTAGCAAAACCCTCACTGTCTTGTCCCTGTCCCAGCCCTGCCAGGGCTCTGGGTTTTTCCTGTGCATGGCTGTGGCTCCTGCTACCATCAGACCCGCCTTTGGCATTCCCAAGGCAGGAAATTGAGCACTGGTATAACTGAGCTGTAGATGGGAGTGCACACGCCTGCCCCACAGCCCCAGCCCCTCCTCCAGGCATGCAAAGCATCCCTAAAGCTCGTCATGCGTGACCATGTCCCAAGGCAGGAGCAGTGCCCTGCCTGCCATCTGCAGAAGCCTTGGCATTCCCTGGGTCATGAAAGGTTCCTCCAAGGCTGGCTTAGCCCAAAGGTAAGCCTAGCACAGACCCAGCTCCATTTATAGAAAGCTGCAATTAGAGGCCAGCATTTTCCTGAGTCGTCCAGCAACACAACACACTTTGGCAAAGGAAAAAAATACAGCTGTCAAATCCCAGACCCGCCTTTGGGATGACCCCTGGGACAGCAGTGCTCGCTCAGGGCACGGCTGCGAGTCCACAGGATGGCTCTGGGAGACCCCACTTCAGGGGCTGAGCATGGGAAGAGCTGAAATGGCTGGAGCATCCCATCACTGCCTGCTGGGAAGGAGGTTGTGGGGGAGTGAGGGCAGCACTGTCCCCAGTGTGGCTGATGGGTTCCTATCAGGGAGCCCCCCTCCCCACAACCCAGGAACAGTTTAAACCTGGCTAAACCCACCATGTTTGTGGGATGTTTTTTCCCTTCCTATGTCAGTGGTTGACCTGTTGAAAAGTGCCCAGGAAGGGGTGGCTGGGTTGAGAGAGTAGCCTCAAAATAAAAAGAGACAGTCACTCCGAGGCCACATCCATGTCCCGGGGTGGTGACAGGTCTCCTGGCACAGGGGAAGGCTCTGGAGCAGCAGCAGGCTATGCTGGCCAGAGTGAGATCCAGGCAGCAGTGAGGGCAGGAAAGCAGCAGGAGAGGAGCTGCCCCCCCTCCCAAAAAGCTGCAACCCAGCTCAGCCAAGAGCTACTGATGGGAGAGCGAGAAACCCCCATTCCACCAGCCCCAAACTTCCTCCCTAGGCAGAGCTGAGCACTCCTTGTGCAAGGCAGAGACCAAGGCACTTGGAAAGACTTGGCTGCAACATCCTTCCCACAGCCCTTCCCCGGGATGGCAGGAATCCCCTGCTCCTGGTGCCAAGAGCCTCTGGCCAGGAATGAGCTAAAAAGCTCATTTTAAATCTTTCAGCCGTGGGACTGGACAAACTTAATATGCAGCAAGAGGGGGAGTTAGTCAGAGCTGCCATGTAGGGACCAGGACATTTATGAAGTGGAGAAAAAGTATCTAAATAGCCTGGATTAATTGGTGAGGGCCAGCAGGCCAGCCCCATTCCAGGAAGGAGCTGTGGGAGCTGCTGGACAAGGCAGTGAACCCCTGTGTGCCTCAGAAGGGATGTATGTGTCAGAGAGCCCTTCCAGCCTGCAGTATCCCACAGCCAGCAATGCTGGTGGCCTCAGAGAGCTCTGTGGTGACCAGGCAATTTGCAGAGCTACTGGCCAGGGATATGTCATGTACACACACAGACACAGATGATGCTGATGGGATCAGAGAAGTGGCATTTATGGACAGTGCTCCAAAACATGGATTCCCCTTTAAGTGAGAGGGATGATATTTAACCCCAAGCTGAGATGAGTATTAGGAATCTTTCACCAGGCTCTGCCAAGCACTGGGATCTGAGCTGAGCAGAGGATGCCCAAGCTCTGAGAGCCTGTTGAAGGATGTACTACTGCCCAAGCGCTCCTCACCTCTCCCCTCATGTCAGGCACCTCCAGGATGCTCAAATGCTTCCAAGTACCACATGCTGTGGGCATGCTGGCATCACACGGTACACTTCCCCTAGGCAGGCTGGAATAGCTGGTCTTTTGTGGACATGGAAGGCGCTGGAGTTCCAGGGGGGCAGCTGATGAGTGTGTATCCCAGCCACAGCTGCCTTCCCAGTGCCCAAACGGGCTCAGTGAGCACCAGCTGCAGCCTTCCCCTTTCTCTCCTTGCAGCTGGCGGCTGAGGTGGCATCTCGGCGCTGGACCATGGTGCTGTGAGGGCGAGTGGTCCCTGCCCACATCCCTGTGCCAGCATGTGGGCTGTCCCCAGCCACGGGCTGCCCCTCGCCACACTCCTCCTCTGCGCCCTCCTGCAGCAGCCAGGCAGCAGCAAGGCATGGAAGCAGCACGCCCCGCGCCTCCGCCTCGCCTACAAAGGTAGGGGCTCCTTGGGGTCTGCATCTTGCCTGGGAGGGCTGGGAGAGAGTCCTGCAAGGAGGGAGTGAAGGGGTGGCCAGGGCTTGGGGACACAGGTAGCAGCCTCATGGTTGCGGCTGTAACATCTCTACACATTGGGCCCTTGGGATGTTTCAAGGGTGCAGCTCCAAGCAGTCCCTGAGGATGCTGTACCAGTGCCACTGGCATTGGAGAAGAGGGCCGAGTAGGGAAAACTCTGCCCTGGTGCCCTTCTGCTCAGACTCACTCTGTGTGTCTCACAGTGTGTCCTGGGCTGGGGCTGAACTGGGCATCCCCAGGGAATGTCCCCTGCCTTCAGCTCACAGTGCAGTGGGGACACTGAGCCCCAGGACAGTGCCACCAACTTCTTCCTGTACCTCCCACCAGCACAGTCCTGCCTGTACCCCTCCTCTCCTGCCAGGAGAGACTGATTCCCCATGTAGATCATCTCCCTACTGCACTTTTCCCTCCCCCCCTACATCTGTCTAGACTGTTTAGGTGATGAGTTCTTCAGGGGAGGCATTGTTTTCTCTTCTCAAGCCTGATGCAGAGGGGGGACTGCTTTGGTGACCTGAAGATGCAGCAATGGCAGACTGACAGGTAGCACAGCACACAGCCCAGCAGAGAAATGTGGGAAGGGAGTCCCTAGGGAAAGAGTCTTTACAGGGGAATGACCTGAGCAGCCAGAGCAGAGCTCTGCTAACCTGGCAGCTCCTCACCCTGCCATGAACCTGGAGCACGAATGTGGCCAATTGACCTGCTTTCAGGTTCTCCTATGTGAAAACCAGCAAGCTGCTTTTGAGAATGCCAGCTCAGCACATCCTCAGAGTGGCCTTGGACGTGGCAGTCAGCAGGGCTGGACCAGCCCTCTCCACACCCAAGAGGGGACAGAGCAGCTTTCTCATGGGCACAGCATTCCAAGCTCTGGGGCCATCCTTTCGGCCTGCTCCATCACCCTGAGGAGCTGCTTTCCAGGCAGGGACAGCCAGCATGATGGAAGATGCTCTCTGTTTGTGGCTGCAGAGGACTGGACCTCCCAGGGATGCAGGATATCTGTGTGAGGAGAAGGCTCTGCTGATAGCCCAGCTCAGAAACAGGGTGCAGGATCTGCCTTTCCTTGGAGCCAGAGGAGGCAGAGCAGGGCTGCTGGGGCAGAGGGACTGCTGACTTCAAAGCCCCACAGTGTCCCGGGGCCAGACATGCCAAAAACCCTTTTGGGCAGAGGCAGAAGAGGAAGCTCCCAGCATCGGGAGGGCTCAAGGACGAGGTGAACAATGGCGAGGGGATGTGACTCATTGACAGCACAGGGCAGGTTCAAGGACACAATGCCTTGAGAAGTTTAGGTTTAAAAACCCCTAGGAGAAAAAAAATAAATAAAAGGAGGCCTTTGAGAGTCCATCCGCGGGGTCAGCCTTGCCCTCAGATCCCAGCATGGGGTGGCAGGCGGAGCCCTCGGCGGGGCGGGGGGACAAGACGCAAGCAGGGTCGAGAGAAGGAAATGACAGCAGCGACGGTCCGGGAGCACAGGAAGGATGGGGCACAGGGCACGGGGCCAGGAACAACAGCAGCGGCTCCCACCCCGCCGAGGAGGCGAGGAGGAGGTTTATAATAGCACACCGGCCACCCCGGCCGGGCAGGGGCAGCCTGGGGTGAGCTGGGTCAGGCTGGGTCAGCCCCAGCGCTGCCCGAGCTGAGCCTCTCTCTTTTCCAAGGCTGTGCAGCAGTGTGGGTGTTCAGTGAAACCACAGCACGCCTGCCAGCTCCTCCTGCGGGAATATCCCAGGAACTGGCAAATGGGTCCTTTGCCAGCCTTTGATCTGCAGCCAGCCCAGCCGGGCAGCACCACGCAGCAAGTGCTCCAGAGGGCAGGGTGGTCACGGGGCTCTGGTTATCGGCACCAAGAGCTGCCCTGGCACGTCCCTTATCAGCCAGCAGCAGTGAGGGGCCAGAGCCCGATTTAGCACCAAGCTTCCCCCGGCTTTGGGGATCTCCTCCGTGGGCTGCTGCGCCTGGTGGCGGGGGAAGGGGCCAGGAGAGCCCTCCGGCACAGCCGGGAGGTGACCCCAGGAAGCCCAGGTCACCCTGCATGGAGGATGCTGTAGCTGAGGGGCAGGCGGAGATGATGGATGGGACAAGGCAGTTACAGGGGTCCCGGCAATAAAGACAAACACCGCGGCCTTGGGAGGCAGTGAGCACAAAGGAGAGGATGTTTCTCTGGGCTCACCCATCGGTTTGGCCATGGCACAGCTGCTGCAGAGATGCCCTGGTTCCCTGCCTCCAGGGCTGGGTTTAGATCAAATGCCCTGGGAGTGAGAAGAGACTGGTTTGTGTGGGGCAGCTTCCTGGGTCTGGATCACAGCACTCAGTGTCCTCTTGGTGAGGGAGCAGAGCCGTGCCACGGGGTCAGGCTCAGACCCTCATGGTCATTAATCTGCCAGAGGAAGCAAGTGCAGGGCAGTGAGTCCTTCCAGGGTTCTCCCATGTATTAACCATGGCAGCAGGGAGGGCTCCTCCATCACCCTGCCTGGCCTTGTCCTCAGCACGTCAGAGGGTGACCAGCAAGTGACACTCTCTAGGATCAGCCTTGTCCTCTGCCCTTCCCTCCCACCCCAACCTGCCTCCCCAGAGTCCTGCCTAGCATTTCCCTCCTCCCTGAATCAGGCAGGTCCTGCTGTTGGCAGACATAAGAGAGTGAGTGATGCACTGCACTCCACTGAGGACCCAGCAGGGACAATGGCCCAGAGGCAGGGACAGGAATTCAGCTGTTAATCCCATTCAACTAGAGGAAAATTGCTTGGAAATCTTCTCCCCTGTATCCCTGGTATCCAGAGGAGGCACCTGAGGAAAGGTGGGGAGTGCAATGGGGCTGTGCACAGTTTTTGTGGGAGCAGGAGGAGAGCCAGGAGCTCCCTGATGTAGCTGGAAGTGGCTCCTGGCAGAGGAGGATTTGTGTCCCCCCCCTTACAGGAGCTCTGATCCTGGAGGAAGGGGAGACGGAAGCTCTAGCTGGGAGCCAGCCTGGCTGCTGGATCCAGGCAGGGACCCACGTGCTGCTGGGCCCAGCAGGGACCACCGGACGTCAGTGGCGTCTCCAGCCTTCAGGCACTGGCCCTGCTTCCCCTCTGCCCTGGAAAGGGGGTGGAAGGAAGTGAGACAACCTCCCGGGTCAGCCGGTTCCCTTCGGATGGAGCTGTGCCCATGCCCACGTACACCCCACCTGCACCTGGGGCCGCACGTCCACCCACGCTCCCATCCACACTCCACCCACCCGGCCAACACCGGCTCCCCTCCACAGCCTCCCTCCCTCTGCTCCTGACACACTGCTTCAACCCATGTGATTTGGGGCAGATTTTCAGCCTGGGTCTTATAGATCTCTCTGGGTTTCCAGCCACACTCCACCTCTACTCAGTTCCCATCCAGTGCAGCCCATCTCCGTCTCCTCTTCCCACGGCCCCACTTTTGCCTGTTTCCCTGCACAGCACAAAAGCCAGGAGCAGCCTTCCCAGCGTAGCCAGCCCCCTGTCCCCAGCCACATCCCGGCACTTTTGGAGATGAAAGCTGTACATTATGATTTCTGGAAGCCCCAAGGCCTGTCCCAGTGCAGGTTTCTCCTGCCTTGATCCCTGGGAGCAGGCGCTCAGGGGCGGCAGCTGCTGCGGTCCCGTGTCCGGTGCAGCCGCCGCTCCGGCGGCACTGGGGGGTGATTGCCCCGGCAACCAGCCACCAAACCTGGTGCTGCACATCACAGGCTGATGCGGGCCCGGGGGATGCTGTTTCAGGAGTTTTAACCAAAAGAAAAGAGCTTATTGTCTCCCTCACACCCCCCATGGCTGCAACTGTGCCAGAAGGGCCATGTGAGCCACCCCGGCTGCTGCACAGGAGGAGCAGCAGCCTGAACAGCAGAGCCTTTCCTGCTGTCCTGTCTCCACTCTCCATGGAGTGTGCTGGGTCCATGACACACTTTCCCCTCAGCAAGGTGGTTCTTCCCTCCAGCAGTGCCAAAGAGGTGCTATGAAAAGCACTTTTCCCTAGCTAGTCTAATGCCCAGGACATAGAATGGGAAATGTGGGGTGCTTGGTGCAGGGTTGGAGTGGCATCCAGGACACAGCTGGGAACTTCCTTTACAAGGGTCTGTCCCGGTACTCCCATCCTCCTGCCTGTCCCTGTGCCTGGAGTAAAGTCCAGCAGCCACTTCACAGACTCAAAGGGTGGGCAAAGAGGATGTCCAGACTGGGCTGTGGTGGCCTTTTCTTGGAGGCTGTATTTGCCCCAGCAAATAGCCAAAACCCTTTTTTATGTAAACTTTCTTGATCTGAAATGCATGGAAAACATGCCAGGAGGCACAGCAAGCAAGTCTCCTCTGCTCCGTCCTCTCCCCACAGTTTCAGGGTGCAGAGGCTTTGCAGCTCCAGGAGTTCTGCAAATCAGGCTGCAAGCTGAGCACTCTGGGCTCCTGGGGCTGGATCCCTGTCCTGCTCCGTGCCCTGCAAACCAGCTCAGCCAGGGCAAGGTCAGCACAGTTCTCCTCTCTGTAGGAGTGACTCTTTCTCCCAGGAAGGAACATGGAAGAGACTCCATGATGAGCTCAGGGGCACCAAGGGCAGTGGGTTTCACTGAGGCAGAGGCAGGAATTGTGATTCCTTGGAGCAAGGGTAGGTAACCAGAGCTGTCCCAGCCAGGGAGGCACAGGGCCTCTGGCGGCTAGTTGTGTTGCTCATGGATGGGTTTCTCTTTCTCCCACATTGTGCTCCTCAGACTTGCTGAAATCCAACAGCTCTCGCCTGCTGCTAGCCTCAGGGGATGGGATGGATTTCCAAGCTCTTTTGGTGGATGAAGACAGAGCCTGGCTGATGGTGGGAGCAAAAAACCACATCTTCCTGCTCCACCTGGACCATCCCAGCAGAGAGCCTGAGAAGGTCAGTGCTGGGAGGAGGGTGGCCCTGGCCAAGCTGGCCTCTTCTTCCCTGGGAGCAACTCCTTGATCCAGCATCAGGGCGTGGAGGTGGATGTGCTCTGAACTGGGCTGTTCTAACCTCACTGGGGACACATTTACACCAGGATGTCTCAATCACTGGGGTCAACCCATCCCTGGCGATGCTGAGCCCTGCTGGGATGGGCTGACGCCAGGGAGGGACAGGGTGGCTTGGCCAGGAGAAGTGACCTGGGTGGACTGAGGGCAGTGCCCGGAGCCCTGCAGTCACATCTACTCCCTGCTGCTGCAGCAACAGCTCCAGCAGTGAGTCCACTAATGTCATCCCAAGACATCCTGCTGGCAGGGTGCACAGCTCAAGCCCAACAAAAGAAAAGCCCATTAAGGCACCGCAGCCTGGCGTTCCCACGGGCCGAGATCCAGGAGAGCCTGCCCACTGCCTGGGCGTGCCGTGGCCCACCCAGGCTCTGTCCCCATGCCGGGTTCACTCTGAGTTGATTTGGCAGGATGCCCACTGGGCCCTAGGGACCCAGGGGGGTGTCAGACCTGTGGCAGAGCAGCCCCGTGTCCTGTCGTGCACCTGAGCCTGGCAGCACCTTTTGACTGAGCCTGTTCCCACTGGTGCCGTGGGAGCCAAGGGAAACAGGGGCTGCATCTGAGGGGTCGTTGTGTTTCAGATTTTCTGGCCAGCCCCCAGGGAGCAAGTCGAGCACTGCCAGCTGGCAGGGAAGAACGTGGAGGTAAGCAGGGCTGGCAGCCCCAGCTCATTGCCTTTGGCAGTTTACCATGGAGGTTAAACATCCCTGTCACCCCGAAGGCGAGACTGGGGGTCTGCCTGGAATGGGGTTGTGGAGCCAGGCAGAGCCAAGCCCAGCTGGCCAGGTGCCATGGCAGGGTCTGGCCAGGCTCCTCATCCCCAGCAGACACACCAGGACTCAGCCCACTGACAAACATCTCCCCCTGCGCAGACGGAGTGTGCCAACTTCATCCGCCTCCTCCAGCCCTTCAACCGGAGCCACGTGTTTGCCTGTGGCACCGGCTCCTACCAGCCCGTCTGTGCCTTCATCCAGCTGGGAGCCAGGGGAAAGGTGAGGAGCATCCTGGACAAACAAGTCCCCATGGCAGAAGGTGCCAAGAGATCCCCATTCCCAGGGATCAAAGGGAGAAGGAGCCCCAGAGCGTGGGGAGGGCAGACAGCCTGGTGCAGTTCCTGGCATTCACATGGCGAGAGCAACTCCAGCTTGGCAGTGCCAGGGTGTCCCATGGAGATGGGACCAGGTCCTGGCATCCTCCTCAAGGACCCTACTCATCACAGACCTGAGCACTCCAGCCTCCTTCCCACTCTTCCTCACAATCCCAGCTTATTCCCCTGGGCTGACATCTCCCCCTTGGCTCTGACAGGGTCCTGGGGCTCCCTTCATGCAGCTGGTGACCCACTCCTTGGAATCGGGGCGAGGACGGTGCCCGTACAGCCCCCACGAGCCCTTCACGGGACTCCTCATCGGTAAGAGCGAGAGGGAGCAGAGGCGATGCTGGGAGGGGAGTGCTGGGCATGGTCTGTACTGGGAGGTGCTGGTTCCCACCCACACCTCCCTGACCCTGCAGATGGGGAGCTGTATTCGGGCACCTCCAGTGACTTCATGGGCAGCAGTGCTGCCTTCTTCCGGACCTGGGTCCACGGGGCAGAGCAGAGCTACATCCGCACGGAGCAGAACCAGGACCACTGGCTACACGGTAGGAACAGGGGGACTCATGGGGCATGGGGGGGTTCTCCTGACTGCTGGGGAGAGGCTGGGGCCACCACTGGGGCCAGAGCTCTATGGTCTCACCCACTTCTCCTCTTTGGGGGAAGCACTAATGAGGCCACTGGTGGGATCAAGGCTCCAGCATGCACTCCACAGCCTGAGCACTGGGAATGGGGCTCTGCCTCCTGGGTAGCCAGGTCTACACAGGCCCTGTGTACCTGCAGCACCTGCCAGGGGCTTTTAGGGCAGTACCACAGAGTGGGATGAGGACACAGGGCCACGTTGTGCTGGTCTTTCCCCCCACAGAGCCAGCGTTCATTGGTGCCTATGCCATCCCTGACACCTACAACCCACACGATGACAAGGTTTACATCTTCTTCCGCGAGACAGCCATGGAAGCTGGGCAGTGGGAGCGGCGGCACATCCACGCCAGGGTGGCCAGGGTCTGCAAGGTCAGTTGCCAAAGGCCAGTGTTCTGTGGATGGGTGTCCCACCAGGTGGGCTTTTACCTCCTCTGGACCAAGAGGCATCCCAAACAGTGAGACATGAGGGTGCCACTGCACACTGACCAAAAGGCAGAAGGCTCAGGGCTGGGGGTGTCCTTGCTGTGGGAACAGGGAGGGCACAGTGGTGGGGGAGGCTCAGAGAGGCTGGACCGACCCCAGCTCTTGGTGCCTGGCAGAATGATGTTGGAGGGAAGCGCAGCCTCATCAACCGCTGGAGCACGTTCCTGAAGGCCCGCCTGGTGTGTTCCATCCCTGGGCCCCAGGGCACCGAGACCCACTTCGACCAGCTCGGTGAGTGCACAGCCCTGGCTGCAGCCGGGAGCAACACTGCTCTGCCACAGCTGCTCCCTCCCAGGGAGGAGGGCACAGCATCAAGGATGCCTGCCTGCATGCTCTGGACTGATACTACAGCTCTGGGGTGCCTCACCTCAATCCCTCTCTTTGCAGAGGATGTTTTTCTCTTGCGCACCCGGGACCCGCAGAACCCACTTGTCTTCGGCCTCTTCACGGTTTCCAGGTGAGTAGGACCCTCATTAGCCCCTGCGTGGGGCAGTCCAGCCCCCCAGCCCCTCATCAGTGCTGCTCCACAGGGAGCCCTGGGTGGAGAAAGGCAGGAACAGCACCCAGATGGCTGAGGAAGGGCCACCAGCCTTTCCCTGCTTTCCCTGCTGCTAGTTCACCAGCACAGTCAGCAGTCCCACAGGCTGGACTGGCTATTTCTAAGGGATTCCTGTCACCCCCGGGGTGCTGTGCATGACTCCAGGGCTGACAGGGGACAGCGTGGGCTCAGGGCTGTGGGCATGCATATGCCTGGTCCCCGTGGAGCAGCCGGGACACTGACAGCCCTGTGCTTCCCCACAGCGGCGTGTTCAGCGGTTCTGCCGTCTGCGTTTACTCCATGGCTGCCGTGAGAGCTGCCTTCAGCGGCCCCTTTGCACACAAGGAGGGATTCGACTACCGCTGGGTAGAATACAAGGGCCGCGTCCCCTATCCCCGCCCTGGCACGGTAAGGGGCTGGGGAGCACCAGCGGGGGGGAGCGGGACAGACTGGCCCGGCCCTAATGCAGCCCCGTGTCACACAGTGCCCCAGCGAGACGTACGACCCCCTCCTGCAGTCCACCAAGGACTTCCCCGACGAGGTGATCAGCTTCATGCGCAGCCACCAGCTGATGTGGGAGCCCGTGTACCCGCAGGGCCGCCAGCCCGTGCTGGTGAGGGTCAATGTGCCGTACCGGCTGCGGCGGCTGCTGGTGCACCGGCTGGAGATGGAGAGCCGGCACTACGACGTGCTCTTCCTCGGCACAGGTGGGAACTCACACCGGCTCTGGGGACGCTGTCACCGCGGGGCAGCTTGTGTGGCACGTGGGTCCCGCTGTCCCAGGGGCTCCCAGCCCTGACAGCTCCTTCTGCTGCCTTCGCAGATGAAGGCAAAGTGCTGAAGGTGGGGCTGGCCGGCGGGGTGAGCCGCGGCACCGAGGTGATCAGCCTGGAGGAGATCAGCGTCACTAAGGTACGGGAGGCCATGATGGCACCACGGGGGCTGGACCATGATGGCTGGACAGGGGCTGACCAAGCTGCTTGCAAGGAGCAGGAGGAGCTGGGACTAGGGATCTGGGACTAGGGATCTGGGCCAGGGTCCTGGCATCCTGCCACCCCTGGGGACACAATGCCACTGACAGGTTGGGGCACACAGGAGGGACTGACATGGCTTCAGCACCTTCTCCTTCCCCTCCAGGTGCCTTCTCCCATCCTGGACATGAAGTTATCACCGAAACGGGTGAGTCCTCCCTCCTGCTTCTCCCTAAAGCAGCCCAGGGACAGGGACAGAGGGCAACTGATCCCAACCCCTCTACCTGAGTCCCTTGGCCCCAGGGCTTGCACATTTAGGGAATGGGATCCTGCCAGGGCATTAGGGAGGTGGCAGGCTCTGTCTCACATTCCTGCTGTCCCCCAGTGTCCCCACCCCAGCACGGGGCAGGAGCTCTGTTCCCTGCCAGCCCTGGTCTCCAGCCATGGGCTCTGATTGCTGCTGTTCCTCTTGCCCGAGCAGCAGGAGCTGTTTGTGAGCAGCACCCATGGGCTGGTCCAGCTCTCCCTGTACCGCTGTGAGCTCTATGGCAAAACCTGCACCGACTGCTGCCTGGCCAGGGATCCCTACTGCACCTGGGATGGCAAGACCTGTGCCCCACACTTGCTCACTGAGAAGAGGTGAGTGTCTACCTGGGCCAGCCCTGCTGTACTCCTGCAAAGGGATGCTGTCAGAAGTAGGAATGGGCAAGTGCCAGCCTTGGAGCTCTATCCACCAGCCCAGACCCCTACTGCTACTCTGCCTGCCTCAGCCCTCTCTGGTCCTTCTCCCTGGCTGCTGTGCCATGGAGGGGTCCCACAGCCCAGGGTGGGTGCCACCCCACAGCCCTGTCTGCTCTCCCACAGGCGTGCCCGCTGCCAGGACGTGCTGAAGTCTGACTCCCTCAGCCAGTGCCAGGGCACAGCAGAGGGTGAGCACCAGCCCCAGCCCCTCTAAGAAGCCCCAGTGTGGGCAGCCAGCTCTGCCAGGGAGCAGCCATGCCCAGGAGGGCGGGCGGGATGGAGCTGGGAAACCAGTGCCCCCACCTCACGTTGGGTGCTCCGTGCTGCCCTCCCTTCCGCCTGTCACGCAGGTCCCACGCAGGGCACTCACCCCTTCCCCTGTCCCATCCCCTGCACAGGGACTGCTGCCTTGGAGAAGCTGGTTTTCGGGGTGGAGAAGAACTCAACCTTCCTCGAGTGCCTGGCGCGCTCCCCGCAGACGACGCTGCGGTGGCTGGTGCGGCACGGCGAGGAGACGGGCCCGAGCGAGGTGCGGGGCACGGGGCAGTGGGGACGGGCAGCAGGGGTGGCTCGGTCGCCAGGGACTGACCTGGGTTCTCTGCCTTTGCCCCAGATCAGGAACAATGGACGTTTCTTGGTGCTGGAGCAAGGGCTGCTGATCCGCCAGCTGGCGAGGGAGGACGTGGGCACCTACGAGTGCCAGGCGGTGGAGCGCTCCTTCTCGCGGCCCCTCAGCCGATACAGCCTCCGCGTCATCGGACACGAGGCCATGGAGCTGCCGCCCTACAAACGGAGCAAGGGGGCTGAGCTCGGAGGGACCCACCAGAGCCCCCGGCCCCGCACTGACCTGCAGCCGGGCTACAAGGGCTTCCCGCGGGCCCTGGGCGCCCCGGGCACCAGCCTGGACGCCTATTGCAACGCCCTGCGGCACCAGGAGAGGCAGCGGCAGAGAGCCTGGCACCAGAAATACCCATCCCCGGACAGCAAGAACGGCCGGGTGCGGAGGCACCCCCAGCGCCTGTGAGGGAGCCAGGGCTGCCCACAGCTCCCTTACTGATCTCTCCAGGGCCCTTCTCATTGGCATCAGCTCTGAGAGACCTCTCACCTTCCCGTGCAGAAATGCCTCGCTGTTACTACCTCAATCCCTGCCAGTCCCAGCTGCTTCTCCATGTGCCCCAGGAGCACCAGGGCCGGGGCACACAGCCTGCGCCTGCTCTCTGAGACTCTATTTACCTGCAAAATATTTATTCTCCTTGTTTTCCCCTGGCCCTTGATGACAATCATTATCAGCAGCAATAATAAGCACAGAGGACAGAGAAAGGCAAGAACCAGCTCTCCCAATGGTTTGTTGACTCCCGGCAGCACCTAGCCAGGCCATGGACACTGGTGCATCCAGCCTCCTTCCCCTCTGGAGGTGCCAGGGGGCTCACCTGGGCAGCTGCCGAGGTGCCAGTGGAGCCCAGGTGCTGCTGGAGGCAGCAGGAAATGGCTGCTGGCTGAGCCTGGGCTCCAGGTGTGCAGAGATGCCCATGCCCAGCCCAGCTCCAACCCACTTCAAACCACACCGCTTCCTTTTTTTAATTTTGACATTTATATTACTGGAAAAAAAACCCAAAAACCAAAGAGAGAGAAGCAACAGGCAGTTATACCAACTTACAATTTATTATTTTTTTAAAAAATGACATGAAACACAAGTAAAAATAAATACATCATATAAACAACAAATTGTTCAAAGTCTCTGTTCTGGGAGATCAGGTGAGCACATCCCGTTCGACAGAGAGAAGAGGGAAGCACATGATCATGCGTGGGGCCAACCGACCAACCCACCCTGCTAGCAATACTCCTCTTTCCAACCACAACAAGACAGGCCACAAACTAAGGCGGTAGTAAAAAAGAAAAGAAAGAAAAAAAAAGAAAAAGAAACTCAAACCAACACAAAACCCCAAATGAGACTCAGTGATGGATTCCTTCAGGCTCCCGTGGATTTGCCAGACTCCAGCTCCAAGCTGGGTACCACGAAGCAGCCGAGGCAGTGGTGGTAGCCTGGGAGGTGGCAGAGGTTGCTCTCCCTCACTTGCCCCGTTGTCCCTTTGCAGGGAGCGCCTGCTCCTAGTTGTGAGGAGCCATCACCTCACTGTAATCTAGCTGGACTACGTTCCCCGTTTAACCTCTGCCCCCCGCCCCAGCCCTCCCCCCCGGGTCCTTCCAAGACTGGATTAACAAAATTCATCCCAGAGCGGCGAGAAACACCAGCTGTGAAGGTATTTGCTGTACTTGTCCCTGTTGTCCGGGAAGCCGCCCCCAAACCAGCAGCAATTCTCGTGCATTCAGCCACTTGAATTTGTTGCCCAGAGAAGCTGTGGATGCCCCACCCCTGGAAGCGTCCAAGGCCAGGCTGGATGGGGCTTGGAGCAACCTGGTATAGTGGGAGGTGTCCCTGCCCATGGCAGGGTGTTGGAATGAGATGATCTTCCAACCCAAACCATTCTATGAGTCTATGATTCGCTGACATCACTAAGTCAAAACACACATAATTTCTAGTGAAGCCCCTGTGGAAATCCCACCCTTTGCTTGCCAGAATATTTGCTTTCTCCAAGTACCTGCACCCACCCCATCACCCTCCCAGGTGCTCTGGGAGGATGATGAGCAGCAGATTCTGCCCAATGTGGGACATGCTGGGCTGTGTTGCCCCCATCCTGCAGTTCCCTATGATACCCCAAGATCTTCATCAGCAGTGGGGGAAACAAGCCCACCAAGATCAGGGCACACAGCAGCCACCTCCATGCCCATGGCACTGTCTTCAGTGGCACCCAGCCTTCACCTGATTGTTCCCAGGAGTGGAAACCTCCCACCTGAGGGAAGGGCCAAGGGCTGGATGCTGATGTGGAGGGCAGTTGGCCATTCCCAATTCCCCACAGCAATGCCCAGGCCTCAAGGCTGTGCTCAGGAATCTTCCTTATTGTCCAAATCCTCAGCAGAGAGTCCTGCACTGCTGTCCTCAGTGTCACCCACAACCCCACCGAGAACTGGCAGCTGCTTCCCGTCAGGTCATTTGGAGACAGAAATACAGCAGCAAAAGAAAAATTTAACCCGTGCAGGGAAAGCCCCTGTTCTGGGCTCATGAAACCCAAGACAGGACCCTCTGCAGCAGAACCACATGCTGGAGAGAAGAAAACTGGGGAGAGACGAGGGCGAGAGTGGGTCCCATGGGAGGGAAGTTTTAGGGCTTGGAGAGCTCCCTCCACTGGGAAAGACTCTGGATAACCCATGCTCCCTCGCAGTTTCTGTGGGGTAGAGGAAATCCTTCCCCTGGCACAGTGGGAGAGCAGGTGCCTCCGGTTGCCTTGGAGCAGCCCCAGCCCCAGCCAGCCCCCAGCTGTGGCCAGGGCATCATGGCCATCTCTGCCACCACCTCTCAGCCAAGGCTCTGCCAGGGCCCAGGGGACCCGTCCCCTCACTAAGGGGGTGCCTGGGGCTGGAAGGTGGGGCAGAGGTAGGGCTGGGGCTGTACTTGGGCACTTGCTGGGCAGGGCCAACATGCTGCAGCTGCCTGGAGCCAGGGATGGTTGCCAGGGGCATGCACACCACAGAAGGGTGGCAAGGGGTCTCCAAGCTGCCATGGCCATGCAGGAGCCAGGAGAGCCCTCACACCTCACCCTGGTGCCAGGTTAACAACCAGAACAGGGTACAAAGTGTGTACCCCATGGTAGCCGAGTGCCAGCTGCCCCCAGCTCCCGTTGCCCCAGGGCTTGGGCTATGCTGAGGAACCCCGGGAGGACATCGGGTGGCAGCATGGAGATGTGCCAGGGCCTGCTCAGGAAGTCCTGGAGAGGCAAGGAGCAGAGAAAATGGTGTGCAGCCACCAGTATCACATCCAGAGCCACCACACTGACTGTCCCCAGCCAAATCTTCACACCTTGTCCCAGCACAGGCCCCATTCAGAAGATGCGGGAGGGTCCCTTGGATAAGCCCCACTACCCTGACCCCCCATCAGGAAGGACTGGGGCTGCAGCAGGGCTCTAGTGGGGGTCTGCTTACATTCCAGCCTCCCACACGTGCCCCCAGGGTCTCAATGCTTGCTACTCTCGACAAGGAAAACCCTTGCCTAGGTTCATTCCCCAAATCCACCGGAAAACTGACAGCCTCACAGGGATGCAACGGACATCTGGGCAAGCTGGTCATACAATCAGTGTCACAGGGTTGTGCATGAGGTGGACACACAGAGCACAGGAGGGCATGACTCACAGATGCAGCACTGTCAAGTCTTTGGAGAAACTTGCATGAACACCATCAGTTAATTTGCTTTGTTACTTTTGTGGGGGGGTTTGATTTTTATTTCCATGGTGCATCCAAAGACAAGTTGTCCAGCAGTTTGCTCAGAACCCCTCGGTTTTCAACTCCTAGGATATGTTAAAGAAGAAAGCACTATTTTAATGTTTGTTTTTTAAAAAAATAATTAAAATAATTTGCATAGCTAAACTGTTGATCTAAGGCTTCTATGAATGGTGTGGTTATGTTTGACAGACAATGTCCATTAAACAGAGAAGACACTAGGAAAGCCCCATAACATTTTTATTATGTTTCCATAACACGCGTGCACACCCGCCCCCCTCTCAGGAAGGGGGGTCCCCATCTTCCCACACCCCTTTAGTGGAGGATGTCAGGACATCCTGCCCTTTCCTATACCTAGTTGGTCCCAGCAAACAGCAGTGACTGCAGCTTCCAGAGGTCCCCTACAAGCTGCCACGGCTCCAGGGACATCCCACACAGGCGAGCACAGCTCGTGCCTGGTGACACCCAGATGTGACATGGGGGTTCCTGGATTTCAAGTCTCCATCCTAACGCGTTCACACACAGTCACACGCACCAAGTCCAGCTGCACTTGGGTATCCCAGCTCTTCCTAGAAGCCCTGGCCCTGAGGTGAGCAGCCAGAGGGCTCACTGTCAGGGCCAGGACCAGCCTCCTCACACATGGGGTTGAGCAGGGCTGGGCTGAGTGCTGCTCCCTGTGTGGGGAAAGGTGCTTCCCCAGCAGGAGCTCTGCTTTCCCAGCTCCACACACCTCACAGCTGTCCTCCTCACTGGGAAGGAGCACAGCAGGCTCCCACATGTGCTCCCCCACCTGCCCAATGACAAGAGGACTCCATCCTCGCTCTGGCTGCTGAGCACCCAGAGCAGCTCCTGATGGGGCACATCCAGCCAATGCCACACGGGTCAGCCATGGGCCACCTCCACAGCTGGCCCCGCTCCTAAGGCTACACTTCGGTCAACCCACTGCTTCTCCCCACACAAACAACCCAACAAGCGACCACTGCATGATGGAGGCCAGTTTTTTATTTTTTTTAATATGGAAATTAATTTAAAAGTAGAAAGACAGACTCCCCCAGACAATAAATATTATGCTTTCATGAAATAAATTAATGTAGAGGTTCTGTGCAGGGGGAAGTCCCTCCAGTCACAGATTCAACAGCAACTGGCACTGGGTCCAGTGTCCCCCTCCCAATCTTCTCCACTGCCTGGTGCTGTTGAGAAGCAGCAGTGAGCCCACCTACACCTGGATCTGGTGGGCCACAGCAGGGTGAGACGTGGCCTTCACATAGCCTGGCAGGGCCGTGGAGCTGAGGAGTCACCAGGATTCCCCTCCGATGGCCACCAAGACATCTGGGATTGCTCCACTCATCTGGCCTGGCACACAGAGCTGGCACTGGACCCACAGGGCCAACCTACCTTGGATGGGACCCTCCAGAAGGTCCCTGGGGAGGACAGGACCTTCCAGAAGGGCCTGGAGGAGCCCCCCACCAGAGCCTTGCCCTTCTGACTGCAGCAGGAGCCTGCCTGGAGCCTTCACACTAGTCTCATGTGAATTTGAAGAGGGTGACAAACTGTCTGTGGGGTATTTTCTTTTTTTTTATCTTTTTTTTATCTTTTTTTTTTTTTTTTTTTAACACACCCCCCCCCCCCCGCCCCAACATATACAATGTAGAAGCCTCCCCACTCCCTCCCCATTAAAAACACTTTGTCCCCAACCTCTGCTGGAGTCACCCCCCTGGCCCACCCCTCTCTCAGTGAGAGAAGTTCACAGATAAGGCAGTTCATGTGAGAGGGAGCTCGGCCCTGCCAGCGGTCAAGCCCGCACCGCCAGGCCTGAGCAGGGCAGTGACTCGCAACACCGAGCCGCCGCGGTCAGACAAGACAGAGAACACAGACAGACAGACAGACAGAGCATGGGGGGAGGCACTCCTATGGTTTGCATTGCTGCTTCCCTCCTCCCCTGGCTCTTGCTCCCCTGGCCCTCACAGGTCCATTCTATCCCTCTCCCATCTCCCAGTCCCTAATACAATTCTTATCCTCGACAGCTAAAAAACAAAGCAAAACAAAAAGAACAAAACCACCCCCACGCCACACCCTTTGCATCCTTCTCCACCCGCTGCCACAGCCCAGAGGGGAAATCCTGACTCCCAAAAAAGGTTCTGCAACTTTTGCCTCCTGGTGGAGCTGAGACCAAGCAGGAGCTGGCCCTTTTTATTTCCCTGTGATCTCTATGACATCGTCGTCTTTGTCCTCGTCATTAGAGCTGCATCCCACCTCTGGGACCTCCTGGGGTTCAAACTGAGGCACCTGGGACCGAAGGAGACCCCCAGCTGGGTAGCCCGAGTGAGGGGACATGTAGCCAGGGTAGGCAGATGCCATGCTCCTGGGAAGGCTGCTAGGCAAGACGGGGGCTGGGAAAGGAGCAAACATCCTGGGCTCGGGCAGGAGTGACTGCGTGAAGGGAAGCGAATAATTGGGCAGTACCCCTGTCAGAGAAGGGTTTAGCATGAATGAGGGGACGCTGGCGGTGGCTGAGGTAGCAGCAGAAGAGCTGGCGGTGCCGGCTGTCAGCAGAGGGTCAGTAGTCACAGGGAACACCAGATGAGGGTCTGGGAGTAAATTGGGCAGCTGGTAATAAGAGGAGCCAGTGCCCATGTACAAGGAGTTTCCTGGTTGGGAGGCAAATGGATGGGTTAGGTTGTGGTTTAAAGAGACAGGAGGCATGGTGAACCCACCAGAGACGGGGTACCCGTGTTCGTAGGGCTGCACGGACGATGGCAACTGGCGCTTCTTCTGCTGCCTGCGGGATTGCTCCTCCGGAGCCGACGGCGAGGTCGACTTGCGCTTGTTGCCCCGTAAGTCCAACACCGAGTGGGCATCAACGTGCTGGCTGGTGGCTGGCAGGGCCGAGGACACAGAGGGGGCCAGGCAGTGAACCCCCACACGCTGCTCGGTTCCTCGGGCTGCGGCACCTGGCGCGGTGTCCGTGCGGGCGTGGCCTTGCGCCGCGTTGGTGCTGGGAGAGCTGTGCCGGGACTCGCGCGCGGCCGCCGCCTCCGCATACTGCTGCAGCTCGCTGATGATCTCGGGGCTGTCGGGGGATATGGGCCGGGTGAGCTCCTCCGTGCTGGGGAGCTGCGGCGATGAGGCACTGTGTCTGCCATTGCTTGTGGACTCCAGGGAGGAGCTCTGGGAGCCTGGAAACAAGGAGATGGAGCAGGTGAGAAAGACGACCTTGGAGAAAAACCTGGGGGCCAAAACGCAACAGTGGAAAGGAAGGTGGGGAGATTGCTCCAAACATAGGCGTGAGGAATACACTAGGGAAAGCCACCCCAGACACTCAAGTAGGAAAGCACATGTGAAAGCCTCAGACAGCACTCACAGGTCCCTACCTGAGGCAGCTGTCCGACGGTCTTCATTGCCCTTTGGCTTCCCAGTGGTCCGTATAGCAAAAATCCGACCGTCACTGGTCCGGATATACGTCCCTGGAACAGAGGCAGAACAACATCATTACAACTCCAGTATTAGCTCAGGACCCTGGATCTGTGAGCCTGTAAGGCTGCTCAGGCAGGAACAGGACAGCAGTGCTGCATAAGGTCAGCTCAGATCATGCAGGGAAGCTCAGCGAGGTGCTTCTGTCTCCTTCTTCACTCCTCACTTACACCTTTGCAGCTTTCCTGGGTTGGGGATCAACCCCTCCCAATGTGTTGCTGGTGGGAAATGTGGAATTTCATGCTTGAGACAGAGTTTGCTCTGGGAGCACCAGGAAGTGTTTGGTTGCCCCAGTACATGCAGAGGGTGTTGTGAAAAGGAGACACCCAGACACAAAGTTCAACAGCTCCTCTCAGGGTGACAGGAGCAGCCACAGCTGCAACAGCCCTGCAGCATCAACACACCCAGAGCATGGGCTGCAACAGAGCCACTGCAAACTCCAGATCTCCTCCCCTTCTTGTTTCTTTTCCTGTCAAGGCACTGATTCATGCTTTTACATCCTTTTCTTTGCTACTCAGCATTGGCTAGGACTTACCTTTTGTCCCTCGGATGATGTGGATGCTCTCACCAGCACTGATTCTTGCCTGTACATCAGTGGACGTGTTTGTACCCGGAATCACAATATCTGGCAGCGGGAGAAGAAACAGAACAGTGTCCATTAAATTACAAGCCAGCTACAGTCAGGAGAGGGCAGGTGCCCCACCAACTCCTTTGTCTGCAGTGCAGTTGTCTCTCCTACGTGCTATGCTACAAGCAAGCTCTGGGTTTATTTCTGATCAGCACAGGAAGGCAGCAGAGGCTCCAAAGATGAAAAAGCCATGCTGCTCTGGCACAGCATCTCCCCTATCATAAAAAGGACAACTAGTGACAGTACTGAAGGCCCTCTCATGGGAGTTCACTCCCAACAACCCAGCAGGTCCAAGACCCTTGCACACCTGCAGGGAAAGTCCTCCAGGGGAACCACTCAAATGAGAGAGGCAGTATCTTTGGCTCTGATGGCCATCTGCCCACTGCCCAGGTGAGCATCAACAACTCACCCTGATGCTCAGTTCACCACGGGCATCACAACTCAACCCACTGTGAGCACCAGCAACTCACCCGTGGTGGTGACAATCTTCTGCACAAAGACACCAGCTCGCTGTAGATAGTTGATGGGGAAGTTGACAGCAGGGTTGGAGCTTGAGGTTGATCCTGCACTGCCCATGGGGACATGCCGGGGCATCATTGGAATGGGGGTGGACTGAACTGGGCGGACGCTTGCCACCGGCTTGTCCTCACCCTTGAGGGCTGGTCGCCTAGTGAGAGAGGATGGAGGAGATTGCAGTGCCCACCCGACAGGGATAAACATTCTCTGCCCCCTCATTTCATGTCTACAGCATGGGAAGAAGGGGAAGGGGCAGGTACTCACCAGTTCCTCTGGCTAAAGGCAGGGATGCTCGTCAGACTCTGGTCACTGGCTGGGTAATACTGTGCGTAGGACGGCCGGGTGTAGGGGACGGATGCTCGCTTTTCCTCCTCATAGCTCTTCTTGGCTGCTTTCTTCTCTGCCTTGGTCAGCTTGTGCTCCTTCCGGTCGATCAGCAGTGACTCATGCTGAAAAGGCTCCTGCAACCCCACAGCATCGCGGTTCTGGCACCAACACACCACAAGAGGGAACCAACAAACCCCAAACGGCAGCCACTGGCTCCCTGCGGCAGCCTGTCTCCATCCCAGGCTGAGCAGGAAGGGTTGGGAAGGCAGAGCTGGCCATGGTGGAGCACGCACAGGGCAGTGCTGTGGATGTGGCCAGGCTCAGATTGAAGGGTGACAGTCAGCTAAGCCATTGCCTGCCCAGCCAAGGCCAGCACTTACCACGAGCACACAGCAAAACCCAGGAGCCAAAGGCCAGGCCAAGTGTGCAAGCACAGAGTCTGCCACGATGTCACGCAGCCACCAGAGCCCCACAGCACCCAGCCACAGGCCCCCTCTGCACCACCACCCCACCAGAGAAACTCCTGACAACACAGGCAAGTGCTGCCTGTGCCAGCTTTGGTTCAAAGCCACCCCAGGAAAAGAGCTGGCAGCAAGCTGGGATATGCCACTGCCACTTTCCCGTCCAGCACCAAGATGAAGAAAAGGGGTGCCCGACAACCTGCCCCCAAACCTGTCCAGGACAGAGGCATCTGTAAATGTGTAGGAGATACCACAGGGAAGGGCAGGGCTCTTTGGGCTCTCTCTAGAAGATTTTCTGCCTATTCCCACCAGCACACAGGTGCATCCTTCTTGCCACCATGGCCCCATCACGCTGCCAGATTCCTCCAGGCCTACTCCTGGCTGTGCAGTGCTGTGCCAGCAAGGAAACAGGCTGGTCTTACCTTGGTGATGAGGTGAGGATACTTGAGACAGGCTAATTGTAGAACAGACTCCTTCATCTTGCCTGGATTGAGGGAGAGCTGAGCAGGGTCAGATTCCTCTTCCACAAAATGCAGCAGGTTCTCCACCTCTCGTCGGGTGAAGTTCAGCACTGGGTTCAGATCATCCACCACCCGATCTGGAAAAGAGGGGGAATGAAGTGAGCAGAAAAGGGAAGAAATGGGTACTGCTTGCCTGCTGCCCTTCCTACACTCCTGTTCTAACAGAGCTCCCTCCTTACAATCTGCACAATCCTCAGAAGTGTTCTGTAAATGTCAGGGCAGGGAGAAAAATCACCATCCATGTTCAGAACTGAGCCTGTTTGACCAAGTCAGGCTGACAAGTGCCTTGTGCTCCAGACTGCACAGCAAGGCAGTGCAGGTCAGCGAGCTCCTGGCAAGCAGGAATACAAAACTAGTGATGGATAGTGTCCCACCTCACATGACAAGGTTGTAAACATACATGTCCTGGGACAGAACTGCAGCCACATCAGTAGGTGTTTTCCCACAGAGCCCACCAAAAAGGCTCAAGTTAGTAACCAGATACCAAAATTTACAGAACTCTGTTGAGTTAAAAGCTCAGAAAAGCAGCCACAGTCCCTTGCTCACAAGAGCCTGAATGTTTTCCTTGGACGTTATCCCTCCTGCACACAGGGCAAACAGGAGCACGTGGAGAAAACATCTCTATCCAGGACTCTCCTGGAAGCCAGGTCAGCTGCCATGGGACTCCACCTTGAGTGCACAACAACACACTGACCAGATCACACTGGGCTGCTGCCTCTGGACTTGTGTTTCTGGCACAGAAGGACTCAGGCAGCAGAGCTCTCTTTGGGTCACCACAACCCTCAGCTGCATGCTCCAGGAGAGCAGCTTGATAGCTGGCACAAGCCAGCGCAAAAGATACTTGTGGTACAAAGGGAGGTCAGAACTGCAATGAATTCATTATTCTTGGCTCCTAAGTAAGCACTGTGAGTCAAAGGTATCAATATATGCTTTAATTTAGCCATTTTCCCTCTCTTGCTGCTGGAAAAATGGAGGTACAGAGCTATTTAATATGTAACACCCAGTTTAAGGCAAGCAATATCCAGGCACAGGGGAAAACAGACACCCTCTGAGACTCCAGTCTGTTGCAGCAGCCAGGAGAGTAGCAGTGATGGCAAATGGCACAGCAGTGGAGTAGTAACACAGCCCTGCTGGAGGATTTTGGCTCTACTATCATGAATTTCTTAAAGGATCCCATGTCACTGCCAACTCATAAACATCAAACATAGTTCTGGGATAGTGTCTGTCACCTCTTTGTCTGGTCTTCAACCTTAAAAAAAGAAATTACAAAACCCACAGAAACAGGACTTGCAGGAGCTAAAGCTGAGAGTGGAATGCCATGTGCACCCACACTTACCTGACATGCCCTGCTTGGAGATCTGACGGTCATAGATCTTCTTCTCAAGGGTGTAATCAGAAACCAGTCTGTAGATGTGGCACGGCTTCTTCTGCCCGTAGCGGTACACTCGGCACACGGCCTGGGCGTCGTGGCACGGGTTCCAGGAGGCATCAAACACCACCACTCTGTTTGCTCCAATGAGGTTGACACCCAGACACCCAGCACTGGAAATCAGAGACAAATTTCAAACTGCTGCCTTGGCCAACTTTCAAAACTTCTAGGCAGGGACGACCATCACAGCCAAGAGTCCACAAAGTGTCTATGGAAAGTTCCCTCCAGCCAAACTTTAAAGCTAAGTTTGGTTTCCAAGACTGTTAAGCTGTTGCAGAAGATTAAGACTGAAATGCTACATCCCTAGGGAACTCAGAAGCAGATGGCACTATCAGGCCATGGAGAGCTTACTACAAAGGAAGTTAAGAACTGAAAGCCCACCTGCACACAGAACATCAGTGTGAGTCCTCCACTGTGCCCTTCTGCTCCAGCCAACTTACCGTGTGGACAAAAGGAAGAGCCAAACAGAGGTGTTGCTGGGATCATTGAACTGGTTAATCAGTCGTTCCCTTTCCGAGGCAGAGGTGCTGCCATCCAATCCTGAGAAGGAAATTAAAGACCCATTTAAAAGCTCTGTGTGTTTGGGGGAAACAAACCCACTTTCTAAACTCTGAGCTTTGTAACTGGTTGCAAACCAATTCTGGGTCTTCCTCAAGTCATGTACTCCAGGATCTCAACTGGACCACTCTGTACCTCTAATTTGCCCAGCCAGGCAGGTGCAGTGCAGCCAGCCAGGCTGGGATTTGTTCAGCTGAGAGATCAAGTAAAACATTACTCAAGCTTGTCAAGGCCAGGACTGGGAGTGCCACAACACATCTAGCAGCCCATTAAGGCTGTGCTTTAGGCAAGATGGATAGCAAGCAGGAACAACAGGAACGAAGAACTAAGAGAAATCAAAACTGTAAAGCTTTTGGCAAACCCCCAAAGCTTAGATATGAGCACAGAGAGTATTGGTCTAGAGGAGTTGCAGGGGGTGTCGTCTCTGCTCCCTGTCGCTTTTGGCTGCTCTTCAAAAATCAGCCACCACTTCTCTCAGCCCTGGCCTGTAAAGTAGCCACACAAAGCAACAACCCATACCAGAATGAGATTTAAAACCGGGGAAGAGGGGAGGAGGAATTCATAGCCCTGAGCTAACGAAAGCACTCCAGGGTGATTCTGGATTTGGAAGAAAAATCTAGCAAATAGCTTAACAGGAAGCAAAAAGTATCTTTTGCAACTTTAAAAAGCAGTAGTAAGTGAGGTGTTAAAGATGTCTAACAAGATCTCCTAAGTAATATGTCAGAAAGAGGATTTGGAAGTTATCAGTTAGTTGCTATCCAACTGACATTGTCTTCCAAAACAATTAAGTATGAACAATCTGAAAGAGGTTCATCAAGAGAACGCTTCAGAGGAGCATCTTCACACCCAAGGACAAACATATGAAGACAGTGGGTGACTTTCAGGAAGTAGTCCATCACAGAGGATCAAAGAGTGTGACATCAAAAGCGAGGGGGATTTGCTGTACTCACTGTAGTAGTTGATGTTTCGGACCCAGTTGTGAACTCCTCCATCTGAACCTGGAGGACTCGGCATCGGTCTCTTTGCCAAAAACTCTTCAATGACAGATAAGGTGGACAAGCTCTGGCTGCAAAACCAAGATCTCTGTTCAGGAAAATGACCCCCCAGCAGTAAAAGTGGAGTATCAGAACCCTTCCCCAACCATGACAGCACTGATGGTTGTCAAATCCTGTTTATGCAGCACATCTCTCATTAGTAAAATTGACAGTGGCAGAAGTATAAAACCCACAGATGAAATTCAAGATCTAATACAACAAAGAAAAAAAAGGGAAACTGCTACACCATTCACCCTGTGTAATAAGCTTCTAGCACCAGAGGAGATCCAACTACTCCAGTGCTTGGTGACTGTAGGATCAACTATTGATACTCTGCTTACCTGAAGACCAAGATCTTGTCTCCAAGCTTCACGCTTTCCTCAATTAAGTGGAACAGTAACACCATTTTGGGCGAGTTCTCCAAGACTCCCGTCTGGTAATCACACAAGATGTCTTTGGCCTACCAAGAAATGGGAGACTATTACAGGTGGAGTTGCTCATTCTCTGTTTAGTCCAACAACCCTATCTCAAGGTGAGAGAAATAAGTCATCGCAAAGAGGTTATTTACATCCACTTGGTAGAGGTGAGAATGCTACTCCCAACTACTGCTGCTACCTCTCCTTCCAGAAGCTCCAAATGACAAACTTCTTGGATGAATGAGTGTCCCCTCAACCTTTCATGACTCTTTTACCTCAAGAGCTTTCTTCCAGTCTTCTAGATTTACCACCATCTTATCTAGATCAAACTTCACTCTAACACCTTTTTTTGAATAACAAAGTCCACAGCCTTTCTGGTCAGATGAAAACAATGGTATGAGTGCTGCCTGCCCTCCTGCCTCATGAGATTTGTAAATCCATCCCAGCACCACACAGACCTGCTTATCAAGATGCTCTATGGTAAAGAAACGTAAGAGAAACCCACAACTCAAACAGAAGAGGCTTCTCTTTGCTCCACTTCAGAAAACTGCCCTAAAAAGAGGTACACTCTGATTTCAGACTCTCCAAATGAAGAGATTTCCAGCAGTGGCACTCACCCACTCATAAGTTACGACCTGATTTGCTCTCTCTTGAAAAGGGTTGAAGCCAACACTCTGGAGGAACTTGCTATTAGTAGCTTCTCCAACTGGTGATGCCAAAGCATTACTCTCTGCTTTGACTTTAATTCCCTGAGGCTGGCAGCGGGAATTAGTACTTGCTGTGCCAAGGTCATCCACATCCAAATCCTGCTCGTTTGCCAGATTCTCCTTTTGCAGAGCTTCATACAACACATCTGGATGGTTCCAGATCTGAAAGGGTAAGGAAATAAAGTGGTTAGACCTGGGCTGGCCTGCTGCTTGCCAACGATTGTGGTCTGAAAGCTCCACAGCTATTCAAAGGAAAGAACTGATACTTCCCCTAGGCTCTCATATCTTTAAAAGTGCCAAATTCTTTCCCTGAGAACAAACCAGGAGGCCACTGTGCACCCCACACAGCACAAAGGCAGAGGAGGTTGCCTGTTTGCACTGCAGCAGGTAAGGTTGTGCAGGTGAAGGTATCAGCCCAGTACTGGTTCAGCTGATGGCTGCAGGTTTCTTGCACAGTTTCAAAAGCACATTTAACATCTCTGCATCCCAGTTCTGGAAGCAAAGATAACAATACTGTTGGGCCATCGCAGAGCACTCTGGGGAGAGAAGATGTCCCTGGCCACTTTCACTTCCTGTTTTGTCTCATATTCCAGCCTTTGCCTTATATATTAGAATATTTCTTTGCATCTCCTGCCAAAACCTACCTTGCAACAGACACAGAAAGCTTTGAGCGGGTTCAGTCCCAGCCAGCCACTGTTGCCTGCGTCTCGGAACCGGTTCATGAACTCGGTATAAAGGGCCCGCTGGATCTTTGACAGACGCACCAAAATGACGTGTTCTTCCTTAGATGGGAGCTGAACCTTCAGAACATTGTGGCCCCGCCTGCAGAGGAAATAAAAAGAGAGATAAATACAGGGAAGGGAATTTCCCCATATGATCTCTCTATGGCTGCCTGTAGGGTAAGATTTTGACTTCTTGCCCCCCTGGCTGCAGGGAGAAAGACCTTTAAATTGCATGTTTCTCTAATGCATGACACTTCCAAGAGACTATCCCTGCAGCCAAATACCAGCTGTACACACAATTACAGAGATCTCAAACATTACAATCAACTAGCACAGGTCACGGTGTTAGGAGGGTGATGAAAGTCCTGTTTTCCACGGTAGCTGAAAACCAGAAATAAGACTGAAGGTTTATTTTCAGCTCTGCTAATGATTCAGACATTCCATTCAAGTCACTGGTCCAGCATCTTAGAACCCTCATATGAGGAAGAAAAGCTGATTCATTTCCAGAGTGGTGGAGTCACTGTCCTTTTTCATAACACTTTCATGAAACACTTTCAGGTCCTTGGGTAGAGGATGTCAAAAAGTGCACATCCAAATTCATTATTAAGCCATCAAAATAAACCCGAGGTCACTCTGGTGCAGTCAGAAGTGTTGTTCTCTAGTATCAGAGTCTGTGGTACCAAAGCAAAACAACTTTACCTCTAACCATAAGGCAAAACTGAGCCCTAAGAAACAGTGTGCCCAGCAGTGCCAGGGCAGTGACCATCCCCCTGTGCTGGGCACTGGTGAGGCTGCGCCTTGAACCCTGGGCTCAGTTTTGGGCCCCCCACTACAAGAAAGACATTGAGGGGCTGAAGTGAGTCTAGGGAAGGGTAGTGGAGCTGGAGAAGGGGTTGGACCCCAAGTCTAAAGAGAAGTGGCCGAGGGAGCTGGGGGGACTCAGCCTGGAGAAAAGGAGGATCAGGGGGGACCTTCTCGCTCTCTGCAACTCCCTGACAGGAGGTTGGAGTTGGAGCCAGGTGGGGGCTGGGCTCTGCTCCCAGGTAACAAGTGACAGGATGAGAGGAGATGGCCTCAAGTTGTGCCAGGGGAGGTTTAGACTGGATATTAGGAAAAATTTCTTCACTGAAAGGGTTCTCAAGCACTGGAACAGGCTTTCTGGGGAAGTCGTTAAATCCTGGAGGGATTTAACAGAGGTGTGGATGTGCCATCTGGGAACATGGTTTAGTGGTGGACTTGGCAGTGCTGAGGGAATGGTTGGACTTGATGGTCTTACAGGTCTTTCCCAACCTGAACGATTCCATGATTCTATAAGGCAGCAAGATTTAATTGTAGGACATAACTCCAGCAGATAAGCCCGGTAATTTGGGATGAAGGAGGTGTTTGCATGGACCACACCAGTAAGAACTGAGGGACTCACCGCTGCACGAAGCCTTCCAGCAGGCTGTGCAGGACGTGGCTGCGGTACCTCATGAGCCGCACGTCCTGCGGGGTGCTGTCGATACACTGCCCGTTCAGGATGGGCCGCTCGAACATGTTGCTGAATTCCTGCCGCGAGCCCAGAAAGTCGGGTCGGACGAAGTCCACCATGCACCAGTACTCAATGAGGTTGTTCTGCAGTGGGTACCCAGTCAGCACCACCCGCCGGCGGGAGCGGATGTTCTTCAGGGCCTGGGAAGTGCTGGCATGGCAGTTCTTTATCCGGTGTCCTTCGTCACAAATAACCACGTCTGGGCCAGGGCGAGACAAGGCCTTCTCAATCCCTGAGGACAAGGAACATTAAGTGTTAGTTAGAGATGAATAAGACAAAGTTCTGGTTTTACATGGTCACCGACTTCACAAAGGAGGGGTAGTTCTGAAAGACAAAAAAGCAGTATTTGTGGGTGCAGAGAGCCAGGCTGATTCAGAAGATAAAATATGACTAGACACTAGCTCTGATTTAGCATAATGTGGTAATGAGCAAACATGACTGTCCCTTGATTTCTGCTCAACAACCCGCATTACGTCAAGTTGGGTGTCTTGCATCATTTCAGACTGGCAAATCTCACACTGACAAATCCCAGAGTTCAGTCTTCTGACTTCCACACTTATTTGCAGCTCTTGCAAGGAATTAAAGACTCGGCCAAAGTTCAACAACCTTCTGCTTCCAAAGACACACTCCTGCCCAGCAAGGTTTGATCATTTCAGCAATGCTAAAAGCAAGTTACAGGTTGTTCCCCTGTGCTGCCACTGCTGATGGTCAGCTGGACAGCAGGATCACACTCTCCCTCTTGAGGGCTGGCCTCCCACCTTTCAGAAGCTCTTGCTGCCGGTCCTCCTCATCCAAGTCAATAATGACAGGGCCAGCTTGTTTCTTTGTTCTCTTCTTCCTGCCAGTGGCAAAGGACTTCTTCAGTGAGAGGAGACGGTACATCTCATATCCCATCAGCAGCACACCACCGTCTGTCACCCAGTCATTCACCACCTTTGCACGTGCAGCTGTTGTCCTGCAAAACAACCAAACAAAGTTCAGATTTTCTCCATTTTCAGACTGAATCACTGGATTGGAATCTGCTGAGAAAAAAGACCCATTCAATTATTTTAAAGCACTTTTCTCACATCAAACCAGACAAAAGAACACAATGAAATTTCTTTAAGAAGCAAACTGGTATAGAAGGGGAAAAAATCCTTTTAAGTGCCACTGGTAGCAGAGTAGAGAATGACAAATTGTTACAGGAACTGAGCTGTAGAAGTCTGTCATGTAAAAAAAGGACATCAAACTTGAGAGCATCTGTGCTGGTGATTTTTTGAGAGACCTTAAAACACTCGTTTCATGACAGCACCCTTTTAAAGAGCTGTTGAGTCTGCCTGTGCAAAAACCATTTTCAGAACTAGCTGCTAATGCACATGGCTGTAATTGTCTAGTTGTTTTTCCCTTGTTGTTGTCTTCTCCAATGCTCATGCTCCCCACTTATTCCTTCCCTGGCAGCCTTCTCAGATTTGGTTCAGATCAAGACACTGTCTTCACTCAATCCACCAGAACACACCAGATCCCAGCCAGCAGTAAACACATGGTTGGAGCAGCATCAGTAGATTCAAAATACACCCCAGTCAGAAGGTGAGGACATCAACAGGTGGGTGTATGAACTGAGAATTCCCTAGGATCACTGCAATGTCCTGATCCATGCAGGAAAAATAATCCAGAAAGAAGTAGAGATCCATGAGCCAAGAACACACTCCACAGCAGGCTGTAACTGCAATCACTGATCTCTCCTTTTTGGACAAAGAGGCTTTGTATATTTTGCCAGACCCCTTCATGGACAACTCCATTCATGGAAAGTCAAAGTGTCAGGTAGAGGAATCCCTAAATGTGTGAAAAATCTCGGGAAAAAAAAACCAACCCACATTTAAAATGCAAGAGACGTGGTACAGGGGCACACGCCTCAGGAATCCCAGGACTCTGACAGGACTAACAGTGTCCCACCAAGCCACAGCACTTCTGCTCCTCTCTGCAGTTCTGTCTCTGGGACTGGGTTCCTGATCTCAGCACACATGGAAGAACAGAAAGGTGTGTCAGCAGTGTGAGAAGGAAGTACAAGATATAAGTATTGGATGAAAGAGATAGGTACCTCGGAGAGGTACCAAAATCCTCCCCTCACACAGCATTCACAATAAATGCAGAGTGGGAAAGATCTGGGAGTCAAGGGCACAGAATTAACCCAAACTGAACAGTCTGCAACACCAATTCTGTTAACAGTTCCCTAAGACACAGTTCAAGAGTTCAAAAAAACTTTTACTGGCACCTACTTGTGTTCATCATTCAGGATGTGGACTTTGAAGGTGCGGGGCTGGATCTCTTTGGAGTTATAATCAGCAGGAAGGTTTTCAGGTGCTGGGAGCCACATGTTGAACTCTGCTAACCAGTTTTGGAGTGTATTCACCTGGAAGGATTAAAAACCCAGCTGAGTCACTTGCGATTTTAAGATCAAAAATGAAAATAAGGAATGACACCCAGCTGTGCCCAGACAGAAGCAGCAGACCACAGCATGCAAACTCAGGGACAGGGAATGAAAGAGGGAGAAGAGCAGCAAGGGTATGATAGAGCTTGATGTGAGATGGGACACTAATCAACCTTCTCTATACAAAGAAAGAAGCAGTGCAAAGAAGCCCCTCATCCAGCCCTTCATGTGGCTACTCACAGGTACAATGGCAAGAACAGTCTTTGCCTCCGTGTGCCGGAAAAGTACATCCAAGAAAGAGATGACCTGTATGGTCTTGCCCAGGCCCATGCTATGTGCTAAAATACACCCAAACCCACTGCTGGTTTTAAATCTCTCCAAGGACTCGACCAAGTTGTCATACAGGAATCGGATCCCACCAATCTAGACATAAAAGTAGAAAAGGTATTAGAATGGTAGGAGAAAAAAAACCAAGATGGGTAAGTATTTACAGAGTGGCAATTACATCAGGATTGCATAAACCATTAAAATATAAAGGGGATGTTTCAAGTTCACTAAAGTACTCTAATCTGGGGAATGCTCAGAAACTCAGTATTTTTAGATACTCATAAAATGTCCTAAGACTATATCAATAAATCAAAATTAATTTGTAGCCAGAGAATCTGAATTGGAGTTGATTAGTTTGTTTATAAACATAATTTTATTTTTAGAAAGTTCATCTAAATATACAAAGGTCTGATAATACAATAGCCAAAGTTATACAGAGCCTTGGCCTCCCTTTAATTTGTCTGTATCATCTGACTGTCCACAACAGTCACTACTACAACCAGAGTGGTCACAGAGCTCATCAAAGAAGTTCTCCTGAAATTGCAAGGCAGGCTTGTCTGAACTCACTGCATTTGCAAGACTAACAAAGCCTACCTGATGAGGTTTTACTGCATGTGCAAGCTGGGGAGCCAGGAAAATGTCCTCTTCGTTTGGTGGATGATTGATGTTGACAATGACTTGCCCCAGAGCATCTGACTGATTTAAGGCATCATTCACATGAGAGCCACTGCTCTCTTCACTGCCATCCTCCTCCCCTTCATTGCCAGAGTCACTGCTGTCCACAATTTGGAGGGCATCATCCTCTCCTGAGCTCAGCTCAATCACTTCTGTAAAGTAACCAAAGCAGGAGAGAATAAGGGCAAAGGTGAACTTGACATCAGGGTTTATCATATATGGAAAAAACTATCTGGAAATAAGGCTACCACCTTTTGCACCTTTTGCAATTTCACACTGGCCTAATGACCCATTCTGAACAAGCAGGCACGATACAGACATGCCAGGCCCCTCAAATCAGCATATGAAAGCATGACTTTCCCTGAGCTTTCCTATGTTTCAGACAACATTAATTTGGGCTGATCCAAACAGAACGTGAGACAGTTTATATGAGTGATTTCCATTCTTCTACATATGCCCTCTTAACCAAACCCAGGCATGCATTTTATCTACTGATGCAATGTCTAAGGACCACCAAGGAAATTGGGCAGAAGTACTGTACCATAGTGGTATAAAGTAGTCAGGTTAGGTCCATTTGGGACAAGAGACATAAAAACCACTTTCAGCTGCAGATCTGAATGCTCCTTTTATACACAGCAGACGATGCCACATCTCACGTAAGCATTCTTCAGCAGAGCACTGAGCAAAGTTAAGTGCATTTATAAAGCAGAAATAAACACAAGTTCACAAGAGGGCCTGACAGGCCATTTTACAAATGTCACTTTGGGACTCACAGAGCAGAACTGCCCATATAATTGGAAACCAATAGGCCTACAAAAATCTGAAGTGATTCACCACTGGAGCATCTGACTAGATGAAAACAGACTTGTGGCTGAATAAACAGCATATTGTGAGAAGACCAGGCTGAGCCAATTGGTCACTTACCATCTTTAATGCTATTTTTTCCTTTAGCATCATCTTCACTGCCACTGCTGGTACTGTCGAGGCAGATCACTTCCTCAGCCAGGACCTGAGGGGGGAGCTGGGTCGCCTCTGCGGTTCTGAAAACGATGTCCTCTACAAACATAAATCATAAACAATAAGTAATTCATAGTAATGAGGAAGGAGACAAAACTGTTCAGAAACCAGACAGTATTTCCTTCCACTTTTGCTCCAATAACTTAGTCCTGGAATTTTCCATAACAGACTCTCACTGTCTACAATACTGCTATGACTCAGCTTCCTGGGTCACACTCTGCTCCTTTCTCAGTATGCTGAAACAATAGGCCATTGCTGATGGCACCCTCTGTTTCATGCCCTGACTGGGGCACACTGACCACGCAACACGCTAAAGCCCTTTGTTTCTCTTTTTTTTTTGGTCTCAAAAGTAAAAGCTGCGTTTCACCCAGCGAAGAACTGAAGGGATGATAACTGCCCTTTGTTAGTAGGGACACTGTAATAATTACATCCCACATATCATAAACAACTTTTGCTGATCAAGAGCATTTGTTTGCATGTTTTAGTGCTGCCATGGGGGGAGAGAGGCTAATGGGGCCAAACAGCACCACTGCAGTGACTCAGCAATGATGTTCTTCTGGGGCTTCAACCTACCCTGCAACAGTTGAAGTGTTTTAAACAGCCCTTATTCCTTCTCTTCTATGTAAAAGTGTTTTGAACGCTTGCACGTAAGGGAGAATATGCATTTTCTCAAGAGGCAAAGCCAACTCAGGAACTCCTTACTCCTGACTCCTTACACAACATCCAACTGCACTTCCTTGCCCTTTACACCAAACAGAGGCTGGTCACCACTAGATCACCAAAATGATCCAGATTAGGAAACAATGCAAGATGACATATTCACCAGAAGACAAGAGTGATGCTTAATCATTTATACTGCCTGCTACTCACTGCTTGCTGAAACATGCAAGAAAGGACAAGGTTACATCATGAACATACATGCTCCCAGTCTATTGCTCCACTATCCCTGGCACAGACCATTCCCAGTACAAATAGGGTCTGGACATGGCAATTCTGTCAAGCCTCTTGGTTTAAGCTCTCACACCAGTTGGAAAGACAAGAGAGGTCTGTTCCAGAATCCCCCTGCACACAATTAATGTGTCAAAATATCTTCAACAAGATATTTTCTTCCTGACACTTTTCACCATGCATCTTGATTCAAAACTAGCTCACAAGTGGAACTGTCTACACTGAACCAACAAGTGCTTTGGAACTGCTGAGAGTTTACTCTTGGAAATGCAAGTACAGCATAGTGCTGAAACACAGAATGGTTTGGGTTGGAAGGACCCTTCAAAGGCCATCTAGTCCAACCCTCCTGCCATGGGCAGGGACAGCCATCCTAACCTTGAATGTTTTCAGAGATGGGGCATTTACCACCTCTCTGGACAACCTGTGTCAGTGTTTCACCACCCTCTTCCTTTTATCTACCTGAATCTACCTTCCTTCTGTTTAAAACCATTACCCCTTGTCCTATCATGGACAAGCACGGCACTACCTTCTTCATTCAGCTTCTGTCCTTAAAACTCCTGCTTTGGTTGGCATCTCCCACTGCTTACCAGGAAGAAACTCAAGGGGTACAGTTGGAATAGTAGCTGGATAATCCTTCCGCTGCTGCTCAAGCCGTTTCCTCCTTTCCAACTCTTCCTGCTGGGCTGCCTTTGTCACGGCTTCCAGTTGGTCCTCACGCAACAGCTTTCTGAACACAGGAGCAAACGTGATTTGGTTACACTCAAACGATTTCTCCCAAAAACATGAATGATTGTATAGCTGGCTCAAAAGATGACTGACAAGCTCCAGGAGTCTGTCAGCTCCACAGACTGGGAACATGATCATCAAAAGATACAGGCAAATACAGCTATTTCAAGACTGTGCTTCCCAACTACAGGTAACACTATGAGTAGTCAAGGAAAAGATAAAAGTTTGACAGAAGCAAAATAATGAAAGGAGAAAATTTGGGAGTGGGTAAGCACATACGTAAAGTAGGTTACCAGAGACAAGTTCTTCTACCTGAAAGGATGTTTTTTATTGATACGCAGTTTATAAACACAAAATACACAAAGCCATGCAAAGAAGATACGTGGGAGGAAAAGTCATCAATTCCACCACAAAAAGTCATTACCCTGATTGTCTTCTGACATAGTGTTTTCAGGAACTAGGACCTCTAATGGCTTTAACAATGGTTTCAAGGGATGCTCTCAAAACACCTTCCCTTTACAGGTAGTTTTCTTTACTTCCAAATGTTGCTCTTCCCCTGCTTCAGTTTCACATGTGCAGTACTGGAAATGAAGGTGCTTTTGCCAAGGGAGAGGTGCTGTACAAGCAGTGGTAAAATCCAGCTCCCTCTAACTAGCCTTTAGAACCACCCAACCCCACACTTCAGGGATGTCTTCCCCATCCTAATGAGGGAGGGGGAGATAGGAGGAGATGTCTCCAGGCCTACTCAATGCTCATTCCTTTGGCTTTAAGAAAATCAATCTGCACAAACTTAAACATGAACCAGAGACCACCAGCACATTGCACACAGGGTAAGAGAAGCCACTTGAGTTCTTGGTCCATTAGGACTCCTCTGAGCATTTAAGAGTCCCCTTGAACATTATTTCATAGTGATTTACCACTCGACAACTTGTCCCAGAATATGTGGTGACTTACACAATCAAACTATTACTGCTTTATATAAGCCAGGTGAAACTGATTTCCAACATTTCAGTCACCAGTAGTAGCATCAGCATTCTTGCTAACAAATACCCAGGATAGTACAGGAAAAGACTGTATTTTAGGCTGTTTTCAATAGGATTCATCTCAGCAAATATCTGAAACTGGTTTTAACTTAATGGTGGTACTGTTTTTCTATTACATCTTTTAAAAGCCAGCAGCAATTACACAACTTTTGCAATATATTCCATAACCAAATATTCCCTCTTCTGAAATACCAAACAAGTCTGCACCCACATGCAGCACTCCAGTCTGAGATCATACTACTCCCACTGGTGAAATCCTAAGGTTTTGGAAAAGAAAGACCATCTGCTTTGCCAGCAGTGGCAAAACGTAGCTCAGAAGCAAAGTGCAGAGATTCTGTTTTCACCCAAAGGGCTCATGTGACCCTAGCTCTTTCTGTCCTGCTGCTCCTTACCTTATGTTCCTCCGCATGTGAGACGGTTTCTGAGCCCTCTTCTTTTTGGTGTCCTCAGAGGCCAGGCTCTTGTGCTGGTTCTGCAAGAGTTGCTCTGCCCGCTCACTCGGAGATGAGGTAGTTGAAGTCGAGCGCTGCCATTCTCCATCCTCCGTGTGCTCAGCATGGTCACCACTGAACACACCTTCCCGGGGTTGGTCTGCAAAGGGGAGAAGGTCATGACATGAGAACAGCTGTGCCAGCCTGGTTTTTACATGAGCATTCATCAGGATTCGAGCTGAGTGGGAACCGACAGTCTCGATTCTCTCTCATCAGGAAGCACGTTTCTCTGAGGGTCAAAACTTGGATCCTTTCCAACAGCCACTCTGAGTGTTAAAAGTTTTATAGTGAAGGGTCTGTTCCCAGTAAAAGCCAAGACTAACACCATTCAACACAGCCCAAAAGTGTCCTGACAAGAAAACAAGGCAAAATTGTTTCAGTCTACGTGGAGCACTTGCTGTCCCAAGGGTTTGTGTTCCTACAGGGACCCAATGAGTTCTAATTAAAACAAGGAACTTAAATCTTTTTAGCTTTGTTTCATGTTGTTCAAGTAAGGCAGAAATTTCCATTTATATGACACCTGTGTAATAACCATCTTCCAAGTTAACAGAACATACCATGTAAGAGGTTATCTGGTTCAAACACTGGGCACCTCAGTGGTTTTAGCACCAGGCTTCACTCTCATGATTTAAATTGTAACTTCCAACAAACTTTTTTAAAAATAAAAAGTAAGTGGCAATACTCTTTCTACATTATAAATCACACGCATTCTTTTTCTCTTCATTCTCCCATTTTCAGACTTCCATTAGCACTTGATTTCACTCTTAAGGCATTATATGAAATGACACCTTGTTCTGTGTGACACTTGGCTCTTCAACAGGCTACCAGTGACCAAGCTAATGCTTCCAGAGCACAGAAAGGAGATGTTTCTGTTCAAAAGCTTCCCTTGAAGCAAACCGTTTCTGACAAGCATTGTAATAGCTTCTTTGAAGCATCTTGTCCCCTTGTGTCAGGCAAAGCGATACCCTGAGTCTCATCTTGTAATCAGCTTTCTTGCTTACACTGTGTATCCGAGTTAATGACTGAACTGAAATGACACTTCGACAGAACTTTGAAGGAAAGAAGACATCAGTGCAGAAGAATGTGGCAGATGAAGTAATACAGAACCCACAAACATCTCATTGTGACTCTGTGGGATCTGGAGACAAAGAGCATCCCTTCTCAAAAAAGCTGGGAGCTTAAACAAAGGATGTTTCAGTACAGCACGTTGCACCTACAGCTCTCACGTTAATATGCCTATTAACTTAAACTTACCACCAGCATCACCTCTTAAATCTGAGATGACAAGAAGTAGATTCAGACCTTGGGCAAAAGCACCAACTTTGCAAACTTCCTCTCCAAACATCCCACCAGACCAGCCCCAGTATTTGCTCCAAGTCTATGTCAGAATCCATTTAGGACTTCAGGGCTCACCTCACCACAGACCAATACCAGCAGAGCAGCTCAAACATTTCTGTGAACATCGGTCTCTGCCAGTCCTACACATACTGGAAAAACAGGTGTCCACAGCTTATGGGATGAAACAGATCTCACAATGAATGAAAGAAAAGTTATACAGCTTATGGGATGAAACAGATCTCACAATGAATGAAAGAAAAGTTATGTTGCATGTGAAGATTAAGGCTAAGGGGTTTGCTGCTACAAGCAGGGCAGTTCTCCTACCACAGCCAAGGTCTTGGAGCTCTGTCCTCCCACCATGCCTCCTTAGACTTACAAGCTCAAATACCACACTCACTCGCAGACAGAGAACTGTGCTGGGAATAAACCCAGTTTCCCAGGCTTCCCAAACAACAGCTCTGCTATTTGAGTTACAGACACATTTTAGTCACATTACCTGCAATTCTTCAGCACTGTTTCCTTTCCCCCACCCCTCTCGACTCCTGGTTATATAACTAGATCAAAAGATTGGATGAAATAGGGCAAAGGGAAGCAGGGAGGCTGCACACGTGATCACATGCTCCAGGATGAGTCATTAACCGGAGACAAACACTGCCATGGTTACACTGCTGCCATCTCACCCCGGGCCGTAGGACCTTGACAAGGCACCAGAGAGCACAAAGTCATGCTTGTTTGGAAGAGGAAGCGCTTCCCTCCCCACACTCCAGCAATTACCCAGGTCATCTCCTCCGACAGCCGCTCTGCCAGGAGCGGGTGTGCTCTGGCAGGAGCACTGTACCAGGAAAGGGTGTCTTCAGGACAAGGGTGATACTAACAAAATCCAAAGGCTCAGCAGCCCAAATTATTACACGTCTCCTCTATGTTTTCATATTTGTTGTGCAATCCCTATGTAGACTCATTCCACCTCTGCATTTTACCTTTTCTTTTCTCTTAATCATACCTAATACAAAATCTGCTGAAACCTACAGACAGCTGGATCAGCAGGTTTTTTAAAAAATATAATTCTCATCTGACCAGGAGCCTGAAGCTCAAAATCTGATGATAAATTTGATCCCGCATTGAGTACAGGCCCTCATCCGCCACAGCCGTGTCTGCTCAGGCTGGTGTTTGTCCTGCCAATGCAAGTTCTGAGGTGAGGAACACAATCTGTGCCTCAGCCCACATTCCCGACACATACGCATCTAGATACTGAGAGTTCTTCCACGCTACTGACAGCACCAAACATCACACTGATTCAGCTGCAGTGGGATTCAGGGGACAGCCGGATTCCCGAGGCTGCTCCCACCCTTGCCACCACCACGAATAAATCTGCCTTTCACAAAGTTTAACTAACACAATGATAAAATCGCAAGTCTCACCATGCATCAGCTCCCACCACACCTGTGGCATGAGCTGGCAGTTACGAGCAGGAATTGTTTTGTTGCTGCTTTGTATTAAACTCCTGATTGTGTGCACAGCCTAAATCTTGCTATATAAAAAGCCAGGCTCCAGCTGCAGCTGTGTGGCTGCACTCCAGCACGGTGAGCTCCAGACTGCGTAACTGGGACCCACACTGGGACAGAAATGCATTAAGAAATAAAGTACACATAGAGAAACCTATTTTGTATAAGCACAGGCTAGATCTTTGGGTTGGAGGGAGTGTGGGAACAGCCTCATCAAACAGGTCCCATCAAGTAATCAATGGAATAATCCTGCCCCAATTTTGCAAAACTTACATCTACAACAGAAATGCAATTATGGTTTTGTAACAGGAGCTCAACATGCTACTCTGACATGGTTATACAAGTAGCCTTCTGTACAACGCAAAAACTCATCAGCCACCTTTGCACGTGCCTGACTATGCTGAATCTGTTAGCGCACTCTAGGAAGACCTGGGCAGTTATCCACGATGCCTCCATGACAAGAGCACTGCCACGAGCCCGTGGGTGACAGCCCAGCACAGCGAGATCGGCCACATGTGCCCAAGTACAGCCAAGAGAAAAAGCAGGCCCAGGTCTCCTCAGCAGAAGGCAGCCATGGGTCAGGTGTGGTTGCTGACAAGGAGGTAAATTCATCCTTACACACTGGGCATCAAGAATCAGCTGGAACATCAACCGCTGGGTTCACACCAGCTGTTCCATGTTTTGTAGTGTCCTAACAGATCTACAAAGAGGGTTTCCCCAAGCAAACTGGTGAGAGCATCAATGGAGCTGTTCCTTCAGGTGGGTTACAGCTCTGAGAGATCCTCATGCAATTCCCACTGGTCCTTGGTTATGGGCACCTACACACACCCAGGCACTATGTCCTGAGAGGTACCAAGAGGTACACAACTATCCCTTCTCATGCACTTCAAAGGTTTGAAATGTGCCTGCCCTCTCAAAACCCAACAGACCTGATTAGAGGATGGCTCTGGTTTGTGCTGCAGACCAGGGGTTGCCAGTTTTCTTTGCTCAACAAGCAGCAGCAACCACCACCCCCAGCTGTACACACAAGCAGAGGGAGGTGTTTGGTTTCTCCACTGACACTTGCATATTGCAGTGATACAGTTTAGAAGTCTCTGTAAGAAAGGGAGTCGTGACTGCTCTGTGTAACTGCTTCAGATGCTCCCTATGTGCTGTGACTGCCAGAGCTGCCCCTAAACACTGCACAGGTGAGTCATGATGTGTAACACAGCAAAAGATTTGCCCCACAGTCAGGCACTTCCTATTGCACCCAAGCTTACAAAACTCACCTCATGACCTCCTTCTCAAACTTCCCTTAAAACAGCACAGGATTCAGCCTGGAGAATACTCTCCAGCATTGTCAATTCAGCAGTGAATTGCTCTTGACACAGCCTGCTCTGCAAAAAGGCTCAGGTTGCTGTGAAGTGTCGTGAAGCAGCAGGTACGTTGTTTTGAGGTGTGAGATTTGTGTGTCTTCTGACACCAAGGTGTGTGAGAAAACAGTGTTAGAGCTGCATGCAATCTCCATGCTCCAAGGCAGACCTCATTAAGTCCAAGTGTTGTGCACCCACAGTTCAGCTCTAGCAACAGTCCAACACCCCTACAAGTACAGAAATTCCCGTTCAGAATAAGCCCCGAAGGTCTCCTACCTAAAGCTGCTGGATGAGAAGGTCCAAGAGACCCCTCAGTGGACAAAACACTGTAAGATGGTGACTTCCTTGCCTCCTCAGTTACTAGATAGTTAACATGGCTAGACAGAGGTACACCCTCCTCCTGGGAAGCCAGTTACTCTGCCAGGGTAACTCCAGTGAGTCCAGGGAAGGCATAACACTGAAAACCAGACACATGCTTATTTCTAAAATCATTTCACTACGAAAACTCAGGATACTGAATAGCACAGTGTGGCTCAGTCTTTGGGCATTACTTCCCACCCTAAGGACAGGGATGTGCATGCATGGTGAGGAAGGGAGCTGCCTGCAGAGCAGTGAGGAGTTAATTCTTACTTTGGGAGCTCTCTTTTGTCCTGCACAAAGAACAAAGGGCAGTTAAATATTATTGCAGTTCTTCTGGGAAGTTCCATGCAGTTTGTGGGCAAAAGCCTGTCAGAGACTAGCTAGTACTAGCTAGTGCTACTACAGCTGGTACTGAGCTGTCAAAGCAGGAATGGGAGGAGCACTGAGGGATGGCACAAGAAAGTCTAATTGCACAGCTCCAGCTGCAACACTCAGTCCCTGACACACTGAACTACAACTGTGCCAAAGGCTGGAGGAACGACTCCACAGAGCTCTGACAGCCTGGAATATGCTCTCTGGGGTTATGTGATGTTTTCCCTGTGCACTGAGGGCTGGAGCAGTGTGTAGGTGATGCCAGAGTGCAAGTGTACCTGGCACCTGAAGAATAGCAGTTCTTTAACTGTGGCACAGCAATCATCTTGGAGGCTGGCAACAGGCAGAGTGCTCCACCTCATCTTGTACTCAGCTGCGGAATATAAATTAAATCTTTTCAGAGTATCCTTTCTCTGTATGCTACTGGTGCAGCTGTTGCATGGATGCCATACAAGAAGGGAGATGTCTGCACAGAGCACCCTGTCACAGAGGTGGCATTGTGTGAAAACACTTGAGCACCCCAAGCTGGGCTGGAGGCAGGAAATTCCTTTAAAACCCCTCAAGAACAGTGTAGGCGAAAGTACGGGGGAAGCTCAGACTTTTTTCCTCCAGGCACTACCTGTTGCAACACCCAGGAGAGGCACAAAGCCCTCTTTCGGAGCTTGACACACATCAAAGCCTGCTTGCTCCCACCCGAAACACAGAGAAAGTCACTCTAGAGGGGGATGGAGGGGGACGCAGCCCCTCCGGGGGGACCCGGGGCCGCGGCTCCCCCCTGCAGCCGCTGTCAGAGCAGCTAATTAGCAACAAGACTTTGTTCTCTTCGGAAAATAATCGGGCTCAGTCTTCGACGGCAGGACGCCCCTCCCAGCCAGCAGTGCTTAACAAAGCCCTAATTATGTAAGTATTATATAACCCGGCACACCTGCCCCCCCGCGCCGGCCGCGCTCCCCCCGGCTCGCCGGACCCCGCGCCCGGCAACCCTCGACCCTCCCCGGCCGCCAGCAGCTGCCACCCGCTGACAGCACCGAGCCGGGACCTGCCCCTTGTCCACTTATCCACACAGAGCCACGGCTGCGGGGAGCTCCCAGGCCTGGCACTGTGCCCTGGCCAAGCGGGACAGCCACGGCGTGAGCCTCGGGCAGCGGGACCTGCAGCCCCAGCCCCCAGGAATGCCCGCCTGGCTCCAGCGAAACGCAGCCCACCGACCAGAGCAGTGACCGACCGCCCTGGCCCCAGCTCTGCCGGTGTCCTGCTGAGTCACAGCCACAGTACTGCCAGGCAAAAGGCGTCTTTTGGGCTGAGCCTGCCCAGCCCCAGAGCTTGCCTACTCCCAGGGGAAGCTTCCCTCAGCTGTCACGCAGCACGTACATCTTCATTCCCGTTTTTGATTTATCTAGGAGTTAACCACCTCAGGTGTGTCGTTCATACCTGTCACTGTAACCAGACATGGAGACCGTCATGTTGGTATAACAAATAGTGCTTCTTCAAGTCTTTCATTTCTCTAAGCAATCACTTGCTGTGGGTTCAAGATACCTGCATGAAATCTGCAGACTGCTGGTGAGGAGGGATGGCAGGCTGCCTCCATCCCCAGGCCAGGACCAGAGGATGGAGGGAAACGTTGCGAAATGAGCTCTGAAGAAAAAACGCCACCAGCACTAAATCCGTGGGCCAGAGCATGAAGAGGCAGCCAGACCAGGAGCACACAAAAGCCAAACCCATCTCCAGACTCCCTGGGCAAGGAGTAAGCCATGGAAAACTTCAGAAGATAAATTATAAGGCAGCACTGCCCTTCTTTTTTCCTTCAGAGGTCTTTCAGCATATCAGTTACTGATGAGGTTATGCTGCAGAATAAAACTCCTTTCCTGGCCTGAAGGAATCCTTCAGGGACAAAAGGAAGCAGAACTGAAGGGCAGAAGCAAGGAAGATACCACCCAAAAACCAAAGGGAAGGGAAGCAGCCAAGAAATGCCGAGAGGCAAACTGGAATATCAAACTGCCAACTTTGGTGACAGATGATATATCTTCTAACCCTGGGATTATGCAAGCAGAACCAGGCCCCAAATACCCAAGAGATCTTGTTCTGGCTGGGCCTCAACGCTGCAGACGCTGAGACCCGGGTTACATAAACACCAAAGAGCACTTATATAACTGTTGTATGGCACAGGCTCGCAGCCACCGGCACCCCATTGCCACCAGAGTGTGGCAGGGAGCTGCTCTGGCACCCAGCCTCTCCAGGACCTCCTCCCATCCCTGCACAAGCCCCTGAATGCAGCCCAGGTGAGGTGCCCCTCAGGTCGCCCTCCCTCTCGCAGGCACCACAGAGGAAAGGTTCATGGTTACTCTGGAGCGCCGGGCAATCTTGGATCCATTTCCTGCTCTGATAGCCAAAGAGGGTTGTGAAATTTCATATCAAACATTTTCATAGTGCCTTGAGATGGCAAAAACTGGAGAAATGCAGAACACTGCTATCTGGCATCCCTCTTCTAGATACCTTATCAAAGCTACTTTTGCTAATAAAAGTCTTCAAACCTAGAATGTAAACTGTTTCCTCCTCACATGGCCCCTCTCTTGTGCAGACACTGTGGGCATAAGTGAAGACAAGGAAACAAAGCCAGGAAAGGCACCCACTAAGGTAGCAGGGGAAGCAGGGATGGGTCACATTTGTCCTTTAGACAGGGGTGTGTGAGATCAACGAGTTACATAAAACTCCTGCTCTGGAGTCGGGAAGTGTTTCAGGCTGAGTGCTGGGAAGTTTTCAACAAGCTGTGCGCAGGAGGGAACTGAAACCTCCCCTTTCTGGTTATCCCAGTTAACTAGTAACCCAGAATAGAGTTTTGTCAGCCAGATTACAGAAATTACCACGGGGATCTAAACACAAGTAACCGGATTTAACCATCAGATGTTATTTATTTTCACAGTTGTTCAAAGCTTTTTAAAAAAGGGAAATCTGATCTACTGAGGTGCCTAAATATTGATTTAGGTAACAAAGATACATTTCCCCTCCCAACTTCAGAAAATAGATGCATATGGGAGCTTGACATGTTCCCAGCACAGTGAATCCAGTTGCTTGCTACCATGACTTTTCTAGGGACAAATTTCAGGGACTAAGAAAAGAGGACGAGTAGGGGAGCAAGCATTCTGCATTATGCAATGATTACATAAGCATTAGTTTACACTAGGTAGCTGGGAGTTGTGGTGTTAGCTTTATACCAGCATACTCTCAGAGCAATGAGAAATAATAAAGAAGGGATTATTGCTGCCACACACTTCCAAGGCCACCAAAATGGCAAACAAACAACGAGCACCAGCCGAACTTTAATCTCTGCTTCAAGCCCTCACCATACCTTTGTTCCAGACCTGTTAACAGGGAGGGGGGAGAAGACAGGTGATACTCACTCCTAATTTAAAAGAGCAGCATCGGAAATAATCCCATCTTAAAGCACTTTCCAGCATCTGAGTACTCCTTTGTTGCTCATGATGGCAGTGGTATAAGAGAGGAGGGATTTCAAAATTCTAATACCTGGCATTTCTACTCTAGTCAGTGCCAAAGAGTTCACGAGCACAGTGACCTGTGAAACACCCTCCTGTCCATCTTGTAGAGGAAAAAACTAAGGCAAAGAAATCAGGTAGGCATCAGTGCTGAGGAACTCCCAAGTTGTTGGCTCCCTGTCTTATGCTCTCTTTCCTCTCCTTAAATATAATTTCCTACTTTAACAAAACATAACACAGTTGTGGATTTATTTTTTTTTTAGAACTGTAACAAAGCACAGAACTTCAGCTGCATTCCCCTTTTCTGCTTCAGTCTCTAAAGTAATTTCTGAGGAATTTTTAAGGACTCTGTTTAATGAGGGAGGCATCACTTGGGAGAAAAATCCAAATTGTTGAGTTTGAGCCTGTGTGCCACCGCATTCCACTGGCACTTCTCCCATCAACTGCAGCCAGAAAAGTGACTGAGAGCACTGGAGAAAGCTAATAAGACCAGGATGAAACACCACCACTGAAAGAACAATCTGTTTCTAGTTTTCCTTTTCAAAAGATTGGTGCTGCTAAAGGAGTTTGACAAAGGGCTGCAAAGTTGTTCATGGCAATCAGACTCATACAAATTGAAGCCACAATGTCACAAGGACACCCCATCCAAAATACACAACACCTCAAAAGCTAAGCCTGGAAAAGAAAGGTTGCCAAAATTAAAATTACCCCTACAGTCAAAAAAAGTAGTATATATGTGCATATGGGGAGAAAACAGGGATCTTTAAATAAGATATCTTTTTCTTGCAGGGCAACAGGAGGATAGGTATTGTACTTCAACAAAACTTGATTTACTAGCTGGTGGGTGCTACCGCAAAAATAATTTAAAAATCCTCTCTAACTTTCCAGAAACATTTATAAAATAACAAAAAGGTAGCACAGCACTGCACATACAGGTGCTTGCTACTTTGAAGACCTGGAGTGAGGAAAAGTCATATAAACTAGAGAGGAAAAGAAACACTGAACAGTGGTTGAAGCACAAAAGCAGGGAAGAACATGATGCGTCAGTTCTGTCCCAGACTCATTCAGTGACCTTGTGCAGTTTCGTCATCTCTTGGGACAAGAAGGCTATGGAAAAGTGTGATGGAGACTCTCCTGGATCCACTAGCCAGGACACAACCTCACTAGATCAGTTACAAAAGCTTCCTCAAAGAGAAAGAATTTTCTACTGGTAGATTATGATAAACCTTGCCCCAGACTTTACAAATTGGGAAGCAATACTGTACAAGGAGGAGTTAATTTGCACTCTTGCTCTCTTACTTTTGTACAAATCACCCCAAAAGATCTTTCCACCCAAAACTTTGGAAGGCCTCTAACCTTGCATTCCCCCTCCATGTACGACCTACAGTGTCATTTCCAAAAGCATCTTCCCCTCCCCATCTTCTGTTTTTATACCTATTATCTAGACTAAGTTACATAAGCCACTTGTATCATCACCCAGATTCCTCATTTATCCAAACTCATTTTCTATTGTAATTCCTTTCTTTTCTCAGTTCACACTCTCCCAGAATTAGCTTCTTCGTCCTGCCACCACAACCAGAGAAATAAGATGGATTTTTTTTTTCCTGGAATCCACCTCTCTCACTAATGGATAACAAATATTGCATGGCTTATTTCTATAAAAACTCCTCATGATGACCACACTGCACTGCACTTTTAAAATAAACCAGGAATCCAGAGCTGGAACTCCTGGGGACAATTCCTGACCAGTCTATTAAGTTCATAGCATGACTTTGGAGGTATTTGCCACATGAACAAGGTGGAAGAAGCCTGGAATCCTCAAGTACCTGACCACAAAGCAACAAGTTAAATTACAAATTTAAAAAGTTCTTCAAATCTGAACAAAGTTTTTTCTCCAACACACAACATCTTCCCACCAGCAAGCAAACTAAGTGGCAGCCACCCCCAATCTGTAAACTCCTGTGATGGTTTCACCAGCATCTTCCATTTGATGGGGGGGGAAAAGGGCCAAGTAGCTCTTAGTCTCTTAGGCACTAATTAGGGAATCTGGAGCAAGCACCAACAGCTCTGCCTGCCCAGATTGGTGCCCGGTCACCAAGTCACCAAGCGTTTCACTGACAAAAGAAGCTCTCAAAACTCTTATCAAGTATGATGTTGAAGGCAAAGTATTCACAAAAAGTTGCAGGGTGTAGGACAGAGGACACTGAATATAAAATAATTCTGCTATTAACAACTGCCTCCTCTCTTTCTAAAAATTACATTTGCAGAATTACAACAGCTGGACCCAGAATGTCACACCATCAAAAACTTCAGAATTAAAACACAAAGAGCTTCCTTCTCATATCTCCTCCATCAGGCCAACAGGCACTGCAAGACTCTGAAAACTCAACCACTTTCATCCCTGCCTATTAGGGAGCACATTAAAACCTGAGCTCCACAGAAGAGTCTCAGTTTCTGATGCACTTTGCTGGCCACTGAGTGGGGTGCTCTGGCACAGGGGTGGGAAAATGAGAGGCCTGTAACAGGAGAGCAAGAGGGAAAAGAAAACAAGGGAGAAAAAAAGAAAAAGAAAAATCAACCCACAAAAATCCAACCTGTGTCCTACCTGGAAACTGCTGAGACTCATCCAAGAGTAACATGCTGCTTAGTGCACCAGGGCAAGCCCTCTGCCCGCACACTTGTTCACCTCGGCCGTACACTCTCAGCCCTTCTGCTATTCTTGCCTCAGGGTCTTCAGGACAAAAGTTTCCAGTCACTCCCGACAACTCCTTATCTCTGCCCGCAGCCCAGCGAGCGCTAAATCCACTCTCACTGGCTGCTCAGTTCGCAGGCGGGAAATGCCTCCTGATAAAACAGTCCAGGGTACAGGCAGGGAAACCTGCACTTAAGGTTTCTGAAAATAACTTTGGTAAATAGCTCGCAGTGCTTGAATCCACCCCGCCGGTGTGACGGGAATCAGTACGCACATATCCTCCCTGCACCCAGCCGAGACGGACCGGGGTCACCGTTACATAACTAGTTAAATATGCCTCGTGTTCAGCCTAAATAAAAACTGCCACTATCTCCTCCCCTGCTCGGAGAGTCAAACAGCACAGCCCTGCCCGAGGTAGCTGCTGCTCCACTGGGGGCCGATGCCTGGAGCGGTGCTGCCGGGACGGTTTGGCTTCGGTACGGGCTCCCGATCGGCGGGAGCAGCCTCGGTTATACCTGGGAAAAGAGTTTGAGAAAAGAGGAGCAGGGAGGCCGAGTGGGTGTGTACGGGGGAGGTCTCTCCCCTCTGGAGCTGCACGCCGTACGGACCAGATCCCATTCACTCAGCCTGTGATCCAGTTCAACTAGTGGCAGAGACCAAGACTGAGAATAAAATAAAAATCCTTACATAACCATTCAGGCTCCGCTGGGGCCCCACGCAAGGGGAATCCCAACAGACAACAGGACGTTCAGAGCAGGGGACACGCGGGACCGTAACCCTGCTTCCAAGTTTCAGAGCACAAAAGGGAAAGAGGGTGGGAGCGAGATGCAAAAAGAAGTACAGCCGCTCTGGCTTTGAAACCAGTCGTGATCCTACGAACTATATGCATGATGCCTGCTGATTTCCAAGCAACCTGAGCAATTCGATGGAGCTGGTAACCTGTTTGTATAGTAACAGGTGAAAGAGCCTCCTGTTCACTTCATTAAATCAGCAGCTCGTACAGCACTGTGAGTTGCAGAAGGCTCTCAGTGTAGCAAATGTTTTATGAATGAGATTTCCCAGTTTTTAGGAAACAACCTGCCAGAATTTGTGGAGTGTGAGTTTACTCTAAGTGAGCCTTTGTCCCCATCATCCATCTGTACCAGGACAGGCAGAGGAGAGAATAAATAAATACAAGAGAAAACAAGTCCTTTAAAGCTGTGGTTGAACTCCTAAAGGCTATCCATCCTTCTCCAGTGTTACAGAGACTTTCTCCATGCCTAATTGCCTTCACAGGCATATCCAATGCCAGTAACAAGCAGAAAACCTGGGCTGACAGACATGTAATGAAATTAGCTTGCTGCTAGTGAGCATTTGGCCATGTAATGAAGTCAGCTCTTTATTGAAACAACTGGTGAGTGAGTGTTGGGAAAACCAGGATGGGCACAATAAACCTGAAGCAGGCTGTGTCCAAACACCCCTGGCACAGAACCTGCAGGACTCCAGGACAATGAGCTCATAATAGCAAAGGTTGATCTAAAGCACAGCTGGGGCAGAGCCCACCTACCCTGTGTGTGACTCCAGCCATTTCTATGTGACCTTTCACTTGAGAGGGTGGCAGGGCACAGTGAATGCTACCATCAAAATACCCTCAGTGCTTCAGGGTACATCACAGCTTGGAAACAAGCCCAAGGTGCTTTTTCACAATTAGAGCTATATAAATTTTACCAAATAAAAGATGAACTGTATTACAATGAAGAGTCACAGTGACAGGACAGCCTTTCACCCGTGTCACAGATTCAAACAGCCTGGCTGGTACACAAGAACATACAGTGTTTATAAAGGGGGAAAAGAGGGACAAATATATTAAGAAGTACATAGCCAAGGATCTTGTAACAGGCCTTATAAAGACTTTGTAGGGTTGGAATAAATAAGCAAACATGACCTCAGCATCTGACCTAACAGACTTATGAAACCGTGAAGCAAGATTTAAAGACAAGTACTTGTGTAAATACAACTGGGTACTTTGCAAGGCATGCTGTGCTGGTTTTAGCTGAGAGAGTTAATTTTCTTCATAGAAGAAGCAGCTAGTATGGGGCTGTGTTTTGGATTTGTGCTGCAAAAAGTGTTGATAATACAGAGATGTTTTTGTTATTGGTAAGCAGGACTTACACAGAGTCAAGGCCTTTTCTGCCTCTCACCCCACCCAACCAGGGAGCAGGATGGGGGTGCAGAAGGAGTTAGGAAGGGAGACACAGCTGGGACAGCTGACCCCAGCTGACCCAGGGGACATCCCAGACCATATGGTGTCATACTTAGCATATAGAGCTGGGGAAAGAAGGAGGAGGAGGAGGAAGGGATGTTTGGAGTGATACTATTTGTCTTCCCAAGTCACTGTTACTGTGAGGGAGCCCAGCTTTCCTGGGGATGGCTGAACACCTGCCTGCCCATGGCAAGTGGGGAATGAATTCCTTAAACTGTCTTTATCTCAACCCACTTGTCACTCTTACCCTTTCAATTCCTCCATCCCACTGGGGGAGAGTGAGTGAGCAGCTCTTTAGGGCTGAGTTGCCAGCTGGGGTTAAACCCCAACGCACACTTATTACAGCAGTCAAGGACGAGGAAAATGGCAGTTCAATACACTGGGTGAAACAGGTAACCTATACCTGTCCTTCTGCAGACAGCAATAAAAAGGGATTTCCTTCTTCAGCTTAGTGTGCAAAATGGAAGAGGAACTTTTCTAGCTCTTCTACTCACAACAGCCCTCTGCTGAGGCCATCACTGTTAGGCAGGAAAAATACATATTCACATAGCCAAGAATTAGATCTGCCAGAAACAGTCAGTTTATAAAATGATCTCCTCATGGAAGGTAATCTTGTTACAGATAAGTCCATTTACTGAATAGTTTTTCTCTGAGGCCAGTCTTACCAGTAAGGAAGAATGTTCTCCCTCCCCTACAGGGTCTGAAATCTTACCCAGCTGTCACACCTCACCTACCTCATCTCAAAACACAAGCTCTTTGTAATTGTACAACTGTGCTATACATCACAAGAGGCTTCTCAAGAAACTGTTATCACCTGAGAGGTTCCCTTGCAAACAACTTGATTCTCCTATTAAAAAACCCCATAACACTATAAAGTTTGTATTTTCATAAAATATCAATATTTCCCATCCCACAGCTTTCTCATAGCCATGCTCCACATCCACCAGCTCCTTCTGTGCAACCTGCTGACCTCCAATGAGTAGCCTACAAACCCAAATTGTTTGTAAGTCATTAAACAGAAACTAGGCTTGACAGCCACATTTCACTCTTGATTATCACCTGTCAGTACACCTATAGTTAAGGCCACTTTCCCTGTCCTATTTTCCATGTTGTTTTAGCAACATGGAAAACACACAAGACTATCAGGTTTGAGTTGGACATGGTATAAGGTGGCATTTATCCACCTAAAACAGTTCAGACAGAATCACACTTGAACTCCATAACACTATGTATTGGCAACTGGGTATTGCTGGCTTTGAGAATCATTTGCTTTTTAAACAAACACTGCACTGTAAATAAAAATTCTTTTTGATAAGATCTAAACCAACCATGGAAAATGAGAGGAGTTTTTCCATTGACTTTAGTGAGTTTTGGACTGAACCATAAGGCATAAAATGTCATAAATCTGTTTTTTCCTCATTTTACTTTAGATTTATATAAATCTTGGTTTATTTTATTTCCCACACTCATCTAAAATAATAAGTGGGGGAGTGGGAAGTCTTACATAATGTAACACAATTCAGGTAGTGACACAATGCAACACCTCCTGCAAATGCTTTTCAGACTCTTACTGAGGCAAAACACACTGCTTGAGATTTCAGACCAAGGCTTTCAAAGGTTGTTAAAATGTACTGAAGAAAACAAGCTATTATTAGACAAAATGTAATGATTTTAAGTTAAAGAATTTATACCATAGATATTTATCATAATCTTAATCAAAGCTAAATCCACTGAGTTACAATCCCAGTTATATTCAACAAACTGATTCTTCATCTCTTTCTGTAACTTGCTACATTTTTGCTGCTGAGGATGACACAATTGTATATGTGCACCACAGAAGCGTGATTTTGTACAAGTTTAATTTAATTCCCGTCATTTTCAGGTATGTGCAAATTTGACATAAATCACAAGCTAAGAGTACATAAAAGTGCCATTTTTAAATGGCTTCTAACAGTTCAAGTATTTAAATACTTTACATAGATGAAGATTACCTGCAGATTAATTGCAAAATTTGTTTTGACACAGATTTTAAACTAGAAGTTTCTGTTCACCTAGCCCAAAAAGATTTTATCTTGTAGCTTTCTCCTGTCTCATTCCTATTTGCATATTTGCAAGTGAAAATAAAGTCTTCTGACTCCTACTTAGAATTTTTTTGAGACTGAGTCAGTGAACTGCATGTTGAAGAAAATGTGAACAAGACATTTTCAACATCTGTAGTACAAACTACTGTTAATGAAATAAAAAACACTTTGATCCAAATGATGAGCTAGACACTTCTGCAAGTTCAGTGCTGCAGTTTCTATAAAGCCTAAGCAAGAAATTAAAAAGATAAAGGAAATAACTCTAATGTGATATAGTGTTTTAAAATCTGAAGAATACTTCTAATTTAATTAAAACAGTTCCTTCCCTCCTTCCAAACTCTTATTATTTAATATTATATTTTTACAATATATAGCTACATGTACATTTTATTTAACCAGTCATTAAAACCAGCACAATACCACATAAATTAAGGGAAAATGAAAATAAGGATCCCTTGCACCGTTTCAAACTCAAATGAAAATCAGAGAAGTGTTTCACCTCATACATTGCAACATAAAAGGGGTGCTGCCTAAAATGCAAACCAGAGGATTTTCACTTTGGCTTCTTCACACTCATTGGGCGACCTTGGCAAAGTGATTTTGCCACTCCTTACCTGTTCAAGAGGGAAAATACCACATTACAAATTTGCTAATTAGTTTCCGTGTGATTTCATCATGGTTTCAGAAGCTGCAGATGAGGGAATACAGTATCAGTTAGCAATGACTACGTGCAGTACAAAGCTGACGATGGAAACGTTCATGGGGCAAAAGGTACCAAGCGCGACAGAGAAGGAAGCAGGACTGTCCTTTGTTAGAGATTCTCTGGCTGCTTTATGGAAAGAAAAAAGCAAGGTTTTGGCCAATAAAACACAACCTCTATATCCTGCAAAGCTTATCAGAAAAGCAGGAAGAAGACTTGGAGCAATGTTTTGTCCAGTTAATAACTGCTCGCTCACTGCTCCCCGTGCCTTCATGCTGTTCTCACGTTTGTGGCAGCTTTAAGAGAATAGATAAAAAACAGGCAAAAAAAATCTGAAAAACTCCATGTACATATATATATATATATAGAAAATGCAGAGCCATGGGCGTGGGCTGCTCTTGAACTGCATAGAAGGATTTCTATTTTGTATTCCATCATACGCAATAGATCAAAGGGAAGGAGGGAGAAAAAGGGGGGAAAAGTGTAGCTCTTTATAACACCCCATCATTTCACGATTCCTGCCAGGCCCTGCGCCCAATCGGCGGCTCTGAAGGAAGCAGAGCTCTGGCGTCATCACCTCCTTTTAAAGAAGTAAAGCAAGTCATTACTCCGGGTTATATAACACTTCGACTATGCCAGACTTTGTGCCACCCTCTCGAAAAGGAAGCCGCTGTCAGAGCGCCTGGGAGGCAGGCAGGGGAGTCACCGACGTTTTCTTTCAGAGCTTCCCCCTGCTCGGGATAAGCTGAGGAGACCGGGAAAGAGCCTGAACTTTCGGACAGAGCAGGCAGATGGCGAAAGGCTCAGCGACTGACCTGCACCACCGTCAGTCTGTAACCCCCTGAACAGGGGGCTGGGGGGACAGCACTCCTCGGGATCTCATCCCTCCTTCCCACAGCAGCCCTCAAGCCACACCTCACCCTGCTGAGAATAAACCAGTTCACAGGGTTAGTTAAAAGTCTGGAATCAGTCAACAGACCCCTCCAAACCCCAGGCACCGCTCCTCCCACGCTCCTCCCCATTCCTGTTATCTTCCCCTATTCCTCCCAGATTCATTGGCAAACAGCCGGAAGGCAAGAAACCTCTATCATCCTCCCACAACCCAAACTGCCCCAACACAACAAAATACCCAGCCAGGCGATCTGCAGCTTCAGAATGGTCAGAAGGGGAGCTAACAAAGCATCCAGCACTGGCTGTTCCTAGCAAAGCACCCAAGAGGATTTTTCTCTAATGTTGCCATTTTGTGGGTCCAGTAAATCCAGTTCAAGGGAGCTGGGTGCCTGCCACAGGGTCTGCACAAGCATTGGAGCTCCCCCACAGTGTGCTGGGGATGGAGACTCCTGCTAGCTGGGCAGGTCCAAGCCCCTCAGACTGCTCACAGAAACAGCATTTGTTTTGACAGACAGACTGTGCTACCGGGAAACTGCCAGAATAAAAATAATGGTTCAAATCTGCAGCCTGCTGTAACAAAGCAAAGTTCCCAGAGAAATCAGTGGGGCTCTTGCATAAGTGAGAGACAAACCTACTTCTCCATGATTTTAATGTGACCTTTCCACATTACTCAGCAAGCAGGATTGCTAAAACTGCAAATGCTAGCATCCAGTCTCTTTTCTCCTTTGATACTAACTCTATCTTTTGTATTTTATTCAGCTGAATTGTGGAAACATAGAAACCAGCCAGCTCCTAACTTTCTGAGTCTTGGGAAAACCAACACAAGTCTCGAACTTCAGATTTGTGGATGCAGAGAGCACACCCTTAACAGACAAAGCTCTTGTCACTTCCAGGAACTGAGAAAACAATAGAAAGCTCTCAACTTCTTAGTTACAACAAGTCACCTGAAAAATGCATCCAAAATCTGCAGTTAGATGTGTACTTGCTGACTGAGTTACCCACAGCCATCTGACTTGAGGCTGAGCCCCACAGTCTGCACCTGTATGATAAAGCACATTTAAACACTCTGATCCATCAGGATCATTTTCCAAGGTAATGCAGTTTCCTAAAACAATTTTATAAAGTTTAAACACATGTTAATATGCAGGATAATACTTCACAAGTAAGTTCTTTCACAGGTAGTGATTACTTCTGTACCTCTATGATACCACACCAGTCATCCTCTATGCAGGCAATTATTGGCTCGAAAGACAGTCTACAAAAAGTTACTACAAGCATTAAAATCTACCTGGCTGTTTAAGAACAGCAAAGTGCACAGTGGTACATGGAAATTCAGGCTTGGCTTCTAAGATTTAATAAGACCAGAGCCATTGTGTACGCAAAATCTTAGACTTGAGCAGAGGTTTGCCTTTCCCAGGATATGCCCTTCCAGCTTCCTTGGAAATAGCACTGGTGGGCTCTAGAGGGAGCTGCATCCAGTCACAAGTAACCAAAATAAAAGAATCTAGATAGGGAAGTCCATCAAGTAGGAAAAAATGGGAAGACATCAATCACCACTCTTCCCTTTTCCCCAAGAAATCCACCTTGCACTGTACAAAGTTCAATTTGCAGATTAAATTATAGGATTATCACTTATGGGCACCCATCACTCTGTAATATATACACACAGAACACAGCAGAGCTCAAAATTAAAGCCACCCTCATGATCATCTTCAGTGTTTTTCTAGATTTAGGAAAGACCTGACTTTTGCTTCTTTCCACACCTTTTCCTCCAACTCATCCACTTTCAACCAACAAAAAGAGCCTGCTCTCCACTCCAGGTTTACTCTGATGGGCCTGTGCCTTTCCTTAGCCCCTGCCACCAGCTAAACAAGGACAGGAGATCAAAGCACATGTCACTAGACTGAGGAAGAAAGCAAGCAGCAAGCAAGCCAACTGTGCCATGTACTGCAGCAGATGGAAGCAGCTCATTACAAGGTTCCTCAAAGAGCAGCTGCTGTCTGAGGCTGTCTCGACCTTGGGATGCCCATCTGCCCCTGATGCCACCCGAGGACACAGCTCGGGTGCTTTCTAAAAGGAGTTGAGAGATTACAGAAGTAAGTATGTATTTCTCCCTCCTCTTCTTAAGGAATATATTTCATTTTCCAGTAGATAGGGAGGACAACTTAAGATCAGCGTTTCCTAAGAGAAAATGGTGTGCAGTCTGGTCAACAGTAGAAGGCAAAAAGATTTCAGACTGCTGGGACAAATCTCCATTTACCAACACAAGCAGGACCATCCAAATCAAGTAAAAATTGCAGGTAAATTACTTTCTAACAGTAGTTCCTTCATCATCTTATTTTTTTCCTCCAGCAGTATGGGCCTTTCTAAATCCGGACATAAATAATATAGAATAGGATACCATTTAGTAGGGTTTTGTTTAGGAGACCGTTTCCACACTCTTTTTCTGCCTGTTTCATACAGGTGAGGATAACATGACCTAATTTTTAAGAATAACTTCAGTTGAAAAGCAAAAACTGATGCATTTGAGCAGGAGGAGCCTTCAAAATGAACAGATTTATACCAAAGACTTTCCTCTCTTCCCCTGTAAGGACAGAAATTTGCTCTATTCCCAACCACATACATCCAGCTGGGGACTCCTACACACCCCACAGTTTCGTTTTGTTCCAGCAATTTGCTGGGGAGAAGAAAAGATGGAATGATTTGGGGTGGGAAGCACATGAATAACACCATCTCCAAAATGAGTAGCAGATCTCTGTACTTCAAGGATGCATTCATGTACCATTCAAAGAAGTATTAACCCACACTTCCATATGACTCCAAAAACAGATTTCCAGAATAATTTCAGCTTTAATAACTCCAGGTTCTAATGAAATTTCTAGTAAGTAAGGTGTTAACTAATGATTTTTACCATTGGGTTACACAAGGAAATTACCCAAGCAGCTACAAATCAATTTTCCTTTCAATGTAATTGCACCCCTTGCTGTACACACCAGTGATGACCCACAAAGAGCCACAAAGGAGCATCACATTAAACAAAATCCATTCTTGCTATAATTTCATGCCAACATTTTTTTCCCCAACCACCACCAAGTGAAAATTGTAGGCAAAGTAGATCTAGCAGGACCCCTTCAAATGAACAGGCATTCCTCTAGCGAGGACTCAAGGAAAGCAAAGAACTCTTCAAATCTGGATCATCAGTGGCTGCCACCTGAAGTGATGAATTCCTGCCTTGATATGTTGGGAAACTCAAAACTATGATATCCAGTGGCAGCTCAAGTTCAAGCAAAAAGCAGCCACTGAAATATATTGTAGATCATCTCCAGAAAGGAAAGGTAACTCTGAATCTGTCACGATACTATCAAGTGTCAAACAGGATGAACACAGTTTTAGGAGGCCAGGATGAGGAAAAGGGTCTCTCTTCCCCTCACTCACCTCCTGTGCCAATCTCTCAGGGGTTCTGAGACTTGGCTCTGACACCTTCACCCTGCTGAGGAGCTGCACTGCAAAAGAGCACAGGCACCTGTGTGTCCTCCTCTCCTGGGACTTGCTATTCTGTACCACCAACCACCTGTGCTCCTCACTCCTCTTGAAGGGCCTCTATGTCCATAGAAACCCCACACAAACCAGTTTTGGTTTGCTCCAGCACTTTGTCAGGAAGCAAGAGGAACAGTATGAGTCTGAGCTGGGAAGAGGGAGCTTCTCCAGTTCTCCACTAGTCAAACAGAGATGCCACAGAGTTAGCACACTCCCAGCCCTGAGGAAAGAAAGAGGGAATGAGAAAGGAGAAAACAGACAACGTGAACAACACAGGACAGAAGGCAAGGCCAATTCCATGGAGCTTGTCATAGCACAACAGTAGCATCTCATATGTTATTATTTGGTGTTGACTGCTATATTTGTACAGTAAGAACTGCAGTACTACTGTAGTACTGGAAAACTGTTCACTGCTATACCCTAAAAGTACTGCTGTACCATACACCCTGTAATGCAAATACAACCAGCAGCCTCTGAGGACAGTGTCTGAAAGCCTGTGCTCATTAAGGAATCTTTCAGAGAACTGAACAGCTACTTCTACCCCTGAACTACACTTCAAAAAAGTGTTTCGTCCATATACTCAGAGGTAAGAAAACAAGCAACTTGCCATCACTATTAATAGCAGAATTACAGCAATACATATGAGCAAGAGAGAATGAATTCCAGAGACTTCAATCAGAATAATCCAAAGACATTCAAAAAGCGGCAAAAGAGAGCACTACAGTGGGATTCATTCAAACACGTAACAGCTTTCCTCAGGAAAGCTCTGAGGTATGAACAGTCCCTGCATTTGAAAGGATCTGTAATATCCATATTGGAGGTTTGTTTCCTCTTTGCTTAAATCAGCTTTTATTCCTATGGAGTTCTACACAGCCCTGAGCAACTACCAGGATCAGAGAAAAAGTGCAGGACTTGAAACAGCCCTTTATCTCTACAGTCATCAGTACACCACATTTCCAGTGAAAAAGATTTAGGGAGTTAACGAAAAAAGTTCTTAGCAGTCACGCACTGCTATCAGAAAATCAAACATGATAAAACAAAGGCTGCAACCCACAAGTGGTGAGAAAACAGATGAAGTGGGCAGGGATGACAAGGCTGGAGAAACAGTGGAAGCCTCTGGCTAGGATTGAAGCGTGCTGCCAGGATGGCTGTGCGGGCTGGCAGCCACTGGGAAGGGGTTCTGAGGGTCAGAGTAGGAATGGCCTGGAAGGAGCACACCAGCAAAATAAAAGACTAAAGCTGTAAGAGCTCCTACACATGATGCCAAGGTTCACTAACTGACCACCACTGAAGAAACGTATAAAGGATGGAAGCTATGTGGTTATCAGCTCTCACTTACCCAGAAATATTCAGAAAACAAGCCTTCCAGGCTCTTTTTCTTCATTGAGGGCAGGGGGAGAAGGTTTAAGAATTGCTTCCAACAAGAGTGGAAAGCTTGTACTATACAAGTCCAAACTAAACTCTAGACCATCCATGGGACAGCCTATACTAAATGCAAACAAAACTGAGCAGAAATGAGAAAAAGTGCCCCAAAGCTGAAAATTCAATTATCAGAATGTAAAAGGAACACCAAGAAAATTACAGAACTGAAGTTTCACAACTATTAACTCCACACGCAACATATATCAAAAAGACAAAGACAGGTTAAATGTGCAAAACACCAGTCACTGCTAAGTGTTATCAACAGGGGTGGATAACATTACATTAACCCTGGAGGGTTCTTAAGTCATTTGAGGCACCATCAGAATATGGAAATCCTAATATAAAGCCACTACTTTGCAAGCAAACAATAAAAATGTTCATTTATAATTGTTATAATCACTATTCTTTAAAACAAGCAATTGGCTTCAGTTTGGAGGAAATATATGTGCAGCCTGCTGTCCTTCCAAGGAAGTAACTGTGAAACATTAATAATATTCTAAGTCTTGTAGTGCTAGAAATATGCAAGAGCCCATCCACAAGGGAATGATCCCCCCAGGATCCCAAATAGGATCAGAACAACCACAGTACCAGAAGGGGAAGAGAACAGCACAGCTGGGAATAGGGAGAACAAAGTTTTAACAGAAAATATTAAAATTAAGCTTTTTAAATGCTTCATAGTATAAACATTAGAGCACTGCACCCCTTCTTGTGAATAAAACTGCCTGTTCCTCAGATGATTTTTATGAATGAGATTCATCTACAAAGACAGGACTACAAACATCAGACGGGCAAAATAAAACAAACTTCTTAATCCTGAAGGTGGTTGTATTTCACAGGACAAACAGCAGGAGACTGGTTCTGTGTTAGACCTAAGGTAATACAGATGCCAAATGACATTTCTGAGGCAGTCTGTAGCAGTGAGGAGCTATCAGGAAAAGCAGACTGGACTCCCCCATAGAAGAAAATAATTGTACATCTAAGCACCCAGAAAGCATCCTGATACTCTGGCAGAGAGAATTAAAGCTCAACAATCTGAAGCCTCAGAGGCAATCTAGCTTTGCTCAGATTGTGGAAACGAGGGTTTTTCCTGTACCTAATGAACAACAATAAAAGCTTTTTATGTTAGTTTTATGTAAATTGTCTTTTTACTCTTCCTCATTATTTTCTACATTTGTTAAAGTTTATTTTTAATTAGTCACTACAGAAATATAAAGCATAAACATGTTTCTGGTGTTTTAAGATGAAAATAAGCAACTGTCATTAGCAGTTAATGATGTTCTGTATACCTACATTAATCTTGTTTATACCAACATTAATCTTGTTTGCTTTGGAAAGAACAATCTTGACAAACAATTATGATTATTCACCCACAATAATACAGATGTTGATGATAAAGTACATAGGTCTAGGATAAAATAACCATGGGGAATGACATATATCCCCCATCACATACAGCCACTCCCCTCTATTAATAAAAGTTTGGCTACCAAGTCACACTTCCTACAGCTCCACTGGGTGCAGGGTCCCATGAACAAAGTGACAAAGTCACCACCACTCTCTGAGACAAAGTAATCTGTGGTCCTACAACTCTGTGGTATTGAGAATTCCCTTGTTTCTCACCTGAACTAACATTTCCTTTTCTGCTACTTTCTCATTAGGAAAAAGTGATCACATGAATAAAAACAGAGGAATAAAATTAATTTGTGTAAACATTTTATAAGCATTTAAAAATCAAAACAGCATCTTCAAGGAGCACGTGGCTAAAAGAATATAAAAACAAAACAAACAACACTTGAGGACAACAATGTACTGTGAAGCTAAAAATACTTTAGTGACTGGAAGAGAGAAGTATCTGTCTTTAACACATTCTATGCTAAGAAAAGGAAGACTCCCAGTAGGTTTAAGTAGGTGTATTCAAATATCTGCACACCCTTTGAAGTTATGAAAAATTGGGATTTTAAAGGAAGCAAACAGAGCACCTCCTTAGGCTCCAGCTGCAGTTTTATGATACAAAGAGGTTGATGGGAAATTCAGCTTGGGGGATTCCCACCTGAGCTATGCATTCCTGTCTACATGCCCTAGAACATCAGCCCTTGTGCTGGACCCACAAACTGATTTCTAGGACCATGTCATGACCCAGGATACTTACCTAATAACATTTACATGTAACCTGCACAGCACAGGCCCACAAACAGCTGTAATGGTCCTGACCTGAACTGGTCCCCTCCTGAAGAGGACAGTAGGGCAGGTATAACCAGGTGAGGATAGAAGGTGACAACTTACTTAGTCAGCACTTCCACCTTTCATCTTGTAAAACACACAAGCAAAACTGAACCCAACCTGTATGCTGTCAGAAAAGAATATTTTCCAGCTGTTAAAGATTATTATTGTAATGAGCAATAATTGCCCATAGCATCCATTAAATTCGTTACTTATGGCCAAACCAGCGATGCGAAATTTTCACTGGATTCTTTTAACAACACAAGTAATTGTAAATTGATTTATTTACTTCTTTATATAATTGCTTCCTTAAAATCTGTAGCTATTTTAAAAATTCCATCCTCCTTACATTTTATTCTTGTGGCTTGTTTTCTTTATGGGACTGTTTTTGGCCAGGACTCCATATTTAACCTACATTAAATCCCTATTTAAACTAAACACCCATGTAAGCACTTCTCCCTACCAGGAGCTGGACAAATCCTAACCCTTACACAATCTACTAAGGGGCTACAGCCATTTTCCTATAACATAAATATAATGTATGCAGAGACTCACAGCTCCATTCACTTACCACTTTCATCAAGTAAGTCTTCCTCGTCATCCCCATCATTGTCCTCCTCCATCGCCTCCTCCTCATCTTCCTCCTCCTCCTCTTCCATATCCTCCTGCTCCAAGTCCGGGTCCAGGTCCGGATCACTCCCTGAGATTGACTCGTCTGACATGATTCCCAGTGGTGCTCCTGGTGCATTACCTGCTCATGTTCTACCGTGAGGCAGCCCTGCAAGAAAGGAAAAGAGGTCCATGAGCCCAGCGGGTCCCAACCTTTGAGCCTCAAAGCTCAACATCATAGCAGGATTACAGTACATAAAAACACAAATCTGCCATCAGCCTTGCAAATAAGTTATATCAGAATGTTAAATATCAGACAGTGCACAAAATCCTGTGTAGAAAATGGATGCCACAAACAATGGATCATAACGATACAGGTCCAGCATTGGAGAATCAGTATCAGAACCAAGATATTAACTAATCACTCAAAGCCCCCAAGTCTTCATTGGTATCCCTGACATGTGCACAGTAGAAAGATTCCTGATATCAATGTCTGATTGTTCAGAGATGCGAAAATAAATAAATTATGTGAACAACTTCAGAACACTGCTGTCCAAATATGAAGCATAGAAAAGAGGATCAGTCCCAGAATTCCCCTATGGATACCTGTTACCCTGATCCCTGCATGCACCATCACAGTGTGCAGACATGGGGCAGAGACAGGAACCCCCCTCCTGCCTCAGCTGTACCCACTGCCAAGGTCACCCAGCTCCTCATCACAGCCTGGCTGAACTCCCTGATCCAACCACGCAACAGAAACAGTGTTACCTTAATAATTCGGACAGAAGGCAACAAAGATCCAGTTTCTAAAGGTTGAATGTCCCTTGTAAAACAGGGTAAGAAGAAAAGTAAACACAAAGGAAGGGTGGATCAGACAATTTGCATTTCCTTTCTCTCAAGGACAAGAACTGGAGCTGGCTGTGCACGACTCCTCCAGTGCATCACAGCAGAAATCATGGTACAACACAACAATAAAACCTAAAGAGAGGACCAGGGCAGTCACAAGGTCACAAGTTTATCTGTTCAGATCATGCACTGTCCCTTCTGGACAATGATGGGTTCTCCTTAGCACTCCTCTCCCATAAGAATAGAATGATCACAAAGGAGCTGTGTAAGATAAGGTGGATGAAAAGAAACACAACCAAGAAAGGAATATAAAGCATCTTGATCTCAAGGAACTTGAAGCAAAGGCTGTGTTCAAAAAAATCAAGCTGCAGAAGAATTACTACCCACATATTCCCCAGAAAGCTTTAAAGAAAGATGAGGAAAACACTTCATCATTACTGATTTCCCACTGCCCCCTACTTAGACCACATTTCCAGTGTAAACTATGAAATATTTAAGAATTAGTCAGCCACTTAAAAAAAAAACACTTCTAAGCTGATAAGGCCCCTCACATATCTAAAAACACTTCAAGAAACAGAAAAATGTCATTTTCAGCTGTGTTTCAGCAGTTACCAGACAAGCTCAGAAACCTGAAGGTTAAAGACACAACTCAACACCCCTCTAGCAGGGCTGAGAATCCAACTGTCCAGTACGCTGAATTATTCCAGCTGAAGTCATCAGTTCCTGCTCTGCCCCTCTCAGCTCCTCAATAACATTGAAGAGTGTCTGAAAGAAAAAAAACATAAGAGAAGAGCAGGCTTTGCAGAAACTGGCATTGGAATAGGAAGCCTTTCACCACTTGGTCCCAGGAGCACTTTACCACCAGGCAGAGACAACTGAAGTCCCTACACTATTGAATGTGTCACACGAAATAAGTTGGATTAGTCAAACAGATGGCAGAAAAGGCCAAAATCTGAATTAGCTCAAGTGGAAGTGTGCCAGTTTACACAAGCCAAAGATATTAATTCAGCTTCTGTGGTAGGCAGGTACGAGCCCTGTTGCTGTCAGGTTGGTGCAATACAGTGACCTCCAGCATCACTTGCTTTCTGACGTCTGGTGCTTCAGCCAAGGGCTGCAAACACAAAGCCATCTATTATCACGAGTTTTTCCTGACAACTGTTGTGCTGAAGTCTCTGTGTATTTCAAAACAGTAGCTTATTTTTTCTTTTAAGTAGCAATAATGTTCCCTTCCAGCTGATATTCAGCCCTAGTGAAAACAAACATACTCAAACCTGTAACTTGCAAAGCTGCACAAACCAACCAAACAAACACAAACACTACTAACATGGCAGGAATAAATTCTCATCTACAAACAGAAAAAACAGAAGTGCTGTAATGTCACTAAATGCTTCAGGTCAAAGAATGACACATGATACAGTTTCTCCCATCAGTATCCTCCTGTGTGTCACTCTCTTATGTTTCATCATTTGTCAAAGAGCTTTAAAAAAAACCCAAATCAAAACACGTAACACTTTCCAAACACTATTTAAAGGCAAGGACATGGGTCCTTGTATTTCTACAAATAAAATCAAACCCAGTGGAGAACAGCTTTCTCTCAAACTGGAGTACAAAAGGGCTCAAATCTAAGCTTTATTTTTGTTTAGCAGTAAATACACGTTCTGTATAAGCCAACTCCCGACACCCGCTCGCAGCCCCAGCCATATGCAGGAGAGTTAAACAGAAGCTTTTGAAAAGACTTAATTAAATCTTGCAGAAGCTGGGTGAAACAAAGATGGTTAACTCCTCTGTGCCTATTGTCGTGGTGCTGCCTGTCTTCCTGCCTCCCTCCCTGCTCCTGGGCTCTGGCAGCTCCACTCAGCATTGCCTGAGCCTGGGTCTCGGGAGGGCTCCCATCCCACCCTGCCTGGTGGCACTGGGAGCAGGGAGCAGGTACACGGGACACAGCCCAGAGACTGCCCTCGTTTCTCACACCGATCTGACCCAGTTCAGAGCCTCCCACCAAGGGGAATTACACAACAGGGCCAGATTGTAGCTGCTGCTACTGTTTTATGGCTGAGTTATTCCAACCTGCCCCATCTCCTGCCTTTGCACATGCAGGCACACTGTGCTCAGCGTTTAATCGCTGCAGGAAGGGCACTTTGAGAGAGATAAACTGATTACTTGCAACTGGACTCTCAGGCTGTGCCACATTGGAGCCCCTGCCCTGCCACAGGACAGGAGCTGCCCCCCAAGCAGGATGTATGCCATGAGGAGGGTGACAGCACCAAGAAACACACATCAATCCCACTGCATCATCCTTACAGACAGCCAGACACCCTTACAGTACAGTGCCCTAACATGTGGTGAGGCTGCTGAGAAACCAGGGTGGGATATTAGGGGAAGACACTGAGAAATTCCTCTTGCTTACTCAGGGAGGAGAAAAGAGCTGTCATGTTTATCCTACCCAGGAAGTTAAACCCTGCAATCAACTGCACATCAAATTAACATCCAAGACAGACTCTCTCATGTATTATGTCCTGTCTTTCAACAAAGATAAAAATAGTTCTGAAGTTTTTTGAGCTCTGTTTTTTTAAGGTAGAACATTTCAGATAGTAAGTAAATACCATGTGGTGATGACTGCCTCCTCCTCAGCACAGAAAAGGAGGCCCAGTTCTGGATGAGGAAGCCTTGCAAATTTGGACACAAATCTGTTGTTCTCATGTTTGTCTTTCACTCTGCGAAGCTCTAAAGTCACTTCTTACATATGAAGCTGAGGGAGAAATGTGCAAGCAACTTTTTCCCTTCTACATGACAGTTGTTCACACAGCAGGGTCACGCATGCCACGAGCCAAACTCTGAAGTGAAACAGCAAACATCAGAGGGTGTGGGGACTTGGGTCACTTCTGTGCATCACCTTCATCTGAGGACTCACCAGCACTATAAATATTAAACCATTATTTAATGGACTATTACAAATACCATCGAGTAAAAAGGAAGCAGGAAGAGCAGACTGGAGTCCTTCCCCACCCGAGAAGGAGAAGCAGGGTTCCCCTGCACCTACAGGAAGCCACAGAAGCCAAAGTGACTTTACAGCAGCTCTTTGCCTTATGTGACACAAGTGATTCAGGCACAGGACATGCTCATTCCCGAGTACACACATCCATCCCATACAAATCCCTTCAGAAAGGGCAGGTTTAACACTAATGCTACTCCAGCGCTGAACAGTAAAGAGGATTCCATTACCTCCCCAACCTCCAGCCAAGCCCAATATCTGGGGCTCATCAAGATTTGTCCCTTAAAGCCTGTTTTATAACCAAGACTTCACGTTGGCCATTGTGGTGCCTGGCCATAGAAACAGAATCAGGCACGCTGGCAAATCACAAGAGGATTTGCACAGACAGTTTAATAAAACCAGGTACTTCTAAGTCAGTGCTGCATAATGCTCTCCAGTCTCTGCTGTGCAGTCATGTTTCATGGTAATAATAATTTCCTTTAACTGTTTTCCTTTTTTGTTTGGCAGCAAAAGAGTAAAATGGTTGGTTGGGGCCACAAGATTCCTCTCAGTACTCTCAGCTCCCACACAAACACTCCAAACTGGATGTGTATGAAGGTAACTGCTGGCTCATCAGGGGAAGTCTCATGTTTTTGCTAAATCACTGCTAGCACCGTTTTGGCACCTTACAGGCAGCCTTCAATAACTAATGGAACATTATTATAAAGCACACAGATGCATCACTAAAGAAGCCATGAGCTTAAGCTTCTCTGTATGACAGAAAATCTTGTAACAGTTTGCAAGTAATAACTTGCAATGTTATTGCAAAATAATTAATACTTCTCTGTTCAATTTAAAAATCTACCAAGAAATAAACCCAAGATCAGTGGGTTTGGACAGTTTAATTCTAACAAACACTATAATTTCTCTAATTTCTGTTATGTAACATATTAACACTTCTATTACATTATCATGTAAAAAATGGCAAGGGAGAGGAGGAATCACTTAAAAGGATAAATATTTTCCCAAAAAGGAGTCAGTGTTACTGACTAATACCAGTCCAGCAGATCCCCTACGTGCTTTTAACAAAGCAAACAAGTGTTTACTGAAAAATCAACAGGAACTTCTTTCCCCCAGGAATAACTTCCACAAATCACATTTAAAGCCATCCTTAATTGATTACTTCGTGATTTAAATCCCTTCTTCCTTCGCAGCCTGAGACTGTTGAGACTCAAGAAGCACAGTTTTTCAGCTGTGACTCACAGCTAACTGGTGGCCACACGCTGCTGGCTGGGAAGGAAGAAAACAATTCTCCTTTTCATCTTGTTCAAATTGCAACAAAACTAAGTGGCATTGATCCCCTCTAAGTGATGTGTTTTCCACAGGAATATTAAACTGAGGGAAAAGGAAGCAGCCTGGAAAATCATAAATTGGGGAGCATCTGCTTGCCCTGGACCGCCCTTCTGAGGAAGGCAAGTGTGCTTCTCCCCACCCCACATAAATATAGGACAATGCATCCAGTCTTCACCCACACTGGCTGTGAGTATTAAGGAGCCCACTGTGATTTATGGGGAGCAGGAATACAGAGGAAAAAAAATAACAGACTGCTTTAAAAAAACACATCCATATTTCAGTTTTGGGAGAGTTGCGGGACCTGCTCTTTTATTCTCTCTAGGTTAACAATCTCCCTCCTGAAAGGCACCCCAAAACTAGACCCAGCCTGAAACTGGCTGTTCCCTCACAACAAAAACAATAAAAGCTGCTGCAAGAAAGGGTGGAAGAAAGGAAAGAAAAAAATCCTAAAACCAACTCATAAAGAAAATGAAGAGCTAATCCTTCCCCTCTGCTGACATGACAGTGCTGGAACGGAGAATGTGACAATGAACATTACATAAGGCCTGGCTCCCACTGTGATCCGAACAAAAAGAGCCAGCGCGAGTCAATGGCAGCATCTGCCGATCCTTACACAACCTGAGCCGGCGGCACATCCCAGCCACATCCATCACCTGCCGCGGGAGCCGCCCCCCAGCCTCAGGGTCCTCCTCTCCTGCGGTCCAGAAGGGATGCGGGAACACCCCACTGCCAACAGTGTCAACATTTTGTAACCTCCACAGCAAACCTGAACTCTTCCCAAGGTGCCAGTGTTTCCTTCCCCACAGACCTCGTGAGGCTCCTCACCTCTGGACACAGCCAGCAGAAATGGGCAAACTGCTGTTGTGTTTGTATATATAAAATGTTGCATTGTTTATAAGAGCATTTCTATTTACTCTATTAAAGCAGAAACTGACTTCCTATAAATCAACTCTTTCCTTTGAAAACCTGAAGTGTCCTCACTAGCGACTCACCACAGAAGAGCGGTTTGATTAGTACTGCACAAAAGTTCAGGCTACCTGAGGTAAGAAGCATGTGATTGGTTTTGCTTCCACTAATTACTGATATTGATCTGGATTATCACCATCATCATTATCACAAAATAACAAAAATTTCGTCTCTTACTTCACAGAATTTCCATTTATGTTTTTAGCTTTGCCAACTTCTATATAAATGACATTTGCATTCCCTGATAAAGAAAAAATGGGGAAAAGAAAACTTTCCTTCTCCAATCACTGTTTCTGCTTTCAAAGCAAACAGCATTTCAACACAAAAGACACTTCTAGGTGTGCTTGTATAGGTTTTGCCCATGGTGCTACAACTATAGAAAAGCAACGAAGACCTACGAGAGGAGTAAAACCCCAAGAAAATATTTCAAATTATGGGGAAGACTCAATAGTAGGGCACAGCATGCCAGGATTCCAAATTACATTCGATGCATTTTACATAGCAGATTAATTTGGAGTAAATGTCCCTACCCTGCATTAGTGATAATGATTCCCATATTCCAAAAGACAGAGTTGAAGACTCAGTTCATGGCAGAGGTGTGCCAAGCCTTCTCCTTGCGAACACCCAAACTATGTCAAGACATGAGCCAATTCCCACAAGCAGGGGAAGATCCAGATAGCTGAAAGATCCCTCTAGGAGTTTAAGCTCTTGTTATACATAGGTGCCAGAGAAGAAGTTATGTAATAAATCAAGGCTAAATTACATAAACAGAAGCAGTGGAACAGAAAGGAGGGAAAAGGCTCGGAGCTAATCCCCTCTCAAGGAAAGATCAGTCACTGTCACTACTTGAACAAGAGCTATGGCTTTGGTCATTGAGATATCTGAACATTATGGCTCACCTCCTTGAAGGGAATTCAACAGAAACAGGCTGGGATAGCTCATACACAATGTTTTCATCTTTCAGAATGAGAATAATTGCAAGTTTTCATAATATTAAAAGGCCTGATTCTCTCCTATTTTCTGAGTATCACCCCATCCACACACTCTTCTTTCTTTGCCTCCTGGAGAAGCACATTTCCTTACAGGGGAGTGATTCACTGCCTGTGACTGTGTCCCTGCTCAGGAAATGAGCTTTCCATCAGCAGCAGTCCAGGGCAGCCCACCATCCCCTGTGAGGCAGACGCCAGTCACACTGCACACTGTCACTGGAAGATCACAAAGTAAACACAACTGAGCTCTGCCTTTAGTCATAGCTCTGCATTTCAGCACAAACAATCACAGAGGTCTGGGAGTTTGGTTTTGATGCGTCATCTTTCTCCCTCTTCAGAACTGGACTTAAAACCTGAGGTTCTGGTTTATGCAGTTTTTAGAAAAAGGAAGAATTCCACATAGGTCTGTTCCTCTTTATTCCTTACCCCACCTCCAGCAACAATAATTACACTAGGGATGAGGAAGAATTACTTATGCCACCTACAGTTTACCAAAGAAAATGAGGGAAAAAAAAGAAAGAAGAAAACCAGGAAATCCTGAAGTAGAAAGAAATGGAAATAAAAAGTTTTGAACTCAACATGACATGAAGATGACAATTAGCATATGTTAGACCTAAGTTACAGTCAAGCTATCAGACATTGAACTAATTTTTACTTAATGCCAGTGTAGATTAAAAATCCATTAGAGAATTAAAATTTGTCATAAACATGGGTTTCTTTCAGAGTCATTCCCTCCAACAGTCATTCCCTCCCTCAACATTGCACAGTGCTGGAAAAATTAAAACATTAAGTGCCACTTGAAATGGTCATCTTTCTTCTAGTTTTAAGAACAAAGCCACCAAAACCTGTTGATCTTTGCCTTTCCTACTACACAGGTCAAAATGAAACACTCCTTATGATCCTTATCCATCCTACACAAATACATTTGCTTTGATAACACTTAAGATTGACACTATAAGTTGCTCACAGGGAAAGCAACTGATGAAATAGCCTCCTGTGGTTCTGCCCTTAGTAATGGAAACGTCACTTTGGTTGTGTTTTGCTGGCTGGAAACTTCCCAATGGTTTGGATAGGCCTGGAAGGGAAAAGAATGCAGTTTATTGCCTCTCCCCATACAGCACAAACAACCCGACACACTGCTTGGGGGATCGTTTGCATACACACATAAAAATCACCCCAATTAGAGATAATAAGTATTGTTTCACAAAAGAACCTGAGCTATGAGTCTCATGATATGCAGATGACATTTTTAGCTTGTAAAATTATGAGTATATGACTCTACATACTTGAGCTTACTTCCAAAAGAGCTTTAAAACAGCACAGTGCAAGTTGGGCTAAGGAGACACACAAATATTAACAGAAGGATAATATAACCTGTGGGATTTTGGTAAACATACCCACTCGTCCTGTCCCACTTTATGCTAAACAGGACATTAACTACCATCACCTACAGTCATAAGCATATCCAAATGTTAAGACAGGAAGATGCAATTGAAAAGGGACACATTAACAAATTCCTATAAAACACTGTATGGTGAATAAGCACCACAACAGTCATCTAGAAGTAGCTGCTGGCTACAAGACACAACTCTTTTAGAGTAAAAATGTCACTGTCTCCCAAATGTATAAATTCACTTAACTTTCATTAATGCTAGCAATGTCTTTTGCAGTACTTGTTCTCACTGAACAGACAATACTGTATATTCGTGCCCATGCAGAACCCAAAATGTTATGTTTCCAAGATTCAGAAGCAGGATGACAAAGAGCATTCAGCTGTGATCTTCAAAAAACCACAACCTTTCAGGTATTCTTTCTCTCAAAGTTAAGTGCAAGTCTCAGTCAAGTGCTTTCCCCAAATGACCACTTTTTCCATCAAAGCTCATTTGCAAATGCTGCTTGACTGGCAGCTGCGCCCAGCGAGCAAGTACAGAGGGAACAGCAGGAAAGCCAGGTCTTCTTGTGTCCTCTTGACTTGTTATCCCAAGTGAAGGTGACCACATGTTGTAAGAAGTCAGCATCCCTACACTCAACTGCTGATACCTCCCAAAACACAACAGGGATGGAATTTCTTGCCTCATCTCTATTTTTTCTCCCCTCCTCTTCAATTACTAGTTGGATTAGTCAATTATTATTATTCTTCAATCAAGGTTGCTAAGTCATAAAATCATAGAATTTTTTAGGTTGGAAAAGAACTCTAAGATCACCAGGTCCAAACATTAACACAGCACTGCCAAGATCACCACTAAAACACGTCCTTATGTGCCACATCAACATGTATTTTAAATAAAATAAAACCCCCACACTTCCCCGGGCAGCCTGCTCCAATGCTTGACAACTCCTTTCCATGAAATCTTTCCTAATATCCGATCTAAACCTCCCTGGCACAACTTGAGGCCATTTCCTCTTGTCCTGTCCCTTGTTACCTGGGAAAAGAGACTGACCCCCACCTGGCTCCACCTTCCTGTCAGGGAGTTGTAGAGAGTAAGAAGGTCCCCTCTGAGCCTCTTTTTCTCCAGGCTGAGCCCCCCCAGCTCCCTCAGCTGCTCCTCATCAGATTTGTGCTTCAGACCCTTCCCCAGCTCCACTGCCCTTCCCTGGACACACTCCAGCACCTCAATGTCCTTCTTGTACTGAGGGGCCCAAAACTGAACTCAGGATTTGAGGCGTGGCCTCACCAGTGCCCAGCACAGGGAGATGGTCACTGCTCTGGCCCTGCTGACCACACTATTGCTGATCCAAGCCAGGATGCCACTGACCCTCTTGCCCACCTGGGCATATCTTGGCTCATGTTCAGCTGCTGTCACCAGCACCCCCAGGTCCTTTACAGCCACTCTGCCCCAGCCTGCAGCTCTCCATGAGGTTGTTGTGACCCAAGTGCAGAACCCAGCACTTGACCGTGTTGAACCTCACACCGTTGGTCTCAGCCCATGGATCCAGCCTGTCCAGGCCCCTCTGCAGAGCCTTCCTGCCCCCCAGCACATCAACCCTCCTGCCCAACTTGTTGTCTGCAAACTCACTGAGGGTACACTCAACCCCCTCGCCCAGATAATCGATACAGATATAAAACAGGACTGGAGCCAGGACTGAGCCCTTGGGAACCCCCTCTAGTGACCGGTCACCAGTGGGATGTGGCACCATTCCCACTACTCTAGGCTTGGCCACCCAGTTTTTCACCCACTCATTTTACTGAACCTGCCCATTTGTCTAATTGTAGAAATTCTTGACCATTATTGATTTGGGCTGAAGCAAGAAATTTAAACAGTAACTACAGCTCTTGGTTTGATGGGAGATTCTGGCTACATTTAGTAACATTCTTAAACAGAGAAAACTGGTTACATGGCACTTGCAGAGAAGACTTGCTGTCAATGCTGTAAAATCTCAACATTTATTCTGTTAGGAATGAAGGAGGTAAATGATAGAAGTTAAAGACTTTCTGGAGGATGCACCTTCTTATCACAATAAAAGGACAGATATTCACAAAGAGGTTCCACACTAGCACAGAGGTTGCCAGCTCTGTATCTCACTGTTAAAATAAGATTTCACTGACCAGAAGTATTGATTTAATTGAAATATAAGATCTCCTCTCTTGTTTTTCATTAGTGCTATGGTAAGTACAGAAGGAAGAAAAAGGCATATCTAAATTGTTTTTTAAGGGAGAAACAGAAAAAAAAAAACAAACCAAAAACATTTTCCTACAGAGTGCATGACTAAGCAGATCACCCACTTCCTCAGTGTTCTCTACTCATTATCTGGGTCTTATTTCTCTCAAGTAGTTAACCATTGTCATTATAGAATAAACAAATTCAGATCACCTAATAAAAACCTACTCCCATTCCTTGGAGAACAGGATGTGAAGTTGCAGTGGACAGAAACTTTAAAATGCTGGCTAGGGTAAATCATACTATGCATTGTCCAGAGTTAAGACCTTCCAACCCCCCTCCCAAAAAAAAAGTAGCTTCCCCAGGAAATTGTCCTCCACAGATAACTGGACCACATCCCAAGATTGAGGGAAAATAAAAAAACCCCATCTCTTCTGGGGTAGCAGCTTTTCCCCAAATATCTGATCTCAAAATCAGAACTATTCCATGGAACAGTCACCCTGACACCTGGTTTTCAAGGTTAGAGACCGCAGGACACTTCACACACTAAGCATTGAAAGGTGCTGGTTCTGTAAGGTTTACTTTCTGGTCCTGCTCCCTCAATTTCTTGACACCTACGGACAAGGAACTTTAAACCCAAAATGATGACACCACTCCTACAACAACTTCTTGATTTAAGAAAATATTCTTTGTTCCCAATACCTCCCCCACCCCAACATCCCCTGCAAACACAAGCTGATTTTTCTCACTTCCTATGCCCGGAAGGTTGTGTTTAGTTGCTGAGGTGCATTCCATAACCCTGGCACTTTTTCCTTTTTTCTAAGGAATGAATATACAGCTCTTGCACTATTTCTGGAAAGGAGAAGCTGCAGCCAGCTGCCTTTTCACACAAGATGCTGTAAGAGTAATCAAACCTCTGGACAGTTACATTACACCAGGAATGCTGTTCCTTTCACTTTCATCAGCAAGTGATGCAAATAATTAATGCAAAGACTGAATAAAAGAGCACAACAAACAGAAGATGGCAACCAAAATCTGATGCTAATCTCACCAATTAGAGAGACAGAGACATGCCTTGACATTGACAGACAGTTTTCAGATTTCACAGGCACCAGAAGGGTAATAAACATTTGACCTTGATTAAATTACCCATTTTCCCTCTTGCTGACTGCAGCCTCTCGGGCCTTGAACACACTCTCGGCAGTAGCTGCTCTTTCCCACTCACACACCGCTCCCACACTGTGCCAGCACAACTCTTGTGGCTGGACACCAAACTGATTCAGCTGAAAAACTACCTGGGAGCAAAATTCCATTCCCAAATGTGATTTACTACGAAGTTGCAAGAACAGCTGTGCAGGCACAAAGGGAAAAAACAGTGAAAGGGTGGAAACACGCAGCCCTGGGTTTGGGCTGTCCAAGCTGGAATCAGGGCCACGCTCTTGGCAGCCAGATACTGCTCCAGTATGGGGCACAGACAGTGTTTTGGTTTGAGAAAGTGATGGTCTTTGTGACAAAGCTTCCTTGCCTTCGACACAAGCACCAACCAAAATGCTGGTGCATGTATTCGAGCTGAAACATGAACATTTCCAGACTTAATCTTCTCAATTGTCCCTTTCTTTAAATAGTCATGGCATCACTTTGTGGTTTGTGTAGAGGTATTTATTTCTGAAGTTCATTTTGCTGGGCTCTTTTAATTGAAAAATCAACGCAATTGCCACTCAAGGGGCAAAAGAATCATAAATTACATCATGCAGTCAGACACCCTTGCTGTGCACATCTCTCCCCAGAGCAAATACTTTTAAACTGCTCAGAGCTCAAAGTAAAATACCCATAGACCTCCTCATGTAAGTCCTTAACATGTAACATGTTTAGTGTGAGCCTGTGTGAACAGGTCCTTGCAGTTACACGTGGGCACTAAAGGGGCAAAGACAGGACAAGGTTCTGTTCTAGGGTGCAGGAAAATAAGCTGCCCTGACCTCGAGAAACTCATAACTGGCACTGACAGAAATTTCTCTGGATCAGGGCAGGTCCCCTCCTGAAGGCACTCAGGCAGGACTTGTTAAAGGAACAGTTCTATGGGGTGACAAAGGGAAGTGATGCAATCTGCACCATGAGAACAAATAGGTAATTTCTTTAAGCTCATGAAGTGGAATTTGCTTTGGCCATGATACCCTTGCTTGAGATCAAGGGCTAATTATTAGTACCTAAATAAACGAATCACTTGTTTCAGCCCTCTGCCTTTCTTTGTTTTTATGTTGTACCTTATTATGTCTGGGATAAGTAGATATTCCTGGGCTGTCCTAGAACATACACCTTTCCCCAAGATGCAACCAAGAGCCACTGTGGAGTTCTGATCATAAACACATATTAGTATATGAAGCCTCTCAGGCACATCCCCTGCTTGCTTAGTGCTTGTTTCCCTCAGCACTACAACTTCACCCTAACTGTTCAAGGAGGCATAATTACCCTTGGCATGAAGTCCTAAAAGTCTTCTCTTATCCTTTCTCCTCACAAGAAAGAAGTTGCCCCTCCAGAAACCCCTGGTCTCAATTTTCTGACCCAGGCCACAGGTAAACTTTTTCATATTTTACAGCTTATACTAAACAATGTCACAGGCAAGCAAAGATGCAGGTGAGGAAAGAAGAGACGGGTCCCCTCAGCAGCCATGAGAAAGATACTTGTCTGATATCAGATGTAGGAGGAGTTCCAGCACAGCAAGACAAAATGAAGTAGAAAAAACAGAAATCTTTATCTCCTGAGTTCTACAATCTTTCCCCATCCCCAAAATCTTATCCAGACTCCTGGTCAATTAACTCTGTTCACCTTCAATCTTCCCTACCATAAAGCAACTGCAAAAACAAGCCAGCAGATCCCTTAAAAAAATAAATAAAAAAAGAAAGAAAAAGTGGAGTCATTGTAAGACTGCAAGTAAAAAACTGTTCAGTTATAACCACTTCTGTCTCTCTTCACTGCCTTCTCTTTGTCAGCAAAATGGGTCAGACAAGATGATAATAATAAGGAGAGCGAGAGATGCAGGGGAGATACACCCCCTCCAAAATGCAAGGAAATTCAAAGATTAAAATATAAACAGCTTCCCACAACAAAAGGATTTTATCTCTAAGCCTTCCTGCGCAGGCCAGCCCAAGAGTGCAAAGAAAAGAATACAAGACCTTGCCTGCCTTGATGAAACAGTAAAATAAGCAACAGAGGGGGAAAGGTAGCACTTGGCTGGAAAATGCTGCGAGGAAGTAACTTCTTTGAGCAGGACAGTCTCTTACAGTGACAAAAGAAGTAATCTGCTATAGTGCCGACCCTTCCCCAAAACCAGAGGTCCTGAACAGATATATTACATCTGGTGCTTGCTGGAAACATCCTTTCTGCACAAGGGCTGTTGATTCACATGCCCATTCCCTACAGAAGCCAAGGGAGCACCTGAGGAAAAGGTCATCCAGCAACAATGTGCCAGGAGCAGAGCACCCAGCTCCTGTATTTCCCATGGCCCTTCCTCTGACACATGACTGGGCATGCACTCATCCTGTGATAGGGAAAAGATCAGGATATCTGGAAAGGTGCCTACCAGGCAGTAGCTGTTGTCACGACCAGACTGGCTCCCATCATACTTCCAGAAGGGTTTAGGAAAATATCCCAAACCAATGGTCCCAATGGGCCACTGTGAACCCACAGGCAATCAATCCTCTCCCTAATGGCCAAGGCAAGAGAGGGCTCGCAGCTTTTTTCCTCGCTATAGTCCTTCATCACTTTGGCAGGCAGGACAAAACAGAAACCATTCCTTTGCTGGACAAGGAAAACACTGATTTTGTACCAGCAGAGACAGAGAAGACACTGCATCCTTACTCATTCACACCCAGAGCTACCTCTGCCAGCAAGAGCACATGCAATTTCTTCCTCAATGAAAAAACATTTTTTTTCCAAATGTAATTACTACTCACTACTGGAGTAAACTTCTTGAGAGCACATTATCAGATTTTTTGAGGAAAAAGATTGGGAAAGAAGATAGCCCAACCAGTTCAGGAAATGAAACAGTCATCCCTGTCATTCCCCATACAGCCCCTTTTCTTTCCTCATCACTGAATATGACTGTGTTTCCTAAAAAAAAAAAAAAAAAAAAAAGAGATCAAAACATTTTGTTTCATTTAAGTACATGGCTCTTACGAGCACATTTATTCCCTTGAGAGAAAAGGTATACTTAATAGATTTAAAGGAGTGCTATAAACGAACAACTATCATCATCAGATCACTTGACTAACTCTAGGCAGGGGCAGGAAGGGAGGCCTGATCTGAACACAACTGGGTGAGATCAGTTCAGCATGTGCAAATGCTCCTGTACCTGTATGGTGGCAGGTACACTCCTACATGTACAGTGCATTTCCTCATGCATATATTTCAAATGATACTCCATCCCGACTTGATGACTTCGAGAGATGGAGACATCCTAATTCCCCTTAATACTTACAAGCATCTTCCTAATGCCTTCAGTGGCTGATCGCATTCATTGTTAACAATCTGTGCCTTTTTCCTAATTTGAAATAATCTTTTTAACTTCCAGGCACTGGCTGCTATCCTATCTTTTTCCACTAAATTAAAGAGCCCTTTGGTACACAGCCTATTCTGCCCAAAGAAAACTGAGAAACTTTTAAATACCCTATGATAAGCTAAACCGACTGAGCACTAAGAAGTTTTCTAATGAGCGATTTAATCACCCAAGCAACATTGAACACTATATCTTTGTTGCTTTTGAACATCTCTCTAAAAACACTAACATCAAACCTCATCAAAATACCCCCCATCTGATTTCACCTCTGTCCTTATTCAGTATTTCCTGTTATTATGGATGTACATTAGTTGAGGACTCACATACTGCCATATACCTGCTCTGCTCCTGCCGCCCTTTCCAAGGTCACTGGTTTCTGGAAGCACAACTCTGTATTGTGCCCCAGTCTTTCCCACAACATACATAAGGTTGTGCTCCAGCTCTATAAAAACATATTTGGCCATATTAGACCCAGTTACCCAAACAACTCCGAGGACACTGTACAGCTGCCGTTCCTTCTTCATGCTTCACCACCCAGGCACAACCTTTACATAATCCACAAATTTGAACAGCTCTAATTTCATGTTTTCTTCCAGGCCACTGATAAAAATACTATGAAGCCGTGGACCTACTACAAATCCCTGAAAAATACTCCATTCATGTTCTACTTTCCACATCTACTATTTTTAATCTAGGTTTTGACTCACAGATCATACACGACACTGTATCTGTTGAACAAGATTCACTTCTCAACAACACTCTCGTTGACTGAGGCAGGCATGGGAATACAATTACCACACAAATCCCATTTGTAAGTTGTTTTTGATACAAGAGCTTTAATTACGATTTTTTGGTCTTCCAGAGTACTGCCACTCACCAGCCATGTAACAGTTTCCTTTACTTCACTAATTTTAAGTAAATCCTACCACCAGCCCTCCTCAATCAAGTCCTTTTTGAGTAACATCCTATTTTCCAAGTTGACTCAGCAGGCAGTATGAGCCTCTCTGCTCCACAATCCCTTTCCAGGCTTTGTCAGGCCCATGGATTTTGGCTGGTTTGGGGTTTGGTTGGTTGGTTGTTGTATTAGCCTTTGGGTGCAACAAACAGCTACAGCAATTCACCTGAGATCAATACACTTCAACAACCTATTTATTCTGGATTCAACAACTTCAAATATAATAACCCACACTTAATTGATGCTGATGTCCTAGATAAGACTTGAGTTTCTCAGAGACTAGAGAAAATCTTTGATTAATTACCATGTCTCTAAAATGTCATTTCCACAGTTCTGTTGGGCTAGAAAAGTTTTCTTCACAAGTTAAAGTTTAAGGTAAAAATTTTCACTGTGAAGGGAAGAAAGTAAAAGTCAAGATTATGTTACTTCCACCACATTTCAATTATTTCCCATACTGTGCTTGCCCTAGAAACTCCTTGTACCTGATCAGCCACGTTCTGCACATTCTGTAATCAATTCTGCCTTTGTATAGCTCCAGTTCTTTGTTAATTAGATCAAGCTGGTTTGCAACAGAGAAGCCGGAGTAAAGTTATCTGCCTGTAATCTGCCAAATCACTGCAAAACCCCTTTAATTGCTTTTATAAGTTTAGTGCCTCTCTTTAGGCTTTCTTATATAAAGAGTGTTGTTTTGCATGTGAGGCCTCGATCAAAGTCCTCCTCGTGCTCACCGTAAGTTTCGAAGTGTTTGTACCACAGAAGAGCACATGGGTACATTGAGCTTTTCCAACTTTGATTTTCTACTTATCTGCCAGAAAAGGTCCGCCAGCATAGAACCAGTTACAATGGCAGAAGAGAAAATTCTGCTGATGTGCTTAATTCTTGGCTTGACGTTTCAGGTATAGCAGTAGAAAGTGTTTTGTGTCAGTGCCATTTAGTAAGGCTCCTACCAGTGCCACTGTGTGTGCACGTGGAGAGGAGGAGGAGGAGAGTCACTCGAGTCCGATCAGCAAGAGGCAGGTTCATCTCATCAACTCTTCTCCATTTTAAACAGCTGTCTGAGAAGGCAATGTAACTGCACTTTGCAGCTCAGAAACTCCTCCCAGGATTTAGGGCAGTAACAGAGGGCATTGCTTACATGGTTTGAACGCTGCAGTCCATGTTTATACCACAAGCCACACTGATAGCATCTAACAGAGTCCTTCAGCTTTGTTTTGAAGCAACTGGCTAAAAGACTTCCCCTAAAGATTTCTGCACCTTTGAGTGATGCCTTCAGTCATGAAGTTATTCAGCACTTTTCTCCAGCACAGAATCAATACTTCCTCCAGACAAGTGCACGCCAGCCTTTATGTCTCTTCTGATGTTTGAATAACCAGCTGCCACTAAAACTCGAGTTGGATCATTCTTCCTGCCTTTGCTTGTGCATTTCAACTTGCAGGTACACCCTCAGAACAGCAGCTCTGGGACAAGCTGACAGGCCACCCCAGAGGGCTTCAAATCACTGCTCCTACCTGCACATTTTAGAGCATGCTGAAAATGCTGCTATTAAATTTAAGTGATGTAATAATTCAAGTGAGTTCTAGTTACCTTCAAAATGCCACAAGATTTTTGGAGGTGTCAGACTGACCCCAACTCCATCATTACCACTGAGCAAGAACAAGATTTCAATTATCACAGCTGCTCTGAGATTGCCATAGCACTGAAACAGCCTCGCTCACAGGACTCAAATTCTGCTATTCCACATCAGACATAAAATTGAGTCAATGGTATGTCTGATCTTCAAGAATTTCTGAAAGCCTATATTCTATACTTCAAAGTAATTTCCAAAGTAACAACTCTTATTGTTATTCTTACGTAGTTTTATATCTGCATAGCTGAAAGCAATATATATTTTTTAATCTTCCCCCCCTCCCCTTCTCAAAACTTGTTTCAACTTCAGGTATACTAATTTTGTCAGAAAACATGTGCAGTTGGCATTTGCTGGTTATCACATACAAAATACTGATCAGTAATTTAGTATTACTTAGAATGAGATGCCATTAGCTAGCTAGTTTAAAAGAATAATGACTTCAAAAAACAATCTACAAAACAACACCACCATATTCTCATAAGTCCAACCAGCTTCTAAAGGTGCCTGTTCAACAATTTTTCCCTTCTTATGGCTACCTGTAATTCCCCCTTCTTCCTTCTCCCCATATGTAATGACATTCAATTTCATCAGCTAATTCTGTCCCTTTCTCAAACAAAAAATGGTGTTCCTTTAATATTCCCCTTCATCTTTAAGACTCTGTTTCTACAAAGGCCTAGAAAATTAAGTGTAAGATTTCTAAAAGTTAACTAGAAATTAAATTTTCATTCATTGTTTCAAATTACCTAAATATCAGATTTACACGTTTTTCTACAAGTCTGAACCTAAACATTGACTTCTTCTGTGCTGGTGAAAGTACTTAATAAGTGCCAATCTGGGAGGCAGGGGAAACCACAGCTCTTTATAAATGCTTTTATTTTTATATAGCTACAAATGTTGCTTAAATACAACAAATTCCCATCTCGAGATGAGCATTGTCTGAAACAAATTCAGCTGTAATTAACTCAACATACTTGACAATCAGGAAAATACAATGTAGAAATTATTCTGTGTAAGCAGAAAACACGCATCTCAAAATTATATCTGTACCAAGGATCTAGGAATAGCAATTGGTACTTTTACCTCTGCAGGAACCAAGTTCTCCAGAATGAAGTTTAAAATAAGAGACCTTGTTAACAGAGAATATTTATCCTTCAGTTACAGCTTCCCAAAAACTCCTAAGCACCTGAAGGAAACAAGTTCAAAGAAATTACACAAACATTAGTTGCACTACAACTAATTGCATTCTTAGCAATATTGTACCTAAATGTTTCATTTAACTCACACCCATAAACAACCATATTTGAAAACACACTTCCTACATTGTTACATTCTGGATTTGAAGTTGATCCAATGGGATTCAAATCAATCCCCACGGGAAAAGCTTCACTCCACTGCCACTCCCTTCCTAGCACGGTAACTCGATACATCTCAAAGAAGCGTTTGAAACAATAAAATTTTGAGAAACAAAGTGAAGGTAACACAACAGCCAGACCTGCAGGCTGGGAGGCACAACCAGCCAGGGTTGTGTGACAGCACAAGAGTTACGAACGGCCAAGGAGCCCACAGTCACCACTAGAGACATATGAGGAAAAGGGTGGAAAAACTACTGCTCAGTGCTGCAGAAGGTGTGATTTGACACCTGTGTGTACACATACACACATATGTGTACACACCAATGAGGCTCCTTCCAGAGCTGCACAGCAGGAGGGTGAGAAACATCAGCTCTCACCTGACATGAGTGTGACTTGTGTGTGTGCACAAACCCATCCACGCACACACCTGTACCTGCACTCAGGAAACGTAACCAGCAGTGCACCCTGGCAGCCGCACGAGCTAACAGCACTCTGGGCTGTATGGGCAGGAGCACAGCCACCCTGACCCAGGGAAAACATGACTCCCTTTCACTCAGCACTTTCCAGACCCACTGGAGACACTATGTGCAGCTCTCCCACACCTACCTGGAGGCCACCAAGACACAGGCTATGCACAGAGACACACAGCAGGACATGAGACACAAACTGCAACAGGGGAGGTGGTGACCTGGCCTAGAGAGGAGGTTCTTCTTTTGCCTTTGGAGGGTTTAAGACCTGAATGAACAAAGTCCTGGTCTGAACTTGGTGTAGATCCTGCTCTGAGCAGCAGGTTGGACTAGACACCTCCTGAGGCACTTTCCAGCCTGAATTATTCTGCGACATCAACTTGGATGCCGGAGAACAACACAAATGTTCTGTTACAATCTTCTGTGCCAGGTTATACCTTACAAATCTTCACTAGAATGCAACCACTGTTGAGATGAGACAAAAACCATGTTGCTTGGTTCTTCTCCTCAGAAGACCACAAGATGTTCCCATTCAGGATCTGCAATACTCGTGAACATCAAATCTGGAATTCCAAGTTTCAGAGACACAGAAGTTCCCGGTTAACCGAGTGCAGTACAAGTGGAACAGAGACTAAACCCTCAGAGCTTTTTTGGGAGAAGGTGGTGCTCACTCTGAGGCAGTGTCAACCCAGAAAACACCACCCAGCCACAACAGCTCTCCCTTAAAGCAGCAACTGTTTATTTCTTGTAAATGGCACATTCAGCACCTACCAGCAAGGAACAACCCCTATATTCTGGTGCTGATAAGGTCACAGGGTAAGAAGCTGTGCAGTTCTCTCTCTATTCGGGGTGTACAGCTCTGCATCTGGGGAAAGAAGCCTCCCTCAGCAAACCAAGGCTGTGTCAGCTCCCACCAGGAACACCTGCAGTGGTCCAAGCAGGCTGCTTGGTTTTCATTCGTCTGCTGGGTGCTGCTGCCCATGGAGCAGAACTACCAAAACAAAGGCTGTTTATTCTAAATTAATTGATTCTGCATTGAAGCAGAAGGAGAGCACTCACCAGGCCCATTACTCTAAGCCAGGAAGGGGAGTTACCACCTCCAACCAGGCAGCAGGAACATCCTGAACCAACACAGAAGTTTCTGCAGTGATTTCCTACAGGCTAAGTGATTATTCATCAAGCATGATGCTTGCATAACCATACAAAGGATATCCAACATTTATAAAGTTATAAAGACAAGTAAATGTGACCATTAGTATCTTATCAGCATAAAAAAAAGGGAAAAAATAACTCTGAACTTTCACTGTTTGTTTTTTTTTTTAAATAAAAATTCCCCACCTGCACACAGACTGAGGGGATGGACCAAGAACGTTTTAAAGCACCAGTTTTGCACAGATCAATGAAAGGGCAGGAGGGGAATCCAAAGGGGTTTATGAGCATCTCTCAGACGTGAGCACCGAAACGTCCAGTCACCCACATAACCACCAGCAAAAGTCACCTGCAAACTCTTCCTCGGAGGGAGCAAGTTAAAAAGCCGAGAGACGGCATCAGGCGAGGAGAGGTAACAGCTCTGCACGCCGAGCCTCCCCGCTCCAAAGCTCACCAAGAAGTCTCACACAGGCACCAAATAACGACTTTGCACGTCCGTTCAGCGGTCCCACAGCCCGTGCTTACCGGTCCCACCGATCAGCGCCGCTCGGCCACCACAGAGCGTGACAACCGCTGTGCCCGGGCCCCGCCGGGCCGCCCCGGCTCGGCACCGCGCCGCCAGCACGGGCTGACCCCGGGAC
>NW_020897809.1:723691-742019 GCF_003984885.1 Neopelma chrysocephalum
CTGTTTCTTGTTCTGCTGCCACCAACGTGGCTCCGCTGCCTCCACACCCTCCCCACAGGTACTGGACAACCACCAGAGTCCACCCAAACCCTTCTCCAGCTCGACACTCCCACTTCCTCAGCCTGTTACACTCCAACCCTTCCACAGCCTCCCCAGGACTCACTGGAATTCACCCCTCTCACAAACCGGGGGTGTCCAAAACCGCAGGCAGCGTTTCAGACGAGGGCTCATCACTCACCTCCACGGGCTGGCTGTGGTCCCATGGACAGAGAGCCCAGCATTCCACAGCCTCCATCAGTGCCAGGACAGTGCTGACACCGCACCCAGCGCCTGCTGCTCGTCCTGCACAGCACCAGGAGCTCGGTGTGTCCGTCTGTTACAGGGAAGAAAAAGAAAAGGCCAGCAGAGAAAGTGTCTGTCTGGTTACCCAGGCCCAGAGAAAGAAAAGAAGCAGGAAACTGGTATGTGACTCTGGATATGTACTGGCAGCCTGAGCATGGCCAGTGTAACTCAACCCTTAGTCCTTCAAGGGTCTCCTGGATTTCAGGGAAGCCAGAGCTGATCCAAAATAAAAAGACCGTAGCACCACAGACCCATGTCACAAACAGTGAGCCTCTGGGGACTTGGCAAAAGCATGAGGGGTCACAGTAAACCTTCACCCTCCTCCCCACCTAGACACCTCCAAATCCTCTGTGGGACCTTCTGCTGTTAAATCTGACACTAAATTCCAGGTTTTCCTTCCCTGTCTTGGCCTGTCACACAGAGGAGACCTTCAGAGATAGGGATGATGATGGAGGCCTCAGAGGCAATGGAACAAGTGCAAGTTAAAGTAGGCAGGAGGGCCCCCAGCAGAGCAGCAAAGACTCTTTATGGACTTTTATCCCACATAACAACATTGAACAATGTTACACTTCAGGCATTTGCTCCACAGCAGCAGTGACAAGCACAGTCTGGCTGAGAATGTCTGCTTCACAGACCAGTCCTGTGAGCACTCCAGCAGATAGCACCTCCTCCTTATTTCTATAAAATAAGCTAAAACAGACTTGTATAGATGTAAAACCACTATCTTCCACAGCCAATGAACCTTTGCAATCAGACATCCATGTTGTCCAGTGGACGTGTTGGGCTAGGTTTGGCATGAGGGAGCTGCCTGCACAGTTCCATTGCAGTGCTTGTCCCTTCACACAGCTCCACATCTCCCACGCTTTCCCAGCAGGCAGCTCCCAGTGCAGCCTCAGGACACCCACAGATGCCACCACCAAAAGCATTCAGTCCAAGCAGCAAGTGTAAGTTGCTGGTTTGCAACACTGAGGCTGCAGTTACATCATCCAGAGAGAACTGGGGTAGCAAGCTCAAGGAAAGATGAGTGACCTCAAGTCCCACCACACATGTCAGCTCTGGCTCCTTAAAGAGGTACCAGCTGTCCTTGACCATCTCTGTGGAGGATTAGGTTGAAGTGGTGACTCCTCACAGAGTAAGCAAATTAAAAAAAAGGTCTGAAATCCTCCAGGTGGGATCAGTGGTTGACTCCCAGCAGTCACCTACACAACCCTCCAAGTGCCTTCACAGCCTTTCCCACACACATCAGCCACCAGCAGAAGTGTTCTACAAACAACAAATCGACACAGTTCCTCAGGCCAGTGGCTGATTGCTCACCACAGTGTGTGTCCTCTGTCCTTCCCTCATGTCCTCTGCCTCAGGTAAATATTACTGGGCACCTGCAGCAGACTTTGCTCTGAGCTGGGCAGGCACCCAAGCATGGGGAAATTCCCTTAGCTGGGTGTTGGGAAACGCCAAAGCAAAGGGATGTGGAGCACTCCCCCTGCTTTGCCAGGCTCCCGCTCTATGCTGCAGCAGTTGTTTCAGTCTCAGAGTCAACACTTTGCTTTGTCAAACCTGACTAGTGCACAGACCCAAGGGGAGACCCATAAGATCTGAAGAGCAGTTGATTTTGACCTGCATACCAGTATGTGGAGAACTTTGCCACATGTGAACAGCAACAGATCATTTCCCACCGGGGTCCCAGGCTTTCTCCACCATCCCAGTGCAGCTCTGCTTCAGAGATCCCTGTACATCAAAGGAACAGCAGAGCCACACCTCCAGGGATAAATAAAGCTGACTGATGCCCTACAGCTGGACCCCAAAAGAGCAAGGCAGACATTATCTTAACACAGGAAAGGCCATCAGATTTCAAAGCAACAGCTTCAACTTCTATCTCTTTAAATGCTCATATCATTTACAGTCTGAATTGGGTTCTTGGGCAGTATCAGTTACATGGATTAGGAGCTGTAGAGGACATAAGTACAATTCCTCTTCCTGAGGTTTTTACAGCTTAATGGACAGGAAGTATAGTTGATGAGCCTCCAGCTTCTGCTGCTATGACCAGAATTTCCCCATCTTCCCTTTGTGCTTTTTTCTGTCCTAGAATCACTCTCAATTAACAGTACAAAAATAAAACCGATGTCATCCATCCCTTCTAAGCTGCACATGCATTATTCATCAACATGCCCTAATTGATTCTCTCATAACCATGAGCACTTCTGCACTTGGCTGTGTTGTTCTTGTCCAGCAGAGCACAATTTACCAAGTTTTATTTCACTTGAAAAAGGCACTTTCAAAGTCTTACCTTCCATGGATTTTCTGATCAGAGCATCAGGTTTGATCTCAATACATAGAGACATCAGTCATCACTTTTGTGTCCAGATAAAAGTGTCCATCAACTAACTGCTGCACTGATTCTCAGTGTCCTGACTGGGAGGTCAGTACTGGTCTGGACACTCTGGGCCTTCTTCCCCATGAGAGGACCTTTAAAAGAGGTGAAAGGCATGATTTGAGAAGGACTCCACACCTCTGATTAAAAGCTCTGAAATGTGTAATCTACAAAACATGTAGGCAGATGAAATGCCCTCACAAAAGCTTTCCATGAAAGTTATAGAAGCATTTCCTAAACTACTCAGCCTGCCACAGGGGACAAATCTCTGTGATGGCTCTCTCTAGAGCAGGAGAAAAATATATATCCCATTTACACAAGAATAACTCAGCTTTGCCTTCAGTGCCTTGACAATCGAATACCTCTGGATTCTTCCATCCTAAGCTTTACCCAAGAGTTCTGGACATGGAAAGCTTGTGACAGGATGCTGGAAACAGCAGATACTGTTAAAGTGCAGTCCACAGACTCAGTCAGAGGAGCAGATCTGTATTTCACTGCAACCCAAGCAGCTGGGAGTCAGCATATGACACTCCATTCAAAGCAATTAATAAATCAAATCTCACTGTTGGCACAAGTGTGTTGGCTTTGGTGGGATCATAAATCATGACAATTGTTTCTCAGGTGCTCTAGCGGCAGCATCACAACTGCTACAGCACAATTCCTACTGCTGATGGACATGCTCTTTCTTAGATCCTTCTCTTTCAAGTGTGGGGTCTCATCTGTGTTACTTCTCCTGACATGGAGGAGGCTCAGGTGTGCCATGGTGACACCACTCCTGCTTCCTGGAGACCTTCTGTGGCCAGGGGTGTTACACAGCACTCTGCATCACACCGCATTCACTTGCTTAACCACATCTGAGTTGCCTCCTTTCCCACATACCTTTGCTTGTCTCTAATTTTCCTCATTTCTCTATTTGGTGCTTGTTCTGGGTGCTGTTCATTGTTCCCTTTGCCTGCTGCTGCACTGTGAAAGAAAGGGACATACTCCAGACAGTCCTTCACAGGGAGCTTATCCCAGCTGCAGGACGGGAAACCTGACGGTGCTGTTTCCATCCTGAGAGAAAGAAGGACTCAAGCAGTCATGCAGAGGGAGCGAGAAATCAGAAGCAGAAGTTAACTCAATTTCCAATATCACAATGTGACACTGAGCTTTGTGCTGAAGGAGTTGGTCAAGGAGTTACCAGGGAGCTATAACTCAGCGTAGCCTGTTAGGTTTATGGTGCTTCACGGACATTTAATCAGCATCACGATACCCAAGCTGGATTTCACCTGCACCTCAACACTCGGCCTGCAGCCTCCTCCTTTCCCCGCTAGAAGGGGCTAAGAACCAGATACTGCAGAGCAGAAACACGTGAGTGACATTATGGACAAGTTTAAGGCAAGCCTCACCACATGAAACAACTTGAACACTTCCTCTGCGCGTTAGGCTCCGCACTAGCCCAATCCAGAAGAGATTCAGTGTCACTACAAAGCGAGATCTCTCTGCTTGAAAAACTGGCACTTTGTTTTCTTAACCCTATGGTGAGCTGCTTTGGGGAGGATTACAGTATTGAAATGCTGTAATGCCATTGCATAACTCAGCACAGCCCTGCTCACTTGAAACACTCTTCAGCCTTTAACATCCCATTCTCAAACACTGGGTGATAGAACTGGGTGCAGTCACCCAGGGAAGGCAGCAGGAAAGTAAACGAGGGCACCACCTCTTCCAGGGGAAGCTGGAAGGCTTTACAATTCCAGGTCAGGAAAGGAAATAGCAGAGATGCGATGATATGCAAAGTAACAGCAGGGAGCCAGCGCCAGACGGGGTGCTTTGCTCATAGGAGAGGCAGGGGGATATTTAAGGAATTAAAAGTAACAAATTCAAGAACTAATACAAGGAAACACCTTATTAGAAAAGGTCACACAGCTGCTCCTGGCAACCCCCACAGCAGGGTACCTGGCTAAAGCAGAGCACACTCTGCTTAGTCACCTACTCCAAGGGTGAGTTCTGTGAGGCCAGCAGTGAACCCACAGACGCCTGAAGCGCTCAGATCCCACAGAGGGGGGCAAAGTTAAACCCACAGCTCCAGCATGCATGGAGTGCATCATTGAATTACCTGTGAAGGCCCGTCAGGAAATTCACAGCAAGGTAAAAAACATCTTGATATAGCTTTCTTCTTGCTCTGCTTTGCCAGAACCACATAGCACAATGCAATTGAGAAGCAAAATGTAGTCTTACAATAAAGCATTAGCTTGCTTACTTTTAAGCCCACCCTGAGAAACCAGACATCTTCACACTGCCCTCAGGTTCAACCTGCTCCTTTTAAGCCCTCCTTCCCAGCCAGGTGGTTACAGCAGGTGCAACAAGGTGAGCACAACAACATCCACCTTCATGCCACCCCTGAAATGCACTGGCCCTTTCCTGGCCAACAGGGGCTTTCTACATGCCAAGATATTTCACTCCCCTCAGACAAGAGTGGAGTACAGGGTAAAATAATCACCTCCTAACCTTCCTTAGTGGAAAATAAAGCCACCTGCTGGTCAGGACTGCCCTGCTCCCAGCTGCGCTTTCGAAGCTACAAGGAGAAGGCACTAAGTGGTTACATCTTTCCAGTAGACAGCTCTTGACCGCTCGTCATTGGAGGCACAACCAACTTCCAAGACACTCCAAAGTGACAAGGCAACATCCTTCTGCCAAGAGAAGAGCTGTATCACAGAGCTGGAGGAGACTGCTGGTCACTTTGCTTTTGCCCATAGCCAGATTTATTTTTCTGTCATTAGCTGTGGGGCAGGGAAGATGACACAATCCATGACCAATATAAAGAGGTTTTCACTTCCAATCCTCTGCCAAGACCTGTTTTCCCATGCTACAATGAGCTTTTCCTGGAGAACTGACTTTGATAACACTCCCTTACAAGGGGCATTTTCCCCTATGTGATGACACTGTCCCTGTGCTGGGCTGCAAATGTAAAGGCCCTGACCAGCCTCACCTGGCACTTCCACTTACATGACCCCACCCTTTGGCTCTATTTAAACTTAGCCCAGGGCACTTGGCCTGGGTAGTATTGCTGAATCTGGTCTGTGGAATTATTTCCCACCTAAACTTTGCCTCTGTTCTATCACCATGAGCTTGCCTGATGATCTAGATCCTTGGTGCTGCTGATTGCTGTCCCATAGCCTGCCTGGTTCAGGAGTTGGGGTGATGGCGAGACCCCTGTCTTGCTGGTTCTAGGATCTCCTGGGCTCCTGGTTTCTTGTCCCTCTAGAGAGCAGCAGCTTTTGCTATGGATGGACAAGTGAGGGACTACTCAGCCCCTGCTGTTCTCCCCATGGTTCTGTGGCTATGGCCTGTATATGAGGGATGGGACAGGTAGGATGGCTATAGATCACCTAGAAGCACTGAGATTTTTCTGGTTTGCTCATTTCACAACTGCATTTTAATTGATTATCCTGAAATTTATTCTTACACATGAAGACAGCAAAGCAAGGAGGCTTTCTGTGGAGAGGAGAAAGATATGTGCAATTAAATGACTAATAATAAAAGACTTTTGGGGTTTGAGCAGGTATACAACAGGTGTAAGGGCGAGGGATGGATTATCAAGTCTTGGGAAGAGAATTTTTTGCACTTTTCATGTTAATGCTGATAAGACATACATTTGTTTCTTCATCTGTAGACTCACCAAGGGATTACTATTAATTTGCAGCCATAAAGCAAGTTAGCTAACTTTTTTCTTCACTGTCCAGTATGCTTTCCACTCTTTTTTGTTTTTTGTGTGGGAGCTAATCTTTTGTTTATTAGAACATCTGTAATTACTGCAAATTCTTTAAGCAGCCCATATGCAGGGACTGGTGTGGATTTTACTTTCTACTTATTAGCAGTAATGCTTCTTTTTTAGTATCATCATTCTGAGACAATGTACCCTATGAGACTCCCTGGTCATACACATGACTGTCCAGGCAATGAAGTGTTAGTGTCACCAGGAGTTGCTCCTTTCCCTAACTCCACTGGTATCCAAGGCTGGCTCCCACTTGGAACCCTGCAGGTGTTGCCCTCTATCCCCCATGCAGAGCCAGTTGTTCTAGAGGGGTGTAATCACACTAATGGCAAAAACTGATGTGCTGAAAAGCCACAACTCATTATGCTGTTCATCCCAGCAGCTCTTGTTTTTGGGAAGGGCTCTTCACAGCAGTTATTCCTGCTTCTTCACTCAGTGGGAATATACTGGTGTGATTCAGTGCTCTCTGCAGTCTGCCCTCCTGCAGTGGGTGGCCTCTGAATTTTGGAGTAGGCAAACATCCCTGTGGTCTGCTTTCCCTCCACCATAGGTGAATTCACATGAAAAACAGCCCCTGAACAACAACCATTTCAACTTCATTAAACAGCGTTTTCCCCTTTCATTGCCTCCTCTGGCTGTACAATTGTTTCTGAGGCTCAGGAGCTCAAGGAAGTTTCTCTGCTTCAAAAGCACATTTTCATTCCTGCAAGGCTCAGCCTCTGGGGCATGACTTACTAGACAGTTTTGTTGGTGGATGTATTTAAGTAGGGAAATTATGGGACTGTATGTATGAAGGCGGTAATCTTGGGGCTCCATGTATGCATAAAATGGGAGGAAACATTAACATGTAATTTCTTCCCCTGTATGGCTGGAGCCTGGGCAGGTGAATGACCTTTCTTGCTCAAATGCAACGTGACCTGCAGGGTAGGCCTTTGGCAGGAGAGATGGGAGGACAATGCAATCAAGAGGCTGGGCAATTATTTTTGGAAACTTACTGTTTACAGATCAGAATAGCAGTTAAGGTGATAACACACCTGTTGGAAGAGCCTTGGAAACTGTACTGTGCTCTCTTTCAGGCACTACCAAATGGTTATGAAACACCAAATGGTTCTTTTACAGTGCAGGGACTGGGAATGTGTTCAGCATGTGGGGAAACAAGACTCAGATCCTTTCTCCAGCTTCTGGTAGAGGAAACAGCCTCTGGGATTCCTCTCATCACCCAGTGTGATGGCCCAGACATGGACATGTCCAAATGAGCCATTTCTGACTTGCAGTTGTACTGTGCTGCTTCCCTGTCCCCTCTACCCACCTTATGGGCCTGGTGAGAACAAAAGTGGGGAGTAAATGAAACCATACAGTTAATATTACTGTCAGCACCCTGCTCTAGACCACGCAAAGGATGGTTTTGAAAAAGATTAATCTGCTGAAGTTAATTGGCATTAGGAGGGGGAAGGTATTAGTAACAGTTTTATTTCCAAGCAGCCAAAATAACTATACAAAAAAAAAGGCAAATTAGTCAGCAAAGTGTCCTCGCTGCAGCCAAGCTGCACACACCCATGGTGGGGGGTTGTTACAGGCGGCTGAGCCTGGAAACACTGCATAGCAACCAGAATTATGTGAAGTATTAGGGGAAAATTAAAGAAAAACCACAGTAGACAAGACAGAAGAAGCCAAAGAATGACAGGAACTGTAGATGCAGAAGGTTAGAAATCAGCCAAGTGATAGGAGTGAAGTTCACCCAGACAAGTTTGTGCATCACTGCCAACAGCTTCCACGGCCCTGCCGTGCTTTGACATGGAGTCACAAATGGACAGGACGAGGGGCAGAGGCTGCAGCAGGAGGTGACAGCCCTGATCTCTCCTTTGCACAGCCACTTTCTCCACAGGAGTGGAAAGCAGTGGGCAGAGCAGGTTTTGCACTGATAGAGACTCCTGGAAGACCAGCAGGCAGAGGTTTCAGCACGTGAGTGCTGTGCTCTCGGCTCTGCTGGGAGATGAGCTGGAGGCAGGGACTCTGACTCTTGGGATGCCTCACTGTTATTAGATCTGTGCACCTCTCAGGGCTTTGCAGAATTTAGAGCTCTTCAGCTGTTTCAGGCTGGAGATGTATTCCACAGCACACAAAGCTTGTTTTTCTTAGTCATCTTTCATTTTCTTAGTCATTTTCAGCTAGTCCACACCCTGGATTTAAAATCGCTTGTGTATGGTCTGGGTGCAGGGCTGAGCAGGAATGGATTGCTGCCAGCTGGTGCCTGCATGGGAAGGAGACTGGTGAATTCCCAAGAGATATCTGGGATACAAGTCCCAGCAATTCCCCAGCATCAAGTGATCAAAGATGGGATGAGAGGCATGGAGCAGAACCAGCAGACATGGATGCTGTGACTGTGGCTGAAGCACAGGACGATGTCTAAGAGTCCTTCCAGAAAGAGAGAGCTCAGGGATGATGCTGCTGCATCTGACACAAGGGGAAAGAGGGGAGCTACAGCCCTCCCTCCAGCAAACCCTCCTCAGCCGGCTGTGAATCCCTCCTGGGGATTATTCCTAACTGAGCACATTGCCACCATTAGACACTGTTTTCTTAGGAAGGAAGATATAAGCTCTGGAGTCTGATAGTGTCTGTAGGGTGACACATTCTCCTATGTGTACAGGGTAAGGAGTACAACTCCACTGGCTACAAAATCCATTAATAAATTAATACAAGGTCCGTTAATAGTTTCCATAAGGAGGACTAAGAGAGAAAAACAGCATTGGGAATAGGAGCAAAAACTCCTCTTTAAAAGTGTGAGCAGTCTCTGCAGCCATGCCAGCAAGACAAAAGGTTTTGCTGCAAGAAAGCTACTTTCTTCCTTCTCCTCTCCCATTTTTCAGGCTCTTGGGAGAGTGACACTGATCAAGTCCAGGCAAGGAGGGAACTAGTTCAGAAGAGCTGGTGCTGTGAGACCTCAGCACTCCCTTTTCAGCTGCTTGCTCTTTGTGAAACGGAGTTGCATGGTTAGATGTGGAGATGCTGCTTTAAAGCAAACATGGAATATTCACCATCTGGGTGCTGGGTAACCGCAGCCTGCTTGTAAAACTTTCCACAGCAGGCAATGTTGTTCCCTGCAGCTCTCCCTTGGGGATCCATCTTCCAGGAGATTCTCTCATTGCTCGTGGCAGTTCTCTGTAGCCCAGGAGAACACAACGCTAGTTAACAGTGAGTAGCAGGAGACTGTGTATCCTGAGGAGCTCATCTGGCAGTAGCGTGGCCTGACATACCTGTCTGCTACAGAACAGGCTGGGAATGATCCCAGCCAGCCTACTGGGAGAGGCTGGGATGAAAATGATTCAAAATGTCTACGGTGAAATCTCACCTTTATTATCTTAGTCACTAACATCCCACATATTTCAAGGAGACCAGCATTTTACTCCCACGATCCAAAGACAAAGGAAAATAAATCTTGGTACTCTCAGCCACAGTGCAAAATTCTGATTTATGGAAAATAGCATCCTAGACTACAAGAGTGGCTAAACATGCCTCCCTCTTCCTTCCTGGCTCAAAGCTTTGTAACCATAATTGCTAAAAATCTCCTGTGAGTTCTGCTGTCCAAACAGCCTGTAAAAGCCATAAACATCTCTTATCGTGTCCTCCCATCTTTTTAACATCTCTTTGGGCTAAAGCATTGTTTTGCTCCCAGACCACACTGAAGACTGCTGCCCAGGCACTGTATTAGAGGTAATGTAGTATTATGATAAGCATACAAATGTTATATCTAACACAGACTGTGAAATAAGGTGATACAGGGAAACTTTCTGTCAGTCCTATCCAGTTGTACTGGTGATTTGGTGTGTCCAATAACTCAAAAGGATCTCTTTTCTCTGGGGAATTTTTCTGAAGAAAAGTTATTCAAAATAAAAACTCTCTCTCAAAAAAAATAAATTAATTCTTCTCAGTGGGTAACACCAAAATTATCCTTGCAGAGTGTCCCTGTTTCAGAATTAGTTGCTCTTTATCATAATTTAACAATCACGTTGCAGCAGGTAGATACAGACGCCTAAGAAATGGCAATTAGACCTGGAGTACCAGACCTAAAAGCACCATGTTTTAGAGGATATTGTTTGCCACGTTTGAGGTTTGCCATGCAAGTGCAATGTGCAGTATTGTTGTGATTCAAGTGTACTCAGTCTGTGACTTATATACACTTCTATGTAAATGATCACTCCTAAAATTGGTATTTCATAGTTTGTTGTTCCTTTGTGTCCAGAAGTGGTAAAAATGTGTCTTTCTCAGAAACCTCTTCCATTACTGAGCAAGGGCTTTATGTGTTACAGAGAATATGCCAGGCATTCAGCTGGAATGGTAATTCAGAGCTTGGCATCACCTATTTATTGTCACTTGCAGCCATTACTGCACATCTGAGCTGCCCCTCACCCCAGCTCCAGGAGCAGAGAGGGCATTCAGATATTTTTCTGGTTATCATTTATCAATGCTGGTTTTAGAATAAGAATAAGGCTCTAGCACTTATCTGCATCCCTAAAGGAACAGACTACTCTATAAAATACCCTGCACTCCTATAAGTACAACTAAATGTTCACAAACAAAGCTCCCTGGAGAGCAAAGCCCATGAGTATGTCTCTGCAGTTGCTAACACAGTATTCTGTGCCCTGGGAGATAGTGGGATTTTTCTCCTTTGTGGGTTGGCACCCAATTTAATTCCTAAAAATCCAGTGCTTTTCCCTTCCCCTTCTGCCCTATCGCCAGGTGCTTCTGATTTATTTGTGCAAAGACATTTATGAGGCTTCATTCTTGCTATATTCCTTCCCCACTGACTAGGGCTATGAAGCAGCTGGAAAGAATAGAAGACACTGTCACCTATGTGAGGGTACAAGTGGAAGAGGGAGGGGAAGAGCCCTCAAGCTGGTGCTGCTGTCTTGACATAGCACTGTGAGTTCAGCAGCAGAACCAGCACTTTATTAAGTCACCCACGATGATGGGGATCTGGGTCTGTGCCATTAATGCCGTGCCCCAAGGACCACTGGCGTTCCAAGGTACGTGGGCTTGGAGGTGCTCAGTGTTTCAGGAAGCTTCCTTCAAACATCCCTGTCCCAGAGAGTTTCTGAGGCCGCAGAGGCTGTTCGAGGTCAGGGCAGCACAAAGAGAGATGTTGCCAGAGGAAGTCATTCCTTCTGGGTGAAAGACCTGAACTATTTCATGGGAGAGGGAAACTTGGGCAAGAGTCGTGGGTAAATCCCATCACAAACTCCCTCAGCTTTACATTACCTCATTTCAGCTGGGGATTTTTTCCCATGTTGAAGCTGTTGAGTGCTTTATGCTGCTAGGGCAGCTTCAGAGCTTCTTCCTAGGTGTGTCTGAATATAATTGAGAGCCAAGTGGTCCATGATCAGACTTTACAGCGCTCCAGGTCCCAGTGTGTGGGCAGCAACTGTAGTAGGGCCATGGACATGTGGCTACTGGGAGCATCCAGAGCTGTAACCACCACCATGGTCAAACTAAAGATGAGGATTGCCAAATACCGGAGGAGCTAAATATGATAAACACTACACAGTTGTTACTAAGACCATTGATGGAATCCCTCAGTGATAAAACTCATGAATACAAAATTAACATGCTTGCACGTGTGTCTGCCATCATTATAGCCCACCTTCACCAATTTGCTTGTTGTTTCCCCATGCCTCACAATTGTCACATACAGACACTTGATCCAATTAACTCCTGTAGGGAGAAGTCATGAACAGAACAGATATGTAACCTGCTCTTAAGGCCTCTTAAAAACAAACAAACTCCTCAAAACAAGGCCCTCCCTCTTTTTTAAAAGTATAGTTGTCTGTTGTCTTAAAATTGTACTTTCTCCTGGTTTTGTTTAGTCTTTGTTTTTTAAAGCTGCTGTTGTTACAAGTAATCCCTAAGATTCTTGTTGCTGGAAAACATGAAGAATTTGTTTGTATTCCCAGTGTGTGTCTTGCAGGCATTTCACAGCATGCTGTGCATAATCTTTTCTTGCTTCCTCCTGTATGGAGAGGTTTTTTTGCTGGTTGAGTGGCTGTTTCCTATAGTAACAAAACAGATAAAGAAGGAAAGCCCTTGTTAAACCACAAAAACTAGCAAGGGATTTTGTGTAGTGCCTGAAATGAACTTTTAACTCACTCCCAGTTAGAGAAATGAGGTTAGTCAGGAAACCATGTTTCGTTGCCATGATGCCACTTTCTGTGTGCTTACTGTCCCCTGCTTTTCTCATGTTTTCTCTGGTATATTCTCCATGCATGCTTTATCTGTGCGCTTCCACTCTCCCAAAGGCTCTTTCCCAATTGCTGGCCCATGGCTGCATCCCCCTGGGTAATACATAGCCTGGGTATCACAGAACACATCAGTTATCCCACTTTTCAGTGATTTGGGAGGGAGGAGAGGTATGAAAACCTGCTTGAAGCTGCTAAGTGTGTGTGAGAAGCTGAGCATAAAGCTCTGAGCAAGACTGTGCAGTACCAGTGTGCTGCAGCAGGATTTGGGTGCCATGCTGCTGGAAAGCCAGAGGTGTATGTCACTGTATGAACCTCTACTTCATGCAACACTGATCACTTCATATTATTTAACTTTTTTGTTGACTTTCAGCCTGCAAACGCAGATGTGCTGTCACTCAGATGCTCAGTTAGGCAGAATTATGTGCTCTTGGCATTGCACTGAGTGTCTGAACGCAGGGTTTTGGCAACAGCCTGTTTGGAAAAAAGCTGTTTGCCTGCTCATGTTCTCATTAGTATCTGAGCTGATGAACTACATTCTTCTGTATTTCTATGTTCCCAGATATAGATCTGGCTTTTCTCTTTAGTCTGGGCTAAATGCTCAGCCAAACCATTGCTCAGGGGGAGCTGGCTGCTGAGCCTGTGTCTGCCCTGCTGAATCCATGCAAACCCTTGGAGAGTCTGGGGAGCAGTCTGCCTGATGGCAAGTCCTGCAGACCCTGTGAGCATCCAGAAGAGTTTAGTGGAGTTGGCCATGGTACAGTCCTTGATGCTTTCAAGAGTGAACTGCTCCTACAGATCTACAGTAGCAGAACAATACACAGTGGTATCTCGGCCACTGCCAAAATGCAGGTCTCTCCCTGGCCCGTCCTCACAAATACCTTAGCTGGTTTTAGTTTGTGTTGCTGTGTTAGCTCCAGCCCAGAGAAAAACCTGCCCTAGAAGCGTTGCTACCACTCTTTTATCACTCTTCCCTCTCCCCACAAATAACCAGCCTTGAACTCCTTTTGCAGTGTCATCAGCCTCCTGCCACTGTCCCTCACTCTGTCTTTTTATCTCTGAGAGAAACTTCTCTTTGAGCTTTGCCTGGCCTTTTCTGATGGAAGGAAACCCCAAAAGCTCTCTCCACACACAAGAGCAGGCATAACTCCCAGAAGAGGTGGCAACTACTTTCCCTGGATACCCGTCCACCTCTGCTGCCCTCTGTGCATTTATTTCCTCTTTACACTCCATTCATGAGGGGGCCTCCCCGCCTTTCCCACTGTCACTCGGAAATAGCAAAGGAGCACAGGCAGAATTCGATTGAATGAACATATTTTTATTGCACTTTCACATTTGATGTCTCTCCCCAGTTGTTGGGTGGTTTTGCTCTGTGTGTGTGAGCACACAGATGGCTCCTTCTAAGCACATCATCCCCAATTATTGCTTATTAATTTTTGCTTTGGGCTATTTTGAGCTTTTTCCTCTCCTCCCAAGAGGAAGCTGGTCCGGTGTGATGATGCCGGTGTGCCACCTAGTGATTGGACTATCCCTTGTCGCACATCATTTATTGTGGCCACTGAGTGCTCACGTTGTGGCCCCTGGATCACAGGTAACCTGTGGCAATGGCTGCAGCCCCTTCAGTCTGCTCAGTATGTCCAGGCAGAGAGGATCCCACTGCACTGCTTTCCCTTGCTTATTCCCACTTCCTATCTCATTTCTCCCATCTTTCTACTGAAGTATCTGCCTTCTCTCTGATGTGGGCAAGCAATGGGAGCAGACTATTTGTGATGTGCTGACTGCCAGCTCGCAGGTCACCCGTTGCCACAATCTAATCCATCAGGTAATATTTTTGCAGAGCATGGGAAAATTTAGCATTATATACATGGCAAACAAATGCCGTGGGGGAGTCTAGACAGTGTTTAAAGCCCCTTAGGTATGAGGGATAACATTGCAAATATTATCTGCCACGGTACTGCTTCACACCTCATAAAACCACTTCTCAGCTATGCGGGCAGATAGAGGCTGGAAGAGCAATCAACAGTACTAAGGCTGGAGCTGAGGTATTCTCAGCAGGAATTTGTGTCTGCTGCTCACTCCCCAGATTCCCAGAGGAATGTAGAAGACTGGCAGGGTGTAAAGGAGGAATGTACTCCACAGAGAAGTGCACCACAGCTGAATTGGTGCACAGGTAGGCTGACCTCCTCTGCTCTCCTGGAACACGTCCTATGTTCCAGGTGCAGCTCCCCAGACGTCTGACCTCCCGCCTGGTTCTACAGTCACCCCGGGGCACGGGCGGTGCAAAGAAACACCCCTTAGTTTACAAGCACCTGAGCAGGGCAGGTTCAGACCCTCCCAAAGGTTCGGGTCCTGGCATTGCACCATTCCCTGGATGCTGCCGGGAAATCCAGCTGCGTGCCGTGTGTAGCTGCAGCAGCAGTGTGGTGCACATGAGCAATGGGAAGGGACTGAGCTCTGGTACTGGACTCCCTCCTCACCTCCTGTGAGTCATGCAGCAAAATTATGCTGCAGAGCTTGGTACTGCTCAATCAGTAACCACTGTTACAGCTGCCCTTCAGCAGAAACATGTTGACAAGCAAACTGACTCCTACAAGCAGATGGGGCAATTAATAAAAGGTGAAGTGTAGGAAGTCAATAAACTATCAGTGTAGATCTGTGTTGGAGGTCAGGGTGAACAATTAACTCTCCTGAAAGCCTAAAGGATCCCTCCTCTCCTCGTAGGGCAGTCGTGGTGAGGAGTCTCTGAGTGTTGTGAGCTTCCTGGTCACAAACTTTTTCTCATTTTCAGAGCAATTGTCTGTGCAGGCAGGAAGGTGAAGCTGCTGCCTGGAAACTGGTACTGGGGCTCTCTGTCAGCAGCTGTGAGAGATGAAGCATCCTAGCCACATGCTTCCACTCCCAGCTATACTTGAGACACCTCCTGTAAACACAACTTGTGTCTTCCTGGTTTCTCTTTCCAGTGCTGTTCCTCCTCTGATCCCACAACTAATTGTCCTTAAGTCTAGAAGCTGATTAGAGCTCCGTGAAGTGGGTTTATCATCTTCTTGTAAACCACAGTACTGCAAGGTGATCTGGGATATGACCACAGTGGGGAGAAGTGGTTCTTTGCTCAAGGAAGCTCAAGCTTCGATTCAGCCTTAAGTCATCGTCACTAGAGGTTGACCATCCTATGGAATATGTTGTTGTTCTGGCTGGAGAGCCCATGTAGGTGAACATGCAGAGACAACTTTCCCCTCCTTGCACGCTGCAGGCCTCTCTGCCACCTCTCAGGGCAAGAGGTGCTGGCCTCTGGTTTTTATTGCTCTGCAATCCACAGCCATATTTTGTATTTGTTTTGTTGGTTTTTGCTCTTCAATTGCGCTATTAAAGCAAAGCGTTGCTGTGAGGGGGGGCCTTACTCACTACCTCCAGTGCTGCAGGATTCTCACTGCTGCACTCGCTATGCTGGAGTTAATCAAGGCTGACAGTCAAATGTTGTAACTGTGGTAGAGGAATTTGTACCTGTCCAGACACTGCCTGGGGCAGGTGTTTATACAGTTGCAGTTCGAGAAAGTGGATTAATGTGGACACTGTGGGGCAGGAAGCATCTCAGCGGGGAATGGTGCTAATAAAGCTTTTCCTTGAGAGGGAGGACCCTGTTTCCCCTTATTTACTAATTTTTTACTCTTATTTGTTCTTTTAAGGGAAGAGCTTCTGGCAGTACCTGGGTAATTACTAGAGTACTGCAACACAAGCTGGGATTTCATTGCTTTTAAAGAGAAGCCAAATTAAAGGAGAGCTCACGCTGTCTTGTTCCTGTGAAGCGAGCCAGTAGGACTCTCACCAGCCCTGTAGGGAACAAGGGTGTTAGACTGAATCCTTCCCAAATATCTCCTGAGCCCTGAAAATGCAGGAGCTGGAGGCCTGAGCACTTCAGACAGCTTTCAGAGGAGGCTGTGGCAGAGTTGCAACCTGTGCCCTGTGTCAGCAACCTGCCATGCTCTGGCAACGAGCAGCAGGCTCCAAGCCTCCCCACCTGCTCAGGTGAGCCTGGGGACTGAACCCCACTTTCTCTGAGAAGAAACCCTTCTCCAGTGCACCACAGATGTGGCAGGAACTGGAAACCTTAACTTTGCCTTCAGTCCTTTGAAGTTGGCGATGAGGAGTGGGAGTGCTGACCCCTGCAGCCTCCTGAACAACTCCGTGGCTGCCTCGAGGCTGCCCTGTGCCTTCCAAAGGGAGAAGAAGATGCAGCTGTGGATGTGATGCTCTTCCCTGGATAATAAAGCTGTAGGCAGGTCTGATACCTTTGATCCTCCATGAGGGCATGGGTGAGGAGTGTACTCCTCCAGGTCTTCCTCCTCCTCAGAAATTATAACCTTGCTGAGAGCACATGGATCTTCTCCTTGGGTAACTTAATATTCCAGGGACAGGGAACAGTGCAGAAAAACAGTTTATTACCACTGTAAAAGCACACAAGAGTCGGGATATTCCCACTGCAGAACTGACAGAGAAACAATCCCAGAGGAACGGAAGATTTTGCATGTGGAAGGCAAACAGGGACGGGGCTGTGCAATGCCAGAGGGTTTCTCTAAACACAGACACTCACTCATCCCATGCATGTGCTCAGCTCCTCCTGGGGTGTCAGAGGGAAGGAATGGGGAGCGGATGAGCTCTCTGGAGCAGCTGGAGGAAGGGTGGGAATGTGGGAAGAGGAGTTTTCCTGAGAGACCCAAGGGAGCCTGAGACAAGCTCCAGTGCAGCCTCCTCTCCCTGCTGTTGGGCACGGCCCAGAGCAGAGGCGGAGGTGGGTGTTCGGCACCGCTGTCGGGCTTGGCTACAAACGAGGGCCAAAACGGACCCTCATTTAACTGGCAAGAAACAGGACGATGTTCCTGTGTTGGAGTTAAGTGAGCACCTGAGCTGTCCTTCCAGGCGCCCTGTCACTGAAACACTCCGCTGTCTGCCTGGAGGTGACCACCGCGTTGTTCACTGAATAAATGAACAAAAGAACACAACATTCAGCCCTCAGGAGGGGAAGGCAGCACAACCGCGGCCGGCAGCGGGCCCGCCGTGCTCCACGGGGCCGGAGGGCGGATGGCCCCGCGCCCAGCGCCGCTATCGGGGCGGACACCCGGGTATCGCGAGCAGCAGCTGCTGCTCGGCGGCTGCTCGGTGCCAGCCTGGAAGGCGCAGAGCCCACACCCAGAAGAACGCCAAGAGAACACCGACCCGTTTGTCTGCAGCCACCGGCTGGGCTGCGGGGGAGAAACAATGGCGGCGCCCCCCATGAACTACATCTCCCAGCGTCCCCCGGGCCGCCACCACCCCCAAACACATGCGCCCCGCGCGAACTTCGTTTCCCGGCAGACCGGCCGAGCGCGCGCCCCGCCCCGCCCCCTCCCGTCCTCGCGCGCGCAGTGACGCAAAGCGGTGACGCGCAAAGCGTGCGCCCGGCACAGCGATCGCGGCCGCCGCGGGGAGCGCGGGGCCGAAGCAGGGGCCGGGGCGGCGGCGGCGGCACCGCGGGTAGCGCGCAGGTAACGGGGCCGGGCGGGTCGGGACGCGCCGCTGGAGCTGAGCCGAGCACGGCCGGGCCGGTTGGCGGCCGCGGCCTCCGCGCCGGGCACGGGCGGCATCGGCGGCGGGGCGGGG
>NW_020897809.1:747019-998919 GCF_003984885.1 Neopelma chrysocephalum
GAGGGGGCGCGGGGCGGGCGGCGGGTCCGCCCCCCCGGCAGGGGGCGACCTCAGGGCGAGGGGGCCCGGCGGGCCCGGCCTGCCCCGCTCTGTCCCCCCCGGCCCGTCCGGCGGGGCCGGGCCTGCTCCGCCCCGGGGCCCCGGGCCTGGCCCGCCCCCTCCGCCCGCTCTGCCTCCTGCGCCGGGCCCGCTCGACCAGGAGGTCTCCGCCCCCGCCGCGGCCTCCGCCGACCTTTACACGCCGGGCTGGCCGGTGCGTCCCGCCGGGCCGGGCGGTGGGAGACCCCACGGGAGCTGTCACCGCCCGCCCCCGCCCACGGGAGGGGCGGCCCGCGTGGTTCCCCGTCCGGCCGCGCGGAGGGGAATCGATGTTGAAACAGAGCGCAGGTTTTTTGGTTTGTTTGTTTGGGATTTTTTTGTGGGTTTTTTGAGTTTTTTTTTTTACCTTATTTTGTGGACAGCAGAAGTTTGTTCCTGTTTTTTTGGGCTTGTCCTGCCAGGTCAGCACGCAGTTCCAAGTTTGTTTTGTAAAAGCAGAAATTCCAGGAAACCGAATAACCTTGTGGTTTTCCCTGGCCTTAAAATATCCTAATTTTAAAAAACGATGAATTTTTAAACAGGTACTTAAAGCAGCATTAGGAATATGATCAGTAGTAACAGCCAACTTGGAGCTCTGTTAAAAAGGGAAGTTGGACAAATGAGGACAGAGTATTACCACAAACCATGGTTTTGTGCTCTGTAGCTTGTGAGGATTTTATTTCTTTGTGGCATATTTTTTTCCACAAGTGAACTCCAGTGTTGACAGTTTGTGGTGCTTCCGCTTTAACTTCCACGTGGTTATTTCAGACTCAACAGGTTCAGGCAAATTGCTGTCAGGTATCTCATCTGTTTAAAGAATATTTGTGATGAGAGGGAGCATTTTATTTCCTCTTAAAATGAGGAATTCTTTGTGTTAAAACATAAATGTGGAAGAACCCACAGATGTACTGCTCAGCTTACTCATTAGTGTTGTTACATTATTATGTTAGTCTCCTTCTCAACCATACTTAGAGTCATGTTTAGGAACAAACAACCTGATTTAAGCTGGGTCAAAGTGTAGTTATTAGTAGTTATTAGAATTTGAGTTGCCTGTATACATGTGCATGTACAAGCTCTCATGTAATTTTTGTCCATTAATTTAAAGTGCACATTAGTTAATGCCCACATTAATTTCAATGTGGAATCTTTCTACCAAGTTAATTAAAATTGGGATTTTTTTTTTATTTGGGTTTTTTTTCCCTGAGGTACAATTTTTGGGTTTGTTCTGTGGCTCTCTCATTTTCCATTTAAATTGCTAAGACAGGGATTCCGTGCTCATTTCCCAAATAACCAAATTGGTGGCTTTCAGAGTTTACAAGTAGATTTATTTTCACTTAAGAGTTTTGATAGTTTAAAATGTGTGTCTGTGTGGAGTCAGTGTGTTCAGAACCTCCTAATCCTTCCCCTGGACACAGCACCAGTAAGGGAGTGACCTGTGGTGGTGTTGCAGTTGGTGACACTCCAGTGTGTCGATGGACAGGAGGGTGGAGCTGAGCTGCTCAAACTATTCCGTGCACTGAGTCAGGATTTGTGGTTAGAGGTCACTGGACTTGATTTCTTTGCTGTTCAGAGGTGTCTCACTGAGGTGACTCAAGCACTAAAGTGTCTGAGGTTTCAAAAACATGTGAGTACATCGAGGAATCTGAATATTTCTTTGGGTTTCCCTTTTTTTACCCCTGACTTCAGAAGAGTAAAACACTCGTAAGCCCTTTGCTGGGTGTGCTGGAACAGACATGTGGGTTTTCAGTAGCGGTGTCCACAGCGACAGTTAAGGCTGCAAATATTTGTCTTTCAAAGTCAATTCCTTTGAGTAAGTGCTTTGCATTTTGTTAATATCAGTTTATTGATTCAAAGTGTATTTCGACAACAATGGTGCTTGGGAAAAAAATCCATTCCTTAGGTTATTAGATGTCCTGACTGAAATCTGTAATAGGCCACGATTTTCAAAACTTATTAAAAAAAAATTTACCACCACCTCCCCCACTACCCCCCCGAATTTAAATCTGCTCTGTTCTTCTGGTTCCTGGAGAACAGTTTAAGATGGAATTTGTTCAGCAACTTGTCCAAGGGAAATAGTGAAAATCAGGGCTGCTCTTCCAGGCCGCCTCTCCAGCAGGCTGGGCGTGTTGCTGATAGTTACAGGTTAGTTCATACTGTCTGTGTTCTGGTCCTCTCTGCAGAGTTTTTCACTTTGATTTAACATGGAATTCTTGAAAAAAGTGAATGCAGTAGGAGTTTCTGTGGTGGCATCTAGAATAGTAATATTTGTCTGAATAAATTGGGAGGGATAAGCCTGTGGAATAGACAAGATGCCTTGGTGAGACATTTACTGTCATTGCTGCGTCCTGATAGAAAGGGTGGCATTTGTGTGTTTGAGTTTTATTTCAGGAAAATAGCTGTGTGTCAAAACCAGCTATTTAGGCTGATAATGTGCTTTACTGGGGCAATGCTCCAGGTTTTAGGGACTGTTGGGATGTTTCCGTTTTTTCCTGGTTATGGTTGGGCACAGACTGTCCCAGAGGGCAGTGTGAGCAGTTCTTGTGGTCTTCCTGACTGGAACTTTGTTGACCTGTTGCAGGTATTGCTGGACCTTTCTCATTTCCTAGCAGCAACAGTTAAGGGTTGTTAGAGGAAGTAAAGTGTTTTTGAGATTGCAGGAGAGCCTGAACATGCCCTGTACCAGCTCTGGGCTCACAGGGCCCTTCTTTCTGTATCCCCTGGGTACAGGATGAAAGTGGAGGTGTCGGAAATGGTTGAATGCAGATTCAGTTACAGCACTTGCGTTCTAGGGCCCAGAGTGGATTTGTCTGGATGTTTATCTGTGATGTTTAAAAGCTCTGAAGTGCTGCTGGCAAGTGGTATTCAGTTAATGAAAAAGGAAATGGAGCTTTATGAGCTCAGAATAGTTTTCCTTTTCAAAGGTGTTTCGGGGTGTGTGTGTGTACAATCTCATTATGTTTGTTGCCTGCATTGAGGCAGTGTTTCTTCCTAAGCAATTTGTGCATTTGCATCAAATTTCCTGGCGTAGTTCTGAGATGAATGAATAATGAATGCCCTAGATAAAATCATAATTACTTATGATTTAGAAAACATCATCTTTCTTTATGCTTAGGTAGTTTTTTTGTTAGCATGTGCTCCCTTCATATAGTACTTATCAAAATGCTGTTCTTGTAGTCACAGATTTATCTTTCCATAGTCTTGGGGTGTTGATTTTTGTGCAGTTTGTCCCAGTTTCATCATCAGCCAGGTGATTTTCACTTCTTGTCTCCCATTTAACTAACAGTCACAGTACATTAAATTCAGAAGCACCTATGAGACAAGAAGCAGAACTGTAGGATTGTTCATCCATTCCCTGAGTGAGGAGGTGTCCAACACTCAGTTAAGCATGGTGGTGTTTTCCAGAGAGAACTTGGGCTATAAATGGTTATATAATCTGTGTTGGCCTATGACTGCCTTTATAGTCTGTCATTTGACTGATCCCTGAATCTGTATTTCAGGAATTGAAGTGTATGTCACTGTCTTAAACACATCTGTATTTAATATTGTTTTGGAAAGTTCTTTTTCTGTGTCAATTATGACAAATGAGTGTTTAATCTCATGGCAGATGGATATTGGCCATGTTATGGCTAATGAAATGCTGGGAATCTGTGCAGTTTTGGATGTGAAGGAAGCTCTTTTGCTTTGATTTCTCAGCCCCACCTTCAGTACAAGGTCAATTTATAAATCAGGATTGGGTATTCCTTCCTCCAGAAGTTATGACTCTTCACAGCAATCACAGTCTGTCAGGTTGGAAACTGAGGGCACAGCAGTGTTTTGAGACAGATTTTTGTTCTAGTTGATTTGTCAGATTGATAAAAGCTGACACTTGGAAATTTAGAAACTTAAACTGAATCTACAGTGATAGTTCTCTTCATTAAATGGTACCTTAACAAGTCACTCAGTTCTGTAGAGGGATTCTCTTTTGAGAATGAGAAGATAAATCTTCTGTCAGCTGCTGTCATGAAAGTAAAGGCTGATAAATCTGAAGTAATTGCTCCAGTGCTCCCTCCTGTGATCATCCTTCCTTCCTACTGGATCCACTGGCTGTTCTTGGAAACCTTGAACAAGTGGTCAGGTGGTGCCCTGCTCTTTCCCAACCACCGCTGTCCTGAAGCTGCTCCCACTGCCTGCAGCTGCTCCCTGGCACCGTGTACCTGATATGTTTGTTGGCACTTCCACTGCTGTCTGGAGGGTGTTAAACTGCAATAATGACACTGATCACAGTCCTGCTGCCCTGGCTTTGTTGGTTCTGGAGTAAATCACCAGGAAGGACCAACTCAGGTCTGCTCCTGGAGTGGAGGAGCAGTGGAGCTTTTAGGAGGTTCAGCAGTGAACACCCCTTGGGTGAGGTGTGCATTCCTCTGTCCTGGTCAGGGCTGTCCTGCACCAGTCAAGACTTGTGTGCAGTGTGCATGTGTTCTTTAGTCTTCAGGCACAGGACCAAAAAGAAACTTTCAGCTTTGAAAGCAGAATGCTGTCACTTGATCTTCTCTCTCCTTGTTGCTGAGTATTTGCCTCTTTCGAATGACTTGTAATCTTTGATTTAGGTTATTTCAATGAATATAGTTACATGGTGGGATTTCTTGCTCATTTTTATGCCCTTTCTTCTTTTTCTGGTTGTTCCCTCTGCCTTAGGCTAAGCCATGACTTCAGGAACTGGTCATGTGGACTCCAAGGCTGAGCTCACTACTTTGCTTGAGCAATGGGAGAAAGAACATGGCAGTGGGCAAGACATGGTCCCTATTCTCACCAGGTAAGATCTGCTAAGCAAATTCCTAAATTGAAGTATCTGAAGTTACTTGACAGCAGCTTTAACCACGTTTTTGCTTGAGGTTTTCACCTACCTGATAACCTGTAATTCTTTTTCATGGTCTGGAAGTTGAACTATAATACCACACGGTATTTTAATGCAAATTTTTGGTGAGAAATTTAATATTGCAAAGATCTTACACAAATTGTCTTTAAAACATGAATTTAATTCTCATAAATAATAGAAGTCAGGAAAAATAATTAGAAGTTGATATAAATCTGCTATCTTAACATGAAGCTTCTGAAACATTTATCGAGATGGAAATCTGTGAGAATGTTGTTCCATCATTGGTAGTGTGAGAGGTTTGAATTTGCAGTAACGTTGGTTAGATTAAATGAAAGGACAAGAGTAGTATTATTGAAGTTCATAGAACATGTTTGAAGTGAAATTTTGAAACTTGGTTAATTATTTTAAACTGTGTGTTGATTGACTGGCCTTGTATTGCATATGTGAGGAACATATTCCCTGGACCAGTAAATTGTTTTTAGGAGCTGTGTAGGTAACACCATTAATTATAAGACATCATCTATTACAAGAGAAACATTTGAATTATCAGTTGGATTTGTAGTTTCCCAAGCCAGACCTCAATTGGGTAGGCTGATATTACTCTTGATTTAGCAGGAGATTCACAGAAATTCCTCCCAATCTCTCCTCACACGTCTGTTGGCAGACCCATGGCCTGCCTGGTGTGTGCAGGACTGAACTGCTCTGGATTCCAGGAGCAATCCAAGTTTATGTTCTGCTCTGCCCTGTGTTATGGGGTCAGACAAGTCAGCTCATGGAGTCTGAGCTGGCACTGGGTGGAAGTAACAGGAATCTGGTGGAGCTTCTTGCTCAGGTCTGTGCTGTGCCTCACCTACTGGGCACAGCTTTTTTTGCTGTTCTTACAACATGTTAAAAATAGCAGCTCAGAAAGAGGGAGATGAGCAACAGAAAACCAACCCTAAACACTTGAAAATTAGTAGGTCTCTTGAAAATTGTGAGACATGTTTTGGTGTGTCTTTGGGTCTTGTCTGAAGGAAACATATGTGCTATTTCAAGACTTTTTTTTGTAGGCATAACCAGAATTTTACTGTATTCTAAGAAATTTAAAGACATTTGAATTAAACATGTCTTTTCTTGTGTTTATAGCAGTCTGGCACTTCTTGCTCCCACTCAGCTCCTGGAACTCCCTACATTATTTATGCCCAGACAAGTCTGATAACTCTCTGTTGATTCTCAGAGTTTCTGTGCAGCAGGCAGAGTGGTTATGAATGGTGAAAGCTTGGGTATTTTGGCTTTAGTGCAGATAGTATAGATTTATTTAAGGTAGATAGCAAGGGGATCTACTGGCTCTGTCAGGAATTGCATTTACACTGCCTCAGGTATCAAGGAAAGCCATGTGTGTGTTTGGAGTTTTAGGTATTTAGATATTTAGAATTTTCTGGTGGAGGGACTCCCCAGGAATCCTCACCAGCTGGAGCTTGCATTGGCCAACATCCTGAGGCAGAGTAATGCCCTTACATACTGTTTTAGTCTTCAGGCAGAGGAAGTTGTGGTCAGACTTGTTCGTGAGTGATACTTTTCTACTTCCTTCTGCCTCCTGAGCAAAATGGATGAAAACTTCCCTGTGTGGATGGGGGTCTGTTAAATGTGATACTGAGGCAGCACGTGTGAGTGCAGTAGAGAGGGGTTCAGCTGTCCTTGTCGGACAGCAACAGTGAGGTTTATGGGCCACAGCTGAATTGTCACTTCCAAAGAAGCTGGTTTTCTGGATGTACAAACTCTGGAGTGTTAGAAGGTATGAACTGGATAAATTGCTTGGAAACCTGTCAACAAACAACAGATATTAAATATACTTAGTTTTCCAAAATATTGTAAATTGAAATGATCCTGCAAGAGCATCAGTTCACAGACTGGAAGCGAGTCATGTTCAACCATTCAGGCAAATCCTGGGAGCCAGATCCTTCGCTGCATCCCAGGAGCCTCTTTCATCAGGGGATAAATCAGCAGTTTAACACTGTAACTTTGATCTCCACAAACCAAGTGTGTTGTGACACGGGATCCTAGAGCATTTTATGCAGTTGCAATCTGCTGTAAAGGCTCAGGTTGGTCATTAATGCCAAGTGCTGACGTAGGGCTGGATTAGGATGGGTTTATGTTATGCTATGTAGGTCACTGGGAACTTCTCTGTGTACCAGTGCCCCTTCCTGCCCCACTGCCCAGGTGAGCTCAGTTTGTGGCAAGTGACAATGAGGATCTGACTAACTTTCCAAAGATAGTTGTAAAGAGAAAAAAAAAAGAGTTAGAAGTAAGGGGAAAGAATCCCTGCCTTCATGTAAATCCAAGATCTTGTCTGCAAACTTTGAAGTGGCAGGAGAACCAATATAATGCCAAATGAGCGAAGGAAGTCTTGAAACCTGAACAGAAGCTCTGTGGTTTTGTTAAATCCCTGTGTGCCAGGTGCCGGTGTTAGAAGGTGGGAATGAGCTTTTGTTAGTTATTTGACTCTTCTGTTGCTCCGATTGAGAATTGACAAAGCTGTTGATCTGGATAGATTTGTCCAAGTCAGGTCACAAACCACCTTTGCATGTGTTAGTTAAAAGAAGGGTATTGTAAGGAAACTTGATTTTTATTTTTTTCCCCTTTTTCTTTTTTCTTTTTTTTTTTTTTGAGAGTCAATTTTAAAGAGGCAGTGATTTTTTTATTTTACTCAAACAATTGTGACTAATTGCCTCAACCCCCCCCATAATTAGTGATTCACGTGCCTGTTTCATCCAACCTGTGATAATGTTGTTGTCCCTGAAACCACTGGGAGCTGGCTCACTGTTTGGCTGCCTACCCAGACAGGATGCACTGGCCAGAGTGTTGTGCTCACTTTCCATACTGCTTGTCTGTCCTTTCTGGCATGTAATCAAAATGCTAATTTTCACCTTAAAAGACCTGACAAGTCGAGGGTGCTGCTTCCCAACTCCTCATTTGTCTGAGTTGTCTGTCAGCAGACGCCCCTCAAGCAATTAGTTCTCGTGGAAAAAAATGAGGAGCTGGCAGTGGAGTATTGAAGTAACTTGCTTTTGCCAGAATTCCTTGAGAGCTCAAGCTGTGCCACCTATTATTAACAAGGGACATAATTTGCATCCCTTCAGAATCAGGCTTGTAAAAGTAAATATTGGAACCCCACAGGATCAACAGTTTGTTGAAAGATAATTGTCAGATCAGAGACAAGTAGGAAAGTTCTCTGCTCATTCCTAGTGAGCTAAATTACTGTTCCTACAATCTGGCAGGCATTATCCTTGGTCAGTGTAGTTCAGAGGCAGGACTAAGTACATTTTTGCCTCTAATTGTGCCTGGGAACACTGGATATTTTCTGGAAAGTAACAGGAATAGAGTAGAAGTCAGTGCTGTTCTGTAAGGGAAATCCCCTGTGAAAGACAAATATTTTTCCAGGGGTTACTGAAGCCTTCCAGCAGTTTTCCCTCCCCTATAATAAACTCTGCCTAGATTACTACATTGAGGTATTAAGACCTTGTTTTAAAATGCTGTGCTGTACATAGACTCTGGACCTCAGCAGAGGGAAGGGAATGATGTTTTATACCTAGGAAATAAGATTTAATTTGCTAATGTTTTTTCAATTGAATCGAGTGCTCTTTATTTCACATAAAACTGCATATATTTCCACTGTAACACTTCATGGAGAAAGACAGTGGATAACTATGGGATTATTTATTGCTTGACCATGAGATAATTTCCCTCGTCTTGATTTTGTTTAAATAAAAGTAATAATTAATTCCCGTACTGCTCATTCTAAATGAATTGGAGCATAGGATTTAATGTGTCTGCTGAGGCCACTCCTCAGTTTAGGAGAAGGCATAGCTTCAAAACAACCCTCAGTTTTTTTTTCTGGTACAGGGGAGCATTGAATATATTTTGAAGGTCTATGAATGAGGAGCTGGCTGAGTTTCTCCTTATCTTATCCATTGTGGTAGCTGATATGTGCTAAAACATTGATAGCTGAATAGAGATTACACAACATTTCATAAAAGTATTTAATATTTAATAATTATACAACATGATTGAAATTTAATATGCAAAATAACAGAAAACTATGTAGGCAGTTTGAGCAGCTGCCCTTGCACACACTGAATAGGGAGGAGGACTTAAGTCACCTGTTCAGGACTGATTCTGCTGCAAAGGAAAGACACTGTGGTGGTGAAAAGTACTACTCAAGCCCTTTATTTGCTCAAGTTCTCTACACCACCAGGACTCTAAAATGAGTAAATAAAAGGTGTTGGCCCCACAGAGTGTATGTGCAACTCTGGGGTGTTGGTACAGATTCAGTGGGTTTTGGAGCGCAGTGGGAGGATGAGATAGTAGAGGCCAGTCTCTTTTCTCTGCCCTCTGTGGTGGACAGTCTGAAATCCTCTGGTGGCACTGAGTGGTGTTCAGGTGACAGTTGATGGGCTGGTTTAGAGTGCTTTGTCAGATGTGTTAATGTGGGGAGCACTAGGAGCAGGCTGAGTGTGAGTTGTGTTCACTGGATGTCATTCCCCCTGCAGGATGTCGGAGCTGATTGAGAAGGAGACTGAGGAGTACCGCAAAGGGGACCCCGACCCGTTTGATGACCGGCACCCAGGTAAGAGTCCTGAGCGGCTTGGGCAGCACCAGCTCTGTCCCAGGGAACACCTGGTAACTCATATTGAGAGTAAACATGTGCTGACTGCTCATCAAGGTCTGATACTGCCTCTGCGCTGGGAAGTGGTGCTCTGTGGTGCTGACAGTAGAGCATTCCGCAGTCAGTTTGGGATTAGCAGTTCAGAATTAATCCTGGCATCCTGAGGCAGGTACATGAGTGTTTCCCTGTTCCTCCTGCAGGCCGAGCGGACCCGGAGTGCATGTTGGGGCACTTACTGAGGATACTTTTCAAGAACGATGATTTCATGAATGCGGTAGGTTTGCTTCAAGAACTGCATCTGTCAATTCCTGACATCACCTTGGGCTTTTATTTCCTGTATGCTGGTTTATCACAGTACTTGTTTAATATTTATTTTAATGGTGTCAGGACCATCTCTTCCATAGCAGTGGTTTTTAAAATGGGTTTAAGAGCAACTCATTTGCCACTGTTAAAGTGACTCAAGGAAAGGGAGTTGATGAGCTGTTGGAATGTGTGTAGCAACAATTGAATTAATTCTTTCCAAGGTTTATCAGTCTCTTTAAAGAAAATGTAGGTCTTCGAATACAAGTACAAAACCATAATTTCTTTCTGTAATGGAAATACCACTGATTCCAGTGCCCTGTCTCTGAATTCATGGAAATGCTGGGCTGCCTGTAGGAGCAGAATAGTATGTGTTAGCTCTAGAAGACTCAGGCAGAGAATTAGGAGGCAGGAATCTAGCTTTCCTCTTACATTTTTATACTTTAACATGACTTAACAGCTAGAATTTTTGTTATCCTCACATCCTTGCAACCACCTGTATCAGTACACATTGCTATAAGGATTCTGACAGATAGCTTGCATGTACCTCTCTGTGTTAAACTGCAAGTGATAAGCAAATGTAGGTACAATTAAAAACGTGCTATTTCTTACATTAGTATTTTTTAGCAATTATCTTTTCATGTTTACGCTGTTACTGTCACAGTTTTTTAAAGCATTTGCCTTTACAAATGAGTTCAAGATAAATATTTAGTCGGTGAAAAGCAGATCAGAGGTTCTCTGATTGCTTCTCTGAGAAGTAATTTCCACTTCTGAGGCTCTGAGGGAGCATGGTAAAGGCTGGTTGTGTCGAGATCCAGGGCTCAGACTGGCATTCCTTACTTTATCGCTTTGCTGCTGTGGGAGCTGTAAGGCTTTCATGGCTCTGGTTTTGGTCAGAGTCTGATTTCAAACCAATGCTGTTCCTGATCTTCTCCAGCTAGTGAATGCTTATGTGATGACAAGCAGAGAACCTCCACTGAACACTGCTGCCTGCCGACTTCTGCTGGATATCATGCCGGGACTGGAAACAGCTGTTGTCTTTCAGGAAAAGGTATCGCCTGTGCTAAGGCTTGGTTTTCAAGCTTGCTGTATTATGTACTCCAACAAGTGTTCCCAAAGGACAAATGAGTAAAAAGCCCTTTTGAAATCCTGTCCCTGTGAGACAATCTTTAGTCTTACTAATGGTTTGGGACTTCCTAATTTTGGCTTATTCAATTAATCAAATATTGGGTATTTCACAGCTTTTTAAGGTGTAATGTGACTGATTCGAACAGGAGCTGGAACCTAATGTAATGTTTTGGGAAATGTTATAATTTGAATTGTTATGTGATAGGCCTGTGAATGGAGCAGCCTGTAAAGAGCACGCAGGACTTGCTGTGGGAGTCTTGCCTAGTGATCTCCAGCTACAGCAGAGCGATAGCGTTACTAGAGCTGAGTGATAAGCAAGTCATACTTTAACTAAGCAGTCTAAAATCCACATGCTTTGTGGGGATTATCTGGAACTGTGATGGACAGCTGACTCAGACTTGTGTATGTTGACAAGTGGGTTGTTCTGAAGGAATGCACAGAGAGCTGAAAGGGAGGAGAAAGTGAATTTCACTCCTGAGCCACAGTTTCCTCTTCTGTAAAAATTTGTTTTTCTGAAGTTTGCAAATCAAGTAGTGCTTTATATTAAAGTTCTAAATTAATTTCTTTACTAGGGAAAATATGGATATGGACTCCAAAGTGTGATAAAAGAAAAGAATAGTTTTCTCCCTTTGTGAAAGATTTAATTTAATTTGAGCTCTTTGTGATCTGTCCAAAAGCTAAGGCTGGGAGACCTTAATCTAAAAAAATTTGAAACCAAAACCATAGCTTCCCATTTTTGGAGAACATAGCTATTTCCAGAGACTAAAGCTCTCTGTAAGATGAAATTAAATTAAGTTTTGCACTTAAGAACTTTTTTCCTTTTGATTTGAGAATATCTAGAGCTCTGTTCTGGCACTTTGGGCTCCTGGATGTAGGAGACTTTAGGATATGCATTGGATGAGAGTGCTGTTCTGGTCACAAAGAGGCCCTCTAGCGACCAAGGGATTTCACATTTCATCAGTTACAATTTTTTAAAATTACATAAGAGCGTTTAAATAATAATGCAATTCTTTAAATATATAACAGGCAAGTCTTTGAAAATCTGTAAGCTGAGAGTTCTCATTGAAATGTGTGTCTATTCATTATTGCTTTTTTTCTGATCCTGTATCGTATTGTACCTATGATTCAAATTATGTGCAAGATTCCCATCGTACTGATAATGTGTTCCTGTTTGATGTTTCAAAATCCATTAGTGATTTAGAGGAAAAAAAATTAGTCTTTCATACTAAAACATTGTCTTTTTAGATGGGTGTTTTAAATTTAGCCAAATTCCATTTTACTTAATGTAAGTTCAACATGGCTTCTTTGAAATCTGCTAAATTGCTGGAGATTTCAATTAGCGAAACTACCAAGAGCTTTGGGCTCCTTTGTTTGGACTAATCAATTCATACCTGTAGTGTTTTGCTGCTTCCTAGGAAGTACTTTGACTGGCCACTTCAGAAGGTTTTTGCAGGTGTGCAAATCCAAATATGTGATGCCTGGGAATAGTTTCATGCAGCTTAAAGTGTTCGATTTCTTTCTCTTTTTTTTTTTTTTTGTTCCAGATATTTTTATCCATTGCATGACCGGTAGGAAATCTAGCCTGGTCATTACTAGGGGTAGGGAGAATTGTTCCCAACAAGTCCTTTCACCGGGACTGAAAAGTTGAAGATGAAATGTAACTGTTGGAACTGCATTCTTTTTTTCTCCCTTCTAGGAAGGCATAGTTGAAAACCTCTTTAAGTGGGCACGGGAGGCTGATCAGCCACTGAGGACCTATGCAACGGGGCTGCTGGGGGGAGCTATGGAAAACCAGGACATCGCTGCAAATTACAGGGATGAGAACTCACAACTGGTAATCATCTCTCAGTCATTTCCCCTTTGTAGAGGGCAGTTGCCTCTACTTTAGTTTAATTTTTTTTTGTGGGGAGCTCACATTCGTGAGTTAATATATGGGTCTTACGGTGCATCTGCTGTTTGGAGCGTGTGGCCTGATTATTCTGTTGTACCAGTTGTGTTAAAATTGCCAGTGGAAACCTAAGAAGTCAAATACTTTACATTTTAATGAGACTCGTAATTCATAGTTTCCTTAAAGAAAAATTTTCAGCAGCTTTACATCTGTAACTTTTGCATGTTGTGATTTACCCACCAGACAGGGGTTATAAAATGAAAGGTAAGTCAACATGGAGACAATTATGGTGAAAATGCATTCACTGCTCTTCTAATCTTTAGAAGTAAAAGTGTGACCTTTGGTTTTGGGGCCCTGCAATTTACCAAAGCTGCTGCTTTGAAAGGGAATGTTGCCTTTATTCCAGGCTAGGCAGAGATGATGGAAGGATGCTGCAAGATGCTCTGTGGTTCTGTTAACACCAATATAGCTCATCTGCTCGTAGTGGCTTTCAAGCCACTTCCTTCTCACACAGGAGACTTGGTGCTGCTATTTTAGAATAAAAGTAACTGTAGCAAAAAGGATTTGAGTTCTACTCGCTTTGAAATCGTTATTTCTCTGGGCAAATGTACACCACAGCATACTTGGCAATTCATGCTGTGGAGTGGCTTTTACATGCTCATAACAAAAAATATGGCTGAGGTGAGTTGCACGATCAAAACAAGAGGTGTGTTCTCACGAGCGCTGCTTTTCTGAAACAGGTGGCTTTGGTGCTTCGCCGGCTGCGGGAGTTGCAGGTCACTGAAATGACTACAAAACAGGAGAACAAGCGTCCCAGCCCTCGGAAAGTGCCATCGGATCCTCTGCTGCCTCTCGATGAAGAGGCTGTGGATATGGATTATGGGGAAGTGACAGTAGATGGAGAGCAGGAGGAAGTTTCTGGTGATATGGACATCTCCTTTCATCTTGATTCAAGTCACAAGACCAGTAGCAGAGTTAACTCTGCTACAAAGCTGGATGATGGGGCACTGAGGAAAAGCAAATCAGGGAAACAGCATGAGAGAGACGGCTTCCGGAAGGCCAAGCAAAAGCTGGGCTTTTCCACCTCGGAACCAGAGCGGATGTTCGTTGAGCTGTCCAACAGCAGCTGGTCAGAAATGTCCCCGTGGGTGATTGGCACTAATTACACACTTTACCCCTTGACTCCTGCCATAGAGCAGAGGCTGATTCTGCAGTACCTGACTCCCTTAGGGGAGTACCAAGAGGTGAGCAGATGAGGGGGGGAGGAAGCACTAATGTGCTCCAGTTCTCCTGACAAAGCTGAGTGGTTTGTGGGGAAAAATCTGCACAATCTGCACAATTGTTACAGTGCTCTCTGATGTTTCCTGTTATGATTGAGATAGGTAACCTTTCCTGAGTGGCTGATGACTTTCAGATTGATGAAGTCATTAGTTTGAGTATTACTTGGTAGGTAATACTCAAACTTGAACCTAGCAGGTGTGTGGTCTATAGTTGGAGCATGGCACTAGGGATTTTATTCCGTGTTTCTGTTAAATTTGGTGATTGTTTACGTGACACAGGGCAAGTCACTTTGTTTGAAATACAGACATTTCTCCTGTTTCCTATGGGGGATGTGATAGACTCCTGCAGTTAAAAGTCTGAGAAATAACTTGAAATTCTAAATGAAGTGGTTTGTGTAACCTCTGCAGTAGTTCTGATGACAAGTGACAGGGCAGGCAAATGCTTTTGAGAACTGATATTACTTAAATGGACAAAGTAGCATGGGCATGTCAGATACCAAACTAGGTTTTCATTTTCCATGTTTCTTTCTTTTTTTTTTTTTTTGAGGTTGTTTAGCTTAATTTATAACAGAACAAAGCAACACAGTGTTGCTTTGTGATATACATTGTGTGTGCACATGTGTGCCTTGCTTCTGTGAGAGCCAGAAACCATGATCCCCCTAACACCCTGCATGCTTCATGTGCCACCAATAACAGGATATAAAAATAGGAATTAATAGCATAAAGCTGTTGCAAAAGAATTATGCGAAGGGTTTTGGTTTGTTGCCCTGCTCTCCTGTTTTTTCTGTTCAGTTGTTGGGGAGTTGTCTTTGCACAGATGGAAGGTGGAACCTCTCTCCAGGGTGGTATCTGTGTGGACTTCCATAGCCGCACTTGAAGGAGAGTCTTAAGATTTCCGTGTGGCAGCTGCCATGCACCTTGCTGCAGTCAGCAGATGTTTTACAAGAGGTCTGTTAACCTTTATTGCTTCCTATGGATGGAGCTGGTTACCACTGACCTCTCATAACAGGTATCTGCTAATAGGGGGAAACTGGGGGTTTGAGAGAGTATAAACCAAAAGAGACCTTGTGTTTCCCGTGAAACATTCAGCTAGTGTCCCATTTTTATTTTTCCCAGCTATTACCCATCTTTATGCAACTGGGATCAAGGGAGCTGATGATGTACTACATCGATTTGAAGCGAACCAATGATGTGCTGCTCACTTTTGAAGCCCTTAAGGTAAATTACTTTCATAGTACATAAAATATGTCGTAAACATTGTAAAAACACTGAATATATGCCTGCTACCTGTCAAAGGCAAGTGCTCACCTTCTTTAGACCCGTGTCTTGCAGCATTCCCTGGGATTGGAATTGGCTTTCACTCAACTTGAATGCATTGCAGTTTTGTTTTTAGAACTCTCAAGTATTTAAAATGAAAAAACAGGACAGGGAAGATCTTAATTGTGTAGGAAATGCCAAAATTTCACCTGCCTATCTGAGGATGATAAAAAATCCTTCTTTTATCAACTGCTTGTGTTCCTGCTGCCCTTAGATGGTATTTCTGAGTTGTTCCACTGCCTTCCATCTCAAGAGACTTTTGTGAGGGGTAAGAAGCACAAGCATCTTACTCCCAGAAGCCTCAGCATGATGTTTCTGAGCTTAGTGTTTGAAATACAGTAGTTTTGTGTGAGTAGTCTTTTAAGGTTACTTCCCAAAGGTACAAAGCCACACAAAATAACCAAGCCAAACCTGCAGTGCAGCAGCACAAGTTAAACTTTTCTATGTCTTCTTTCCCCTCTTTCACAGTCACTTCTCTGCCTCTGATCCTCCAGTATCTTCCTCTCTGTAGCTTTGCCATTTGAGAATTTATTTCCAAGGAGCAGTGTTTCTACAGGTTACCTCAGTTGGGAGTGGAGTGGGGTTTACAATGGTCCTTACTGTTTCCTCTTAAGGTGCTGGTAATACAGAAAAGTAATGTGCAGTACACTTCAGTGCAGCTGCAGACTTCTGTTAAATTGCCTTTACACTTCATTTTGTATAATTCTTCTTGTCAGCAACATGGCAATAATCAAAGTGTGAATGGGAATTTAATAAGTCTTAGTGATAATAGAAAGTGAGTGAATTGGAAAAGAATAAGAAAACCTTAAGGTGGCTTGTTGGATAATTTGAGTTGCTCTTCTATTCAGGATGTGTAAAATGAAGTGCTAGTGCCTTTTTTTGCTTTTGTCATTGGGATAAATATTACATTCTGGGTTGAATATAACGGGAGGAGGAAATGAGGTGGACAAAGCATGGAGCGCTCGCTTTTTCTGCTGTTTTTCTGTGGGTTGGCGATGGAATTGATGACAGTTTGAAGAATTACAGTCTGCTTTTATCCTTCCTTAGCATTTGGCATCACTGCTGCTGCACAACAAGTTTGCAACGGAGTTTGTTGCTCACGGAGGAGTGCAAAAGCTGCTGGAGATTCCTCGTCCTTCCATGGCAGCAACAGGGGTGTCCATGTGCTTGTATTACTTGTCGTACAATCAGGATGCCATGGAGAGGGTAAGAGTCGTCCTTGTCCCGTAACTGCAGTGATTCTATCGTTTCTCGGTGTTCCTACCTGTGTTCAAACAGTGAATAAACATCTCCTAAGCCAAAAAGCAAATGTATGTGGATGACGATGACTGTGGTATGTGCAGAGGCACTAGAAGGTATATGAATAATAGTGTATTTGAGTGTTTTGTTTCAAGGGCATGAATTTCAGTTCCTAGGGAATTAACTGAAGATCTTGTCAGCATTGTCTCAATGCTTTCATCACTCTTTTCATCCTATTATTCCCTCTTTCCCTCAAAAAAACCCCAACAAAAACCTTCTCCATTCTCATTTGTCTTTCTTTTCCCATCTATTCCAATGGATTGCCATAGCTGAGATTGCTTTTTCCATCCAGTGTGGACGGCTTCAGTGTTACACAGTCCCTCAGTCAGGTTCCAGACAGCAGCACAACTTCTGTGGAGGTGGTGGAGTGCAGCAAGAGACCCACGCAGGTCTGGTCTGCATTGTTCAGAAAACCACATTAAATGACACTGTGGGTTCTCTGTGCCTGAACTTATACATGTTAAAAAAATGTTAATGATGGTAACATTTCTTACCTCATATTTTAACATAGAAAAAAAATGCTTAAGAGAACTCATCCTCTGGGTTCAATAGTGTCCCTGCAGTGACCATCTCTTCAGATAGGTCCATAGGGCAGTATTCCCTTAGGCTTCAGTTTCTCAGGTACTTTGAGCAGTGATTCTGTTTCCTTTTTTATTTTTTTGTTTTTTTCGTACTGACAGCAGCATGTGTGTGCTGAGCCAGATCTATGAACTGATCCAGTTTATTCTGAAGTTGATAACCACGCCAAGGAGAAAAAAAAAAAAGATGCTTGTAAGCATTAGTCCTGGCCTGGGGGAGCATCCTGCTCTAAGAGTCATTCAAAGCAACTGCAAAGTTGTAGCCTTAACCCTTCAACTCTGCTCTGCTTGAGATGATGGCTTTTGATTGCTGGCCTGTGTCTGTCATTGTCTAGCATTTTCTTCTTTTTTCAGCTGAAAATGGAACCAGTTAAATAGTAACTGTACATTTCTGCTTATTCTTTCCTAGTTTTTGATGCTGTCTGAATGTGTGTTGTGATTCAACATGCTTAAGGCTGAGCACATAAGGCTGGACTGGTAGTGTTTTATTAAGGCTGTATCTGTGTGGACTCTGTTGGCATTTATGTTCTGCAGCTGTTTGTAGGAATATGGCTTATCTGGGCTGTCTGTGCCCTTTATTACATCTCCCTTATGTGGGCAAGAAAGCTGTAATGGGAATAACATTCATTCCACTTTTTTGCCCATTTTGTTGGAAAGATGGACCCTGACTGCACACGAGCTGCTCTGGTGTTTCTCTGAACTTCATAATGAGAAAACTCCATATGCTCTCTTTGAACCTTTTGTTGTATTTTTCCCTGATTCTCCTTGCTGCTTGCATGGCTGTTCCAAAGGAAGGCCAAAAGCCATGGCAGGGTGCTACATGAGGATTCCTTCTGCTTGACATTCTCAGGCCATGTCATAAAACCATGCAGCTGTTTTGTAGTGATATTGTATCTTCTGCCAGATGTTATCCCCAATATCTACAGATACCAGGTAGAGCAAATTTCTGTGGGACTTCTGGATTTCATAGGAAACCATTTCAAGAGTCAGTCCCTTGTAACATAGTCCATGCCAAGCCTCAGGTCTGAAGCTGGTAGCGTTGTATTGTCTGAGTATGTCCAGCACCAGCAGAGAAGAGAGGGAAAACTCTTCTAACTTGGCATATAGCAGCTGGTGCCAGCGCTTCAGCTCAGTGCTGTTCCTCCTGGCACTGACCCTGGCAGAGAGTTCTGAGTTCCTCCTCATTAGAAGCCAACAGGCATATGGAAAGTGCAGTTCTGAGCACATGGTCTGCACATCTCAGAGGCAGGGTTTGAGAAGGGAAAAGACCAGCTCAATTGTCTGTTTCCTGAGAAAGGCAGGCTTTAGACTTGGATTTGATGATCCTTGCAATTCCCCTTGGCTTCAGTGCTGTCAAGGTTAGCTGGAACCTCAACAGAGCATATGCTACTGTTACACTGAGAGGAATTTTTGTTTCTTCAGTGGTAGCTTCTCTGCCTCTAGCAAATCATTCTTTGGATATCTGGAAGTGGTATGGAGAAAGACTCCCTGGAATTATACTATACTAAGGCTGCTGTATTTACTGTGTTTTGCTTTGGGAATGGACCAATTGCTAGTCTTTCATTGCCAAATCGTAGGCTCTCTTAGTCTCACAGGGTTTGTTTGGTTTTATTAGTGATCTGGAAATGGGAATTTTTGTTTCCTGTCTCAGATGTCCCAAGTCAAGCAGGGAATAACTGATATTTGTCCTCGGTTTGCTTCTCAAAGAGCCCTCGTTCTCCTTGGAGAAATTCTCTTCAGCAATCTGTTTGAAGTCCTTCTCAAGAATGTTCTTTTGCTTTCTAGGTGTGCATGCACCCCCATAATGTGCTTTCAGATGTGGTGAACTACACCTTATGGCTGATGGAGTGCTCCCATGCCTCGGGCTGCTGCCATGCCACCATGTTCTTCTCCATTTGCTTCTCCTTCCGTGCTGTCCTGGAGCTCTTCGACAGGCACGATGGCCTTCGGCGTCTGGTTAACCTGGTAAGGCTTCTGGTTTTAGTGGGGAGCAGGGTGTCAGTGTCAGAGTTTGCACCCCTTGCAATGCAACTGTGGAGAGTTCTGTTCTTCTGTTTGGTTTTGCTTGTGGTTTTTCCTCCTCAGTTCAGAAGAAATGGAGAGGTGGGGTGAGTTTTCTAAGCAATGTGGATCCCTTTATCTTTATTATTTTTATTATTATGATTATTGTCTAGAGACTTGCTACCCTTTGGGAGCTTTTTGGTGCAACTGCAAGGTTAAGCAGTACTTATTCAAGCAGTGGGAATCCAAATGTTTCTCACCATTCCAGATACATGTGCAGTATTGCCATGCACCCTTTTGGATGTGGATAAATCCAGCCTTGTTCCTGGAGAGGTACAACTGTGTGTGTGCTGTGTAACCACGGTACCTTATGGGCACAAATTACAGTGTTCATGTACAAAAGCTGGAGTGTATGCAGGGTGTTGCTGTGCAGTTCTGCTGCTTGGGTTGTGCCTATCCTGGGGACATCAGTGCTGCAGGGTGTAAGCACACACTGTGTTGTGCCATATAATGCCTGCTAGCACTAGGCACTGCCTCCAGACCTACACTGATGGAACTCTGGATTTCTTTCTTCACAGATAGTGAAGGAGAGGGATGGTTCAGTTTGACTCACTAATTCCCAAGCAGATACCCTTTCCTGTTCAAACAGCCTTAGTCAGCTCTGAGTGGGCTTGTATGTCCTGTACAGTAAAATCAGTGTGTCTGGGTTTAGTACAACTGCAGCTGAGAGTTGTAGATGCTTTTTTTTTCCCCTGAAGACTGAGCTGATGAAACCTTTTTTTTTTCCCCACTCTTTTTGAAGATAAGCACTCTGGAGATCTTAAACCTGGAAGACCAAGGAGCCCTCCTGAGTGACGATGAGATCTTTGCCAGTCGCCAGACGGGGAAGCACACCTGCATGGCCTTGCGCAGGTACTTCGAGGCTCACCTGGCCATCAAGCTGGAGCAGGTGAAGCAGTCTCTGCAGCGCACTGAGGGTGGCATCCTGGTCCATCCACAGCCCCCCTACAAGGTGAGGAGCATGGTGCAAGCTTTTAACATGGCTGTTGCATTTTTCAAGTGAACCCAGGCTGCGGAAGTACGTGGATGTCTTTTGAAACCGGTGGAATAACTAGGCAGTGTGCAATTTATAGGGATTTTTTTATTTGTACTTTTTTCCTGACTTGTGGAATGACACTGCAATAGGAAAGTACAGGAAAGCCCTTGAGGTTCATCTGAATTACATTTGATTAAAGTTCCTGCTCGTCTGCTGTGGTTCCCTTTCCATCTCTCAAACATTTAAAGGCAGGATACTTTTGTTACCTGTGGTTTTTTCTGTGCTTTGAATCTCTGAAAGGACAAAATCTGTGTGCAGAGAGGTACATAATGTTGAAAAACTTGGAAGTAAGTTTGATTCGACAATGATAAATGTTTCTTTTGGGCACCATTGTTTTTATAAATTACCTGAGAGATCCAGATAGATAATAATCCGTGGTGTTGGCCATGAATTTTTTTCTCCCTGATTTTGCCTGGTTTTGTTGATTTGTTTTGTTTTTTAAAACTGAATTTTATGGCTGCTTGTTTGGAGGGAGCACATTCACCTGTGATTTCTGGTTTAATCTATGGTGGTTTTCTAGAAGTACTGAAATAAGAAAGATATAAGGATGTTTTTGCTTCTGCAAAAATCAATTATTTTTAGTAACTAAAGAAATGTGTATAAGCTGTTACCTTCTTGTGTAATTAAAAAATATTGAAAGGCAAGAAATTGTTGGGAATTTCTCTTTTTCTTCAGTGTATTTTGTTGTCAGAACTTAGAAACTGTAATTGAATATTTTTAGCAACCTTTTTTAATATTTTAGCAGAAATGTATTTTGAATGATGTCTGGTAACTACTACATCAGTAGTTTAAAAGCTGGGTAGAATTTTAATTTAATGTAGCTTTTCTTCTTAAATTGGCCTAAGCTTTCTAAAACTGTAAAGAAACTTAAAGGATATTATCCTTAAGCTTATTACAGTGACTGTTGCTGTATTCTTTTATAACTGAGGAATAAAACAGAAAGTAAATACTTAATCTGCAAGAGACAGTGGTAGTCTAATCTTGTAAATGCAGTTTTCAGTGAAATCCCAGCAGTGGGGGATTTGATGTGTGGATTTGTAACCCTTGTGATCTAATGTTTCCCCTTCCCTGCAGGCCTGTTCATATACTCACGAGCAGATTGTAGAGATGATGGAGTTCCTGATTGAGTACGGTCCAGCACAGCTCTACTGGGAGCCAGCAGAGGTTTTTCTCAAACTGTCTTGTGTCCAACTCATGCTCCAGCTCATTTCCATCGCCTGCAACTGGAAGACGTACTATGCAAGGTGAGCTGTTTGCTGTGCTGCTGTACTTGAGTGCAGCAAGTTGTGGCTCTTGGGCAGGACATTGCATTTCTAGATTGTCTACCCTGATGGCATTTAAAACAGGCACATACTGGTTAGTGCTGTTAGGGCCTGTGCTGTGGCTACCCAGTGCTTATGGAAGTTAACACTGTGGAAGGCAGGACTAAAATTTTGAGGTAGAGAGAGGGATGCCAAGAGAATTCTGAAGAGCCAAAATGCCTCAGGCCTTTGATTTCTGAGAAAGCAGCATCATAGTTTAAGCAGAGTTCTGTGCCACTTTTTATCTGTCTCAAAATTTGTTTACCTTTTCGTTAGAGAAAGGCTAGAAAATGTTCCAAATATGGGATGAAATCCAGATATATCTTAATCATAGAATGAGGTGGACCAGGACTCCCTCCTTATTTCTACTGCCTATAGGAGTTCTTTGCCTGACTCAACCTGAAAGCCTTTGAAATCTGTTTTGCTTCTGCAATTCCCTCCCTCTCTCTCAGGTTGCACTCTCCCGGGTAGTTTCTGTTCTCCTGTTTCTTACCTTCTGCAGCTGTTTCCTAATTGCTACCTGGGCTTACAGACCTCCTCCTCTTTTCTTGAAATGTTCTGCTCTCCCATCTCTTCCTAATCATCCCTTTTCCCTATCACAATTGTCTGTTTTGCTGCTAAACAGTGTCCCTTGGCTTCAGAAAAACTTCCTTCCTGGCTGACTGGTGACAGTATTTTGTACAGCAACATTTCCCAACTAAGATGTAGAGTTAGAATAGATTTAGATGCTTAATTTAGAATGCTTTTGTGGATAAGTCTTAACATTCTTATTTTTATAAATACAAAATTACAGTGCTTTTAGGAACCTGTGGGCTGTGTGGGATAAATGTTGGCAGACTGCAGGCAATGGTGTACATGTGAGCACTGCCTTCTGTGGAGTCCAGCCCTTTAAGAGTGGATGGAATAAGCTAAAATCAAAAGGCACCATCAAATACAGCAGACGTGACTGCTTTACTTCCATTTGTTGGAGTAGAGTAGATTGAATGCTATTTTTTGTTACTGAAATAACTCTGTACCTGCACCTCTAAGAAGTTCTTCTGTTGTTGTGTTCCAGGAATGACACAGTACGATATGCTTTGGATGTACTGGCCATCCTGACTGTGGTTCCTAAAATCCAGTTGCAGCTGGCAGAACCTGTGGATGTGCTAGATGAAGCTGGATCTACTGTTTCCACTGTGGGTAAGCTGAACATGGTCCTGATGACTTACACATTCATCAGTTGTCTTCTGCTACATAGTTTTTGGCTGGTTGTTTCTCACCTACAGTCAGACAAGGGTTAAAATAATTCACATACTCAGAGTTACTGCCAAGGGCGCAAATAAGTGGGAGAGTGGACTGTGATTAAAATTGTCATGATGAATACTGGTTGGGTTACAAATCTAGAGACCCGTCTTTCTCTTGCACTTGTTTTCAAGAACCTATTAACAGGTGGAGACAAATATTCTTGTGTAATGGGACTATTAGATTTCCTCAGCTTCCCAGAAATTTAGGTCTCCTGGGGATATGGCACTTGAGAGTATGGGAGAGGAACAATTATTGCTGTGTGAGTTATGCTGTAACTGGCTACCTGGCAGGTTCAGTATGTAAATGACTGACATGTGCCTGGATCGGATCCAAGGCTTGTGCATTAACTGGGGCCTGATTTTTTTTTTTTTTTTAAAGAAAAGGCAAAAGGCAGGCAGAGTACTAGATGTAGGCAACAACCAATTTCTTTTGCACAAAAACTTTTTGCAGACAAATACCAATTCTTTGAGGGTTTTGATCTTCTGAAGCAGATGTTAAACTAGCAGGAACTCCTTAGGAAAACAAAATAAACCCAAAGTTTCATTTTTGCCTGACTCCTTTTAGAAGTTGTGATATGATTATTTTTTTTTTCCCTCAATGACATGGTCCCCTTCCTTTCTCTCTTTGTTCACCTTGTGTTTGTACAAGAGAGTTGCTCTGTGCAGTAACGATTAGGGTGTGCCTGTGCATCTTGCTCTGGTCCAGATATCTGAGGTTTTGCTCTCCTGGGCCCTGCCTGATCACCCCCTCTGACAGATTGTTTGACTCTCTGCTTACTGATGATAAAGTGGAGGAGCAGCAGTGCAGAAAAACATTTTGCCAGGGAGGTAGAAGAATGTGTTAGACTAGTTAGCAGAACTTCAGAAGTTTCTAGAAGGAAGAGAATTATCGACTTTCTTCAAATTCATTGGAAGACTCCCTTACTTGTCCGATCAACTGTATAGGATACATTTTAGAGTACTAAAGAAACTATTCCTTTCCCTCACTAGGTATTAGTATCATCCTTGGAGTTGCTGAGGGTGAGTTTTTCATCCATGATGCTGAGATTCAGAAATCAGCCCTTCAGATCATCATCAATTGTGTCTGTGGCCCAGATAACCGGATCTCCAGTATCGGGAAATTCATCTCTGGAACTCCTCGGCGAAAGCTTCCTCAGGCCCCCAAGAGCAGTGAGCATACGTTGGCCAAGATGTGGAATGTGGTGCAGTCCAACAACGGCATCAAAGTGCTGCTGTCGTTGCTGTCTGTGAAGATGCCGATCACCGACGCTGACCAGATCCGGGCGCTGGCCTGCAAAGCCTTGGTGGGGCTGTCACGCAGCAGCACCGTTCGGCAGATCATCAGCAAGCTCCCCCTGTTCAGCAGCTGTCAGATCCAGCAGCTGATGAAGGAGCCGGTGCTGCAGGACAAGCGCAGCGAGCACGTGAAGTTCTGCAAGTACGCGGCAGAGCTGATCGAGCGCGTCTCGGGGAAGCCCTTGCTCATCGGCACCGACGTCTCTCTGGCTCGGCTGCAGAAGGCGGACGTGGTGGCCCAGTCAAGGATCACGTTTCCTGAGAAGGAGCTGCTGCTGCTGATTCGGAACCATCTCATCTCTAAGGGCCTGGGAGAAACGGCGTCTGTCCTTACGAAGGAGGCTGACCTGCCCATGACTGCAGCATCTCACTCGTCTGCCTTCACCCCTGTGGCGGCCGCTGCCTCTCCCGTGACCCTGCCTCGCACTCCCCGCATAGCGAACGGCATCTCGGCACGGTTGAGTAGCCACACTGCTGTAGGTTCTGCTGCCACCTCTGTCCATGCTCAGGCAAGGCCGTCGGCATCCCAAGGTCCACCTGCCCTTCCAGGCCCTTCTTATGCCAGCAACTCTCCTCTGATTGGCAGGATTAGCTTTGTGAGGGAGAGGCCGTCTCCCTGCAGGAAAATCAGAGTGTTGCGACAAAAATCGGACCATGGCGCCTACAGCCAGAGCCCAGCTATCAAAAAGCAGCTGGACAGACACCTTCCTTCCCCACCCACGCTGGACAGTATAATCACAGAGTACCTTAGGGAGCAGCACGCCCGCTGCAAGAACCCTGTTGCCACCTGTCCCCCTTTCTCTCTCTTTACTCCCCACCAGTGTCCTGAGCCAAAACAGAGGCGCCAGGCGCCAACTAACTTTACCTCACGGCTGACCCGCAGGGCAGCCTTTCCGAAGTACGGAGGGGTGGATGGTGGCTGCTTTGATAGACACCTTATATTTAGCAGGTAAGGAAGAAAAATGTTTTGTGGTCCCTCTCAGGATGCACCCTGTGCCAAAAAGCCTTACTTGGATTCAGGCTGTGCAGTCCCACAGTGGAGTATCCTTGGAGAGAAAACTGTTTTAATTCACTGAACCTTGAAAGGCATATTTAGAAGTTGTTCTGTTTGTCTTGTCCTTACTACTGACCCTTAGTACATAAAGCACACTTCATTTTCTGTATCATGTTAATTCATGAGCAACACCAACTGCTGAAGCTCGAAGCTCTTTGTTCTCCCTTGGAAGGTAAGTATGTAACACCGGTTTTCCACAAGAGTGTAGCAGAGCCTTGAGGATGGCTGGTTGACAGATGCAGGACAGTGGAATCCATATTTTGCTCTTGCAGCTGAATGCACAGCACTGCAAGTTGCCTTTTTATGTAGCCTTTCTTTCCTGAGGTTAAATTGGAAGGTGATGTAAAATTTATAAAAATAAAGATGACACATTCATGAAAGCATCTTGACAGTGAAACCAGTGTCACCATGGGAAGTTACAATGTCAGGAGGTTGGTTGGCTGATGTGCCATGTCTTCTTGTATTGAGTGTTTCAGAACTGTTTGGAGATGTTTTTGCTGGCTGTTTCTACTTATCCAGGTGATTGCATTACAGGGTTTCCATCAGTACAACTTTGAAGATGGACTCCAGGTGCTTCAACTTAATGATGCGCTTTAACAGAAGTACTAAATAGCGCTAAACAAACCCTGAAAGGTTCCAAACCTTGTAACATACTCACTTGAGCACTAGTCTTACAATTGACACTTACCTTGCCCTAGAAGAAAGCTGTAACTTGTGCCTACATGATTTTTAAGGGCTGGATTTAGTATCACAGCATTTCAGTTTTGCTTTTCTTCTCTCTTTTGGGTGACCCGTGTATTTTTGCCTTCTCCAGGTTCCGTCCAATTTCTGTGTTCAGGGAAGCAAATGAGGATGAGAGTGGCTTTACCTGTTGTGCATTTTCTGCAAGAGAACGATTCTTAATGCTGGGTACCTGCACGGGGCAGTTGAAACTCTATAATGTGTTCAGTGGACAGGAAGAGGCCAGTTACAACTGCCATAACTCTGCCATCACGCACCTCGAGCCATCCAGGGTAAGGAATTACAAACCTGTTCTGGTTTTTAAAAATTCTCACTGCCTAAAGCCCTGGCATGTTTTGGGCCCGTGTGGACATGTACATCCAAAATGCACCTACTGGCCAGCCTGCAATGCCTGTCATTGAAGTACTTTGAAGTACAGTGAAGTGATAATTGTATATTCTTTCTCTTGTGAGTTCTACAGTTATTTTTTTTCTTCCCAAGATGATAGAGGAGATACACAGTGGCTGTGTGCCTTCATAAGAAATTAATATATATGTCTGCAAGTGGAAAAACGCTTAAACTGACTATTTAAGATAAGCATGAGATAAAGTATCAGAGTTTATATAACCTCCCTTTGCAGGAGAAAGAAATCTTTTGGGGGATGATTCTAGGAAGAAATAAGATACTGATTTATAAGCAGAATGGACTCCACTCACAGGACATTAACATTCAGGCGTGGATTATTCTGTGTTTATCTGCTCTTAACATCATAGATATTTCCATTGTTATCTGTAATGTTTTTCTTTGTCTACCAAGGGCTCTTTATATTATACATGGTATTAGATACCTAGATTTTTATCCCTATAGGAGCAGTTTATTAAGCACAAAGTTCCTACATTTATCGTGTATGTGTAGGGTAAATGCATAGAGATAAAATTATAACCTCTGTTTTCCCTCCCTCCTCCTTCACTCCAATCTGGAAATCCAGGATGGATCTTTATTGCTGACATCTGCTACGTGGAGCCAACCTCTGTCTGCGTTGTGGGGAATGAAATCTGTCTTTGATATGAAGTAGGTATACTCTGGTTCAGCTGCGGATATGCTGCAGTTAGAAGAACAGTTTGATATAGGAAGAAACTCTGAAAAACAGAATAGCACAGATCTCATAATGTCTCTTGTGAAAAGTAAAATGTGCTCCCCTTTTTGTGTTAGCATCTTCCCTATTTTATTGTGTACATGTAGAGTAAATTTTAACTAAATTCTAACTACCTAAAGTCCTGTTTAATGCAAAATAGATCAGTACAATCACTGTTGCTCCCGAAGGCAAGGAAATATGTTTGTGTTTTTATTCTCATGTTTGTAAATTACCTTGACAGTCTTTCTGTAACCAGTTCAGAATTTGACTAGCAGTGGTGATTTGCATTGGGAAATTTTCAGACCTGACACAAGCTATTTCAGTCCTGGATAAAGCTATTTAAAATCTGTTTCAGTATTTACAATTGTTCCTTCCCATAAAAAAATGGGTGGAAGGCTCTTCATTTTTAAACGGTTTGACTGTTGTCTGCCGTAGTTGTAAGCAGCTGTTTTGGTGTGACCTGTTTGGGGCCATTCTTCAGAGAAAAGGCCACACAAGCCTCAGGCCTGCATGTGTGTTTGAATGTTCAGGATGCCATGCATTGCCCAGTCCTCTAAACAGTGTTGTGTTTATGGCAGACCCTGTTGATGACAAGTCTATGAATTTGCTACTTGTGGTTTTGTCACTGGTCTGCTGTAGAGGCTGTGTCTGTAAGAGAGTTTTCCCTGCAAATGCCCATGGAGCATTTCAGCACTGTCATTTCCACAGTCAGTGGAAAGGAGAGTGTTTTCTGCATGTTTGGTTTTCTCTGTTGTTGAAACCCGTGCTGGAGGTGTTGGGGTTGTGTTTGGTTCGTGTAGAATCTGCAGTTCCTTGACTTTTTTACTGTCTCTGTCTCCAGGCATTCCTTCCCTGATGACCACTATGTGGAGTTCAGCAAGCACTCTCAGGACAGGGTCATTGGCACAAAGGGAGACATTGCACATGTAAGTACCAGGAAAGCTCGTGGTTGTGAGGCTGTGACAGGAATATGATCCTCCATAGGGTGTTTATTAACTGATCTGGGTGCTGTGATGCTCAATGTAACTGGTGAGCTAAGAAGCTTCAGAGGAAAGCTTTGAAAGTGTCAAATAACTTCTCCATGTCTGAGGGTATAAACTTGGCCATCCCAAACCAGCTGTAGCTGTGTGTTGCCTCTTTGGTTAATATTCAGGGCAGTTGTAGAATTTCTGCTTTGTTTTGTTCATTTGAGAGAGATCATGCAGGATTTTTTTCCCCTGAAGTTGCTTTCTTTGCATGATTTTTCAGTAATAGCAATAATAATAATATAGTTGTACTGTAAACAGTATCTCAGTCAACAACTATGGGAAATAACCTATTTAAAGTATCCTTCTTTTGCCCTCCCAAATTTGCAACTTGTTTTCGAGCAATTTAATTTTACCGCTATATTTTCAGAGAATGCTGTTGTGGTTTTTTGTGTGAATACCTGCAAATTGGACAGATGCAGGCTGCAGAAAGCTTCTGCTGCTTCTCAGTGCTAATTTGCATTTGTTATGGGCACTGTCTCTCAGAGTATTTGCATAAAAAATAGTCATGAAATATAACTTAATCAAATTATTTATAATTTTACATTACTCTGATTTGTTTAAGTAAACTCTCCATTCCTACCCAGTTTTTAACTTGGATTTAGCTGAAAGTCAGATCAGTTTGTGTATTGTGTTTATCTGATAAATAGATTTGTTTTCCAATTGTAGAGCCTTTGAACAAGAGCTTGGCTCCGAGGGCTTTTACAGACCCAGTTTATCGAGGAGATGATCATAAACCCTTTTTACTGGTTAAAACCCTTTTTATATTCCAACAGTTTGTTGTGACAGAGCTCAGAAAGTTGCCTTTCTGTATGGATGCCAGGAATTTTAACTCCTTTTCTACAGTTTTTGGGTTTTTTTCCCCTCACTGTGTGCTTTGGAGTTTTAATGTTTGTAAATACCATCTGCTCTGAAAACAGTTCCATTTCTGAAACAGTTTTTGGCTAAGTGGTACCTTGTGAGTGCAGCTTCCCAGCCCACTCCTCATAGCAGGGTTAGTTTCTTTGGAACTCATCCTGACTGTAGTGAAACATGTCAGTGAACCTGCAGTAAGCTGAGTCCTGGCCAAAACTTGTGAGGCTTAGTTCCAGCTGTGAAAAACTATTAAAGGGCTGGTAGGAAGGATGATATATGGAATGCTGTCATGTGAAATGGAAGAGTGAAAGGGGGAATGGGGTGATTCTAGAAGAGGGAACGTGGGGTGATCTTAGGCACAACTATATTACAAATAGTGACTAATCTTTCTTTTTCTTTTTAATCTAAAAGATCTATGATATTCAGACTGGCAACAAGCTATTGACTCTGTTTAACCCAGATCTTGCCAACAACTACAAGAAGAACTGTGCCACCTTTAACCCCACTGATGACCTTGTCCTAAATGATGGTGTCCTCTGGGATGTCAGATCAGCACAAGCCATCCACAAGTTTGACAAATTCAACATGACTATCAGTGGTGTTTTCCATCCCAATGGGCTGGAGGTCATAGTCAACACTGAAATTGTATCCTTTGACCACTCTGGTAACTGAGGTGCTGGGACCTAAACAACTGGTAGATGAACAATTAGCTGTTTGCAGGAGTTGTGTTAATGGTGTTACATGTTGTGTGGTAACTGGAATCTGTGAATCAAGGGAGTAGGGACTGTCAGACAGGTAACTAATTTAAATCTAGATTCTGCCTCTGATATAGCCTAGGGAAAATACTTAAGAGAGAGAGACCAAGAGAGAATTTTTTTTTCTGATATACTCCATAATACCTCTGCTCTCTTCCCATCCCTGGCCAAGATCAACCTTGAAGCTACTGCAGTAACCTCTCATGGCTGGGAATGGCATTTTGACTAAGAGCTTGTTCATTTTGAACACTTGGAAGGGAATTGCAGTGCTAGAATCCAACTCTGGTTCCATCATATTTGCAAGAAAGTGGCAGTGAAGTTTCTTGAACACAGTTAATCATTTCTTTGCCACTGTGTTGAAAAGGGTTTGTAAACTTCTGGTTGTTTGTTGTTCCTTAGCCTGTGTCTTTTCAGTGGGACCTCCGGACTTTCCACTTGTTACACACAGTACCTGCACTGGACCAGTGTCGTGTGGTCTTCAACTATACTGGCACAGTGATGTATGGAGGTAGGACTTCTCAGCCTTACATCACTCTCCTTGGTCCCCTCCTGTTTGAGATAAGTAGATGCTCATTCAGTGAAATTGGAAGCTTCAGAGAGTCTGTTTAACCCCAGGCCTTACTGGCATGTGTGAACTGGATTTTTTCCAGGATGTTCACGCTGCATGTGTTGCTGACAAAGACAGTTTTCTGTAACATCAGCAATATCACAACTAATTTGGGAGATTAAAAAGCAACCTGTTGTATAATGGCAGATCTGATGATGCTTGAGAAAATAATTTTGTCCTCTATATTAGTTTCGATGATCTGTAGTATCAATAAAGGCAGCTCTGGAAGAGTAGATATTAAATGGGTCTTGCCAAGCTATTAAATATAAAGAAAATTCCTGTCAGAGTCTGGCTTGATCTTAAGTTGATTAATGATAGTGACGAATGGAAGGCAGATTTGTGGAATAATCTTTCCTTGTATCAGCTATGTTGCAGGCAGATGATGAGGATGACCTTCTGGAGGAGAGAATGAGAAGTCCCTTTGGCTCTTCTTTCAGGACATTTAATGCAACTGATTATAAACCTATAGGTAAGAGAGGAGTAAATAGCTTGGTCTGAAGGTTTGAAGGTTTATTGCAAGTTCTGCTTCGTAACATTCACTTCTTCTCTCCTTTGCACATGTGAGAAAACGAACTGCTGTGGCCTGTTCTGATTAAAGCACAAGAGTTGGGTTTAACACTGAAATAATTTCAATTATCATATCCCATTAATTGTCTGATTGCCTTACTTGCTAGTGTTCAGGAATTCTGGCTTTATTTTCCTTTCTTCTTTCCAAGTAAGGCATAGTCTGAGATAGTAGGACATTTGGCCAGGATAGCACTGGTCTCATTGTAGAAAAAGCCCTTTCTTCAGCTTCTGGAGCTGTGCTAATTACTGCTATGGACATAAACAAATGTGGCTTTTGCTATTGAAAGGATACACAGGTCACAACTCAGTCCCTTTGTTGTCACCTATTCTTAAAGATGATCTGTTGTTTACTGTGCTTAGGGAAGCCAATAAATGTACTATAAAGTGAGGAGGCTCTGTGCAGAGCAGGTTAAGAGTTTACATGGCTGTTTTCTACAATGGTCTCCAACATTCTATTCTTTATTACAGGTTGAATTAGTTACAAATGTTCATGTCACTTCTATTTCAACTGTTCTTTCTTGTCCCAAGGTTGTATTATCTGCTTTTACACCTTTTTTTTTTTTTTTGCTGAGCATTAAGTAACCTGCAGTTAACCACTGAGTTTGTTCTGTGATGTTTTCCAGCCACCATAGATGTAAAGAGGAATATCTTTGACTTGTGCACAGACAGCAAGGACTGCTATCTGGCTGTCATTGAGGTAAAGCAGCTAAGAATAAACTCTGGCCTCTGTAGCTGTTGTTTCAGTGCAGTGCTTGTTTCTTTTCTGGAGTTTCTGCTGTTAAATTCATGTCCTAAGCAGTGCTGGTGTTTTGATGATGATAAAGATGCTGTTAGTTTTTTGTTTTCCACCCCCTGCAGTCTTGTTTTGCTGCCTCTCAATCCTTAAACTTCCAAACACATTTGCTTCTCTTCTTCAAACTCTTCCCACTTTAAAATGTGCAGAGGTTTTCCTTCTCAGGAGCATAGAGAGAAATGCATTTTTCCTATGTATAGCAATAGTTTCCTATTATTGCAAATTAAAACGTGCACTGGACCAAATAACTGGGAAATGCAATCCTTGTGGGGCTTCCCATGGAACTTTTCTGTGAATCACTCTTATTGTTCCTTTTACATTTGTCTTCCTAGCAACATCCCACAAGCTAAGGGCTTGAAGGAAAGATTACTGAAGGAAGTTTCAGTGAAACTTCTGGCTTGTTAGGGATCCAGTTCTTTGCCCAGTATTATGTTGTCAGGACCCAATTTCTTGAAACCTGACTATATACATGTAGTGACTAATTTAAAATCCTGTCGACTTCATGCTCTGAACCACTGATCCTTGCAGACCAAAAAAGCAAGTCAAGAACCTCTAGCAGGACAAACTTCACGTTTAACTACTGAAGTTGGAGATGGCAACGTTGTCAGACCAAGAAAATTTTCTTTTATGGGAGTTGTTGGAAATGCTATTTCAGGGAATGTGGTTGCTGGGGTGTCACTGCTGTCTTCTGGAACTCTCTCTATGTGACAGCTTGTAGCAACCTCTCAGTGCATGTGGTTCCTTGAGACCAAAAAGACTCGGTTTTAGTGCTAATTGTACTGCTGCTGGTAAATGGGAGACAGGGATTTTGGGGATGTGATTGAGATCAGATGTAGCATTGAATATGAAAGCTGAGCTTAATTCCCGGGGCTAACTGCTGTGTGGGCATCTCCCCTTCAGAATCAAGGCAGCATGGATGCCATGAACATGGATACGGTTTGCAGGCTCTATGAAGTGGGCCGGCAGCGTCTGGCAGAAGATGAAGAGGATGAAGAAGAAGATCAGGTGAGAAGCACAGCACTAACCTGGGTGTTCAAGAGTAGCTGTTAGCCCTCTACATGTGTTCATTTATTACCAAGAAAGTACAGAGGCCTCGTTTGGTCTCACTTAATGTGAAGTAGATCACTTTACTGCCAGTGGTCTACACAGAGCCTGTGTGAACAGTAACTTTGTGCACTGTAAACTAACGCAATCATTTATAGTTTATTGATTAATTTCCCTAATATTTCAATCTTGGTCAGAAGCTCTGCTGTTTGTTCTGCCTTTTTTTTTTTTCCAATATTTTGACACCCAGTAGAAACAGTAGTGCTTGAGGTTTTCCTTTTTTCAATTCCAAGTCTCATATTTGGGCATAACTTGTCACCAGTTTCTGAATGAGATGTAACTTGTGGCTGATGCAGTGAAACTACACAGTACTTGTAGACAGCAAAATGTTTTAAGAATTGTCAAGAGGGCTGCAGGTTTGCACTGGGATGTGCTGGTTTTTCTTCTCAGATCAGCCGTTTGATCTCTGGCAACTTGACAAAAGAGCTAAAAAGTGCAGTAAGGGCCCCTCAGGGTGCAGCTGGTAGCACAGAATGCTTACTATAGTACAGTGACAATTAAAATTTGTAGCTTTTTGGGTGTCAGGTGTTTTGTGGGGTTTTTTTGAAAGGCAAAGACCTTATGCTTCTATTCCCTAGAGATTTTAAATGCATTATCCTTTGCTCTATGGTGCCTGCATTCTAGTAAATGGTACATTTGTATCTCCTGTGAAAAAAGCTGACTTCACCTTTTTCCAAAGAATGCCAGAAGGTAATACTTTGGTGGATTTTTTCCAGACTCTGTGGAAAGCTGGATTTCTGATACCCTTTCTGTGTCTGAATCTTCCCGTTGCTGGGTTAAAACTTGTACTTGTTAGTTCAGAAGACTGCAGGTCCCAGGAAAGAGTAATTTTCTTTGCAGTTAGTTGTTGTTATTACAATTTCACTGTAATTCTGAAGATAAAGCAGCAGTTCTGGTTTGGGTGTGCAGTTTGTGTCCTGGCCTCTGAATGTGCTACAAGGTTGCATTTGAAGTTTTGGCATTCTTTTGAAATCGTTGGTCATTGTTTCTATCCCTAGATTGGATGGATTAAAAGAGTAGAATTTCTTGGGAAGAGCAGAATTTCTTGGGAAGCAATGAAGAGGGAGGAGAGATTACTGTTCCTTCCTTCCTTTCTACTTCCTAGCCTTCCAGTGCTTGCCTTGGGCAACAGTTTCTATTTTTGTCTCTGCTTCCACGTTTTTGTCCACTTCCCGTAAGCTAATTCATGTTTTCTTTATAAAATTAAAAAAAAAATAGTAGCAGAAATGGGTTTTGCATTGTACAATGATTAACCAGCAGCTATCAGGGCACTGTTTTGCAAAATCACTGGTAAGTGTTGACTCAAGGGGAGATCTGTGTTTGTGTAAGGCAGTCAATGGTTCCAGGCTGTAACACCGGGTACCCAGCAGAGATAAGGGATCTGTCACCCATCAGGTGTGTCTGGGGACACTTCCTGTCTTACAAATAGAGGTGGCCCCAGGCAGAATTTAAGTGTGCTAAAAGCTTTTCTGTAAAGCTGATGGAGTGTTCAAACAAAGCTGCTCCGGGATCGATTTGCAAGCTAAGAGTGACTAATTGATATTGCATAATTGCTGGGGTTTATGGTCTCCATTTCTGGGGTCTGTAGATCATTCCTAGATAGTAACTTTCAGGGATGGTTGCAATAAGGTTTCTTTAAAAAGAGATTTGGTTTTAATATAAACACTTATAAACCCAAATTTAATTCAATCTATGTATATTTGGCAAAACATAAACTGATGTTTTGCTCTCTGTCCCGTAGCTGTTCAATGCTGTTCCTCCAGGTTTGTTCTGCTCTTAGGCTTACAAAATACAGCTTTTGTCTCCATAGAGACATCCAGCATTGAGCTAGAATGAGGAGAGGTTTTCCAAAAGAAAGATGTAATCCCTCTGACACACTTGTCTGTTGAGACCAACAAAAGTAATTTGTTTCCTGATGAAAGGATTTTTCTGTGTATACATAAGCTCACACTTATGTAGGTGTTCACTACTTGCCTAGTTACAATCTGTGATTTAGAGTTTGAAAAACTGGTTTTAACCTTTGGAGCTTGTTGGGACTTCTCACAGGGATTCTAAAACCACTTCTGGCTGAAAGAAGATGCTTTCTGATCTTTTCCTTGAAAATGGGGGGAGGGGGAAATCCATATGAATCAACATGAACCTGGTATCTTTTTGGTCAATGTTTTTAGAGCAGATACTAATCTGTTTGATCCCTGGGTGTTCACACCTCGACTTGGTGTATGTTTGTATTTTTCTATCTGACCTACAGGGGTCCATGAGGACCTTTTTTTGCCTGTGCAGAAGGTAGTGAGTACTCAGATAGAAGGATGTCTGATGGGCAAGCCTAGCTTGGAAGTCATGTATCCAGAATAAAACTGCTTTAAAAATTGTGCTAGAGATAAGTTAAGAACTGTGGAGAAAAATATCTGCCTGGCATTTTTTTTTACTTGAAATTTTAATGCCTCATGATGTCAGTTCTGACAAATGTCAGCTGATAGCTCTGTGACAGGTTTTTGAAAAGCAGGAGACTGAGCGTCTTTAAAATGAACCTAGTGGGGATGGTTGGTCTGTAGATATCTTTCCATTCTTTCCATAATTTAAGAAACAAAACTCTATTCCTCCTCCTTTCTCAATCTAAATCTTGGCAGATCAACTGACTTACTCCATAAATTGCCCTCAAATGAAATGATCAGGCTGCCTCAGCTGGTTTGTGTGTGGTGCTGCTGCAGTAAATGCTTGTGGTTTTATTGGCAGTGCTGGAGAACAGCACCACTGTGGCTGGGATCTTCCCTGGTGTTGTACTACCCTTTCCTATGAGGTCTCTGGGAAGCTGCCTTTCCCTAGGTATGGCCAGCAATCCAGAGCTGTTGAACAGAACAAATGCTAAAGGATATTGATACTCTGTGGTCTGTACTTACTGTGGTAACTGAGGGGAAGTGAAGATGTCTTGTGCTTAGCGAGAGTCCATCTGCAAACTCTTTTGTTGGATGTTTTACTCCAGAAATACTAGTCCTTCTGCCTTGAACTTCCATGAGTTTTGTGCATTATCTTGATGCTGGGTGAGTGTCTAAATGGGTCCATCAGCAACTGACAGTCTCACAAGTATTTGCAAAACTATGTTCAGTCTATGTGGAAATATGTAAGGGTTTCTTATTTTTCAGTCTGGCAGCAAATTCTTCTTCCTACTGTATTTGCCACTGTTTTGATACACTCCTTCAGAGTTAGACTTAGCAAAAATCAAGTGTGTGTCTGAGCTAATAGTGCAGAGCCTGGACCATCTTTTGGTTGTTAGCTTGCTCTATTCTTACTTATTTCTCTTTCTTGTCTGATTAGTATCCCCCGTTTCACTTGGTAATCTGCTGTCTTCTGCAGTGAGGCAGTCCAGGGGTTTCAGAGGAAATGTCAGGTGCCACAGGCTAGAAAAGGAGACCAGAAATATGAAGTGGTCAGAAAAATGAAACCCAGTGGCACTGGCTGAACACAAAGTAGACTCAAAACTGAGCTCCGGATAGTGTGATCTTCTGAGTGGGTTTGGGGATTTTCAGTCTGCATTTTTACTTCCCTATTTTCGTTGTCCTTTCCATATTAATGGTTTAAGGGCTGTTTTTCTCTCTGTGGTATGTGTGGGTGATACATCTGTGAGGCTCAAGTAGCATTCTCAGTTATTGTCACGCTGAGGGACATTTACAGCTTCAGCAGATTGCTTCACCTAGCTGTCCCTGTCCTATAAAGTGTGTTCTACTTCTTTTGCCAGAACTGAAGAACTGTTAATTATCCTGCAGTGCTTCTGGGCTATCGAAATGGTGATGGTAGGTGTGTAATTTGTCTTTTTGCATTGGTTTAGAAAATTCTAGGTGATGGGAAATGAAAGCTTTGGAGATAAGGCAATAAAGACTCGAAAGACAATCACTATTCTAACATATGGTTTAGCCAGGATGGGTAATGTTTTCCTCAGATTTCTATGTGGTCTTTGTGATCCCAGTTTCTACCTTTTTTTTTTTTTTTTTTAGGATTCTCCCCCTATCTGCCTGCAACAGCAATTCAATTGTACTTTTATTGCTGTTCTGTTATATGGTTGGTTTGTTTTTTTTCATGTGGATATTGATTTGCTGGGGGAAAGACCCCACAAACCTTAATCCATATTGGCACAAGTGTTTGGGACCCATTAGACCACGGTGGTGCTTTGCCACTACAAGCTGACTCAAATGATTTATGTCATCAGGGACCATTAACTGAGGGTCCATTTCAGGAACTGTTCCTGTAACATTGAAAGATATGGTTTGATTTGAAATCTTGCTCAAGATAAAATGGTTTACAGAATAATAACTGGAAACAAGTGTTTTCAGACAAATGTCTCAAGCGATAATAAATATGTGTTTATTGCACACCTTAATAGGAAACTTTGAGCTTAGTTGCAGCCTAAGTAAGGAGTGGTTTCTGTCAAAGACCTTTTTACACAGTAGATACATCTTTTGAACAGGCATCCTCCAAAACACATTTTTAAAAGAAATTGTTTTCTCAGTACTTTTTACCACATTTTTTTCTCAGTACTTGTTACCACATTTTTTAGATAGTAGCAAATAACTGTGGCTGCTTCAGCCTATTCTGCTGTTTCAAAATCTATTTTCAGTAGCTTTCAGTGCAAACAGAGGAAATTCTTAGAGAAGTATTTGGAGTTTTCAGAAGGGTAGACTTAGTATTATGGAGTAAAACAGCTTCAGCAGAGATAAAAGCATATTCTGCCTGTTCAATGACAGAAATCAAAGGTGTCCTTCCTCTCACCTAACATATCTTTCTAGAATTCCCAGAATAGCTGGGATCCAAGAAAATAAAAGCTGCCTCAGCTGTGATGAGAAATGCCAGTCAGAAGCTTGAGAAAACAAAGGAACAAATTCTTGTCCAGAGAGAGAGAGTTCATTTACCTGCCAAATTTTGAAATTCCTTTATGCACTGTTGTTCTTTGTCGTGGAATTAAAGGAATGAGCTTATTTTTGTGAGTGAGAGCATGAGATCAGTGAGAGGAAGGAAGAGAAGCAAATTGAGAAATTGTTCCTAGTTCTGTACACCATATATTATCTCTGAGCCCTACAGCACAGAGAATCAACAGTCATGTTAGAACACATTTATCTCAAGTGAGATGATGGCTTGCACATGCCTCAGAGAGAACAGTGACTGGAGTCAGATTGATCATCATCAGGTAAAATGGAAACATTCCATAGGCAAAACCAGAGTTTGATCCAAAGAGTCCCAGCTGAACCTCCCAATCCGTCAGAGGCTCATTCCCTTTAAAGCTTTTGTTTGTCTGTATTGTGGATGCTTTTTCATTCATCACAGGTAAGTTTAGACAAGCTAAACCTACTTACATAGACTAAGAGATTAACTGCTTTTTATTTCTCCACTCCATGTTTTGCCTCTGTGACACACTGCACGCTGTGTGCTGTTTCCTGTATTAAATCTGCACATACCTACACCTGCCTAGAAGCCCATGGTAAGATTCCTTGCTTGTTCCATATAGTAACTCCTGCACATTCCCAGGCTTCTACATTTTTTAGCTCTGTGATCTCATTAATGGCTATGAAAAAGTAGAAATTCTAACACTGAAGTGGCAAAGAAAGGTAAAAGCAGGTGCAGCCTTGTAGTGTGAGGGAGATGAATACTTAGAATGAATTTAATGGTACATAATAGGAAATGGGTTTGCTGGCTGAGGAGAAGGACAGACACTAGGTAATCTAGGAAGTGAAATTCCTTACATGCTTGACCAGGGAGTCTGTTGGCTATATTTAAGCTTTTCCTACTGCCCCTTGTTCAGGGAGTGTGTTAAGAAGTGGTTGGGGGAGGAATTGGGTAGAAACTTTTAAGTGACTGAAAAGCAGACATGGTCACTGCTGAGAATTGCATGGCAAAGGCTCAGAAAGGACCAACGTGCTACACAGCTGCTTTGGGAGCAGAGAGAACAGCTGTCAGAAGATATGACAAGAGGATTGTCTGTGGAGAAAGATAAATTGCTAAAACCCTTATTCCTCTGGAGTGAAACATTATTCAGGGAGCTTGTGTTTGAACAAAAAATCATAAGGTCTTTTTTATGAAAGCAAAGCCCCTTCCCAGGGTGGAAATAGGGAGTAATTAAAATAATACTGATAATTTGGAGGGGATCAGATTACTGAAAATGAGTTTGCTTTGCTCTAGGAGAAACTTGGGAAAGGAGGGTGAAAGAGGGGGAGAAGTAAACAAATAAATTGACCAAAATAATGAGATTATGGGAAACATGAATTTCTTTAAAAAGAAAACAAACCTAGGTGAAATAAGCAACTTAGGGAAGCAGATACTTTCCAGCAGATGATTAGACTTGGCTACCAATATCCAGTGAATTAAATATGAGCTGAAAGATTTGAAATGGTGGGAAAAGCTTCACTGACATTGGATTAAGTGTTTTGAAGGCAGAGAAAAGGCAGCCTCCTAGAGGAAAATAAGAGTAGTTAGAGCAATACCATATGGCCTGATTCAAACTGAGAGGTGCAGTAGAGACTGTTTTCAGAGGAAGGGACTGTTGCTGGAAAGCAGCTGCAGGTGAGAGGTGTTGACTTGGAGGTGACGATGGAGGTGAGCAGGGGGCTGGTGACAGCTGAGCAATTCATAAAGCAGTCACAGGAAGCTGGGCACAGAACTATTGCAGCAATGCCTTGCTTTGCACTGTGAATCAGCTCCTGGTAGAGGAAGAAAAAGTGAATCAGGTGTGAGATGAAGCTTTTTGTAACAGCTGAAGCCATGTCAAATAAGCAACAAAACAGTGAACTGTAAATCTCAAAACTGAATAAAAATTTCCAGCCTGAATATCAACAATCAAAAAAGACCTGTGGGATCTTCTCTTGGCAGTTGAAGGCCAGCCTAGTATAAATTTGAGAGGTTATGTAATCTGCAGTGGAGAAGTCTCAAATTCTGTTCACGTGGTCATAAAAATTTTTTTTTTATTTGAGAAATAAAAAAAACTCTATAAAAGGTCTTAAGAGTGCTTAAAAGCAGGCTGGTCTATTTTTATATACTGCAGCTCTGCAGTGCTGTAAGGCAGACTTCCTGGAAGCACTGTACATACACTAATTTAGTGTTTGAATACATTACAGAAACATGTTAAGATCAAAAAGTTAAAGTTCTGCCTAGGTAACGTGTTTTGCATCAATTTGAGTAAGTGAAATATGGGGTTTTCCTGAGCCTTTGAATAATTTTTGAGAGATGAACCCCAGGGAATATGTTAAGTATCAATAGTCTGTACTACCTAAAAAGACGAATTTTGTGAATTTTGTGTGTGCAAAATGATTGGGTAAAGGGGAACAGTAAGAATTCTGTGATGATGATGATGAAAGCTGATGAAGGCTGTGCAAACAAGCATCAAAGAACAATATGGCAGAAAACACATAACGCCTGAACAAGTGCAAAAGGTATTTACTAAGCTCTGAAAGGGCTGTGAAAACTGGCAATATGAAGAATTAGGTCAAGCATTTTTTTTGTTCCAGTGCAACCACCCCAGTATTTGCCATTCCTTTAGGGGATGTTGTTTAGTTTTTTCCTTTGTGGTTAAAAATGATAAATTAATTGAACCAAATCTACTTTGCTTTCTGAATCTTTATGTAAGATTGCAAATTGGTAGTAGAGTTCAGTTACCAGTAATTTGCTTTGAGATGATCTTGAGATAATCCCTTGCTGTGTAATCAACTTTTCTGTAAGTTTATGTCCAGCTTTTGTTGTACTACTACATCTCTGTAAATCTTCCTGTATGCAGGCATGATAGAAAGGTGATGGGAATCACTTTTACCCTCTTAATCATCCTCAAAGCAGTTCCAGGGTCATAGACTGTGTGTTGAAGCTGTTTATGTTACTGTGTGGGTGAGTTAGTGAGTGTTGAGAGATTTATCTTAAGATGAAAACTTAAATTATTGTTCCATTGTGCACTCTGATTCTAGAACTGATAGTTCCTGCATCCTTTATGGTTGTCTAAAATATATAACTGATGATACTATACATTACTAACATATTCTTAAGACCTTTTGCATTAAACTGACACAAACCCTTTGTATAGATGGCCTTTTTCAGCCTAAACTCGTCTTTAACAGTTGAATTAAACAATTTCTATGTTACACTGGGGCCTGTCCCTGTATGGACATCCTATCCTGTGGATAGTTATTCCACACTAAAATTGCAACCTCCTTCTTTGCTATCCCCTTAGAATTATAACTGGGTTTTGGTTTATTCTCTTGTTTGCTTTTAATTATCACCTTTGTTCATTACCTTATTTTTGCATGACCTTTTTGCTTTAGCTGTGGTGAAATATTCTGTAAAGTATTTATGCAGGGAGTGGGGCCAGGAAGCCATTTTGTGTAGGAAATAGGGTGGGTGTTTCCAAGACAAAAATTCCTTTATGATAATTGTGACACTGTGTTTTTGATGAGCAGAGAGAGTTGGCCATCCAGGTGTGCTGATACCACAGTGTCACCTGCATGGGTGACACTGTGTGTGCTGGACATGAAGAGGAGTAACACTGCTGCAGTGTTGGGAAGAAAACACAGAAACCCCCTAGAATTCATATCCATTAATTCATAAAGTTAATATGTATCTCTGTCATAGCCAATTACAAATTTGAATATCATTAGGGGTCCATGAGTACTCAGAATTACTCTACTCTTGACATATATGAAGGTAAAACTCTTTAAATTAATCCAAAGTTTAATTATCTACAGCTAATTAATATACCTGAATCCCAGTGTAACTAAAATGGGGAGCAGTGTGACATCCTTAATTCAAAAGCTGGACTCCATCACGTCCCTCTGAGTGTTGCTTGCTCTATTTAAAAGGCACCATTAGATTTTTTTCTTTTTTTTTTCTCCATCATAGCCTCAGGTTGAGATTGTTTGTAATCTTCCATGATTTCCATGGGAAGACAGGGGTTTGGTCTGGCTGCACTGCAGTCATGGTGCACCTGGCTGTAGCACAGGGCACACACAGACACCAGGCTGGGAGTCAGAGTGCTGATAGGGAGGTGAAATGTTTTACAGGGGGAAGGTTATGAGATGGTCAGTTTGGGATTCTGTAGTACCACCCTTGTGCCTTCTGCAAAGGGAACTGGCAGCTGTGGAGTAGCTTCTGTTGGAGAGAGAGGAAAATATTCTCTAAGGAAGCAGAGGAGGAATGTGAGTACTCCATGAACAATTCACATTCTGATCCAGGCAAAGTTTCAACCCAAACAGAAGAATATCTTTAGGCATCTAAAGGAGTTAGATTCCTTGGTATTGTTTAAGTCCTCTGGAGTGTGCTGGTCCATGGGTTCTGTGGATCAGTTTACTCCAATGAGGAAGATGAGCACAGGTGCCTGGATGTTTTGCACAGATGTGCATGCTGGTTCTGTTTTCCAGCAGTACCTGTGTCATTGCCCAAAGCTCTTGGGAATGACTGATGAGTAGACAGGAACTTGTTTTTGCAGGTTTTTCCTACAGAAACAGATATGGTTTGGAATAACTGTTCTGCCTGTCTTCCCTCGTGACATGGCACAAGGATTTTTTTCACTGCTCTTACTCAGAGTGCTTGTTTGAGTCACTGTGGAAGGTGTGCCATTTTCCATCTGTGTGTGGATCCCTAACATGAGACAGTTGTGGTGTCTGACGAGGATTCATCCTGGATCCCCACTAACAGGTTGGATATCACTTGCATGGGATGGTGTTAGACTGCACCTGGTACTCCCTCACACCTTTCTGAGCTGTATATCCCAGGGATTGGGTTTGGGTGCAGAAATTCTGGGCTTTCTTAGGAGAGCTCTCCCCATGTATTCCAGTCATGTATTCCAGCTGGGAATGCTGCACTGTGCCTGCAGAGAGTTGTGCTCAGAGGTGGCTCAGAGGCACAATTTATTTGCCTGTTACTTGTCAGAAGCATCACAGTGTCCAAGTTCCTGTCTGGGTTCTTTAAAATATAAGGTACAGGTTTCTCAGGGATGAAGTTGCTCCTCCTGAACCCTGTTATGTGTCACTCCTCAGCTCCGTAAGGACATCACTGTGTGTGTCACACTGTCACACACACACCCCTGACTCCTTGGTTGCTTTACCAAGGACAGGTATAATTTTGATCTCGTCTTACTGTTCCTAGGTGGGTTTTAAATGAGTGTGGCCAATTCTAATCACCTACTTCAGATTAAGTAATTTAAACTGTAAAAGTGGAAACATCTCGGTTCTTCTGGTGCTGTTTGTATTCTCATAAAGTATTTTTTCCCTCACTGGTTGGTATAATCTTTCAAAGTTAATTTGCAGCAAAATATACAACCTTTCTGTGTAATTTGGCTCTTACCCTTGTCAGCCAGAAGGAATTTTTACCTTAATACAACTATATTTAATTTCATCCTATATTTGAAGGATATTGCTATATATGCCTTGCCTTAAGCTTGAATGAAAATGTTGATGAAACAGTATTTCAATTTCTAATAAATACATTACATGTGAAACATAATCAAATTTACTAGTTTTGACATTTTAAGTCCTTGTGAGCTAGATATTTGTGAAAAAGATGCTTTCAGAAATTCCACAGATGTAACTAACTCATTTCAGAATCCTTTAGGTTTTACCTACATGGATTCTAAATGAATCTTGTAGACAACATACTTTTTTCCTAAAGTTCAGGTGTGTCTCTAGCTCCAGATACAGAGAAATTTGGCTTAATTTTTCCAAGCTTTTTGAATAAATTGATATATTTTCTGCTTCAAAGCTGTTTAGAGACTGAAAAAGGAAAATAAAATCTCCTGCCTTTTTCAGTTTCTAATCAGTCTTTCAATTCTGAGTAGAGTGATAAGCTTTAAGACATTGGTCTTTCTGCAGGTACTGCATAGAGCAAAAATAAATTATTAAGACAAAAGCTTTTATACTCAATTCAGTATATTTTATGGAAAATTATACCCATTTTGACACTGCAGTTTAAAACTGTGAAGTGCAAGTGAGGTATTTCCTCTCCCAGTGTGTATGCAATTCAAAAAGCAATGTCTGTTTATTTGAAGACCCATTGACTCAAAGTAAAGTTTATAATTGCCTAAAACAAGCACAGGCTTTCATACAGGTTGGTTTTAATTTTACTTAATACAAGCTCTTAATACAAGAAAACTGTGTATAACAAACCAATACTTTTATACTGTCATCTCCATTTAATAACAGGGCACTTCTGGTCAGCAGAGGAGACTTGGCTGCCTTTTCCAAGTGAAGAAACAATACAATTTGGTCAGGCTTCCTGGCATTCCTTGTTTCTCTTGCCTGTGACAGATGTTGGATTTGTGTGGGTGTGGTGGGCTTTTTATAGCACTGACTGAAGAAAAAGTAGGTTGGGGAGATGACAGTAAAGGACTTTCCTCTGTCCTTTTAGATCTGAAAATGCAGCAGTCTAAATAGCACAGTGGGAATGTGGTGAGCTTGAGGACCAAACAATCCCTTGAAGTGGGTTGTTAGATGTCTATCTTAATTGCTTCCTAATTTTGCAGAATGTGTTCCCTCCCGAAGCAAAGGGGCAATTAAGGCTGAATGAGTTGAGAGCTGCCTCCCTGCCACATGAGAGCACTCTGTTAGAGAAACAGGCTGTGGCTCTGAGATGAGCAGGTGTATTGAACCCTTTTAGTCCTGGAGACCTCCTGGAGCTTGGCTTGTGCTGGTGGGTTGTCTGGAAGGATAGGACTGTAACAGCTCCTTCCCACTCGATCTTCTCTGCTACACGCAGATTTCTGGATTTCATCTGTGCAATGAGGAGTTCAGGAATGCAAATCCTTATGGTTTGATAGAGAAGGATCTTGGTCCATAGGAGAATACCAAAGATGAGACCTCTGAGCTGCTTTAAACAGTTCTGTCATCCAAAGCTGCTTCAGGGATTGGTTTAGGCTAATGGTATCCTTCCCTACATTTTACATCTCATCCAGATGGGAATGGCAGGGACAGAACGTGCATGCTGTTTGATGACAAGCAGAGGTTTTGGTCCAGCTGAAACTAAAGCAGTTTGCACAAGACTAGCAACAAAGCCATGGATTAACAGGTCTTACTGCATGTCCTTCTCAAGAGTGCCTTGTGATGACACGTGTTGGTGGCCAGTACTGGAGCGGAGCTTGAGCCAAGGGTACCTGTGTTGCACCAGCACTTTGCAGACAGGACTTTGCAGGCTTGGAAGTGATCTGACGTGATGTTCTGTAGCTGTGGAGAGAGAGTGCTTAGATGGGAGATGGGAGAGTGTTCATAATGTGTGATGTCTGGATATGGGGAGAAGTGAAAACTATAGGTATGTTTTCTTCAATTATTCTTATTCCATTTTACATTTGTCTAAGTGTCTGCAATGGACTGTGTTTGCTGTCTTTATAGGAGGAAGAGGAGCAAGAGGAAGAAGATGATGATGAAGATGATGATGACACAGATGACCTTGATGAACTAGATACAGACCAGCTGCTGGAGGCTGAGCTGGAGGAGGATGAGAACAACGAGAATGCTGGTGAGGATGGAGAAAATGACTTTTCTCCCTCCGATGATGAGGAGATTGCCAACCTCCTGGAAGAGGGAGATGAGGGTGAAGATGAGGATTCTGATGCTGATGAGGAAGTCGAGCTGATTCTTGGAGATAGTAAGTGTGTGCCCAGCTTGGTGAGCTTGTCCTCTGCTTAAGGTCCTGACAAATATGCAACATCTAAATCTTCCCTGAAATGACTTAGCTGAGGCACAGATCATCATCCTTGTTCACCTGTGGCCTCTCTAGGTAATCTGCTGGTGAAAACAGCTCTTATGTGAGAGAACAACTGTGCATTCTGGAAAAGGAGGTATCTCCTTTCTTCAAGTGCTCCTAGGTGTGTGTGTGTGTGAGAACTTGGGAGGCCAAGAAACTCCATGTGAAGAAGCCCTGTCTGATTGCTTGCCTGTCCTGCCCTTCAAGGGGACACAGGTTTAACTGTTACCTCCCCTGTCCTCTGCCTCATTTGTACCTGTAAGGACAAGAAACACTTTTGGTCCTTGGTGCTTTTCTTTCTCTCTTATAATGGTTTGAAGTGCAAAGCCAACATGGCATTTCTGACTTCACTTCCTTTATCAGACTGTTCTGAAGCTAACATAATTTTTGGGATACAGTTTAAATTGTTCTCTTTTTCTGGCACTCCACAAATGCAGTGGTTTAGAAAGTTAAAGAGAGAGTGTGTGTGTGTGTGTGTGTGTGTACCCCAGAGACCCTGGGCAGCCAACTGGGTGAGGAGGAGGTGGTGCCAGGAGTAATCGAAGGACTTTTAAAGGGCTCCAGGGAGCAGGAGCAACCTGGAACATGCTGAACAGGAGTGGGCAAATGGGTGTGGCACAGCAGGGAGGGCACAGCATGACAGTGCAGGCAGAGTGAGCAGGAAGGGTTTGTTTCTGACCATCCAGGAGAATCCAATAGAGGCAGCAGAGTCAGTAGCTGGTAAAGAGCAAAGAGATCCTTTCAGCCCAGTCTTATTAGCATATTAGTTTAAGCTCCCTCAGTTATGGTGTTGACGCGCTGTAAAGCTCAATCTCTTGGAGCTGTGGGAGTCACTGTACCAGCCCTGTCAGAGGCCTCCAGACAGACAGACCTGCTGATGGCAGATGCAGCTGTCAAGGTCACAGGTTGCCAGGAGTGCCTGATGCCTCTTCCTGAGACTGGAAGCAAGGTCAAGTGACCTGGGAAGAATACAGAGAAGCTGCTTGCCACTGTAGGGAGAAAAATTGTGTGGCAAAAGCTCAACTGGAGTTGAAGCTGCCAGAAATGGGGACGGGGGGCAGTAAAAAAAAAAGAGTCTTCTCAAATACATTAATGGCAATAGGCACTATAGAAATATCATTGGTCCATTCCAGAATGGAGATGGTCTCCTCACAAACAGGGACAGAGACAAGGCAGAGGTGTTTATGCTTTCTTTGCCTCTGTCTTCAACATGGTGACAGACCAAGGGGGTCTCAGTGCCCTGAGCTGGAGAACCAAGGCTGAGAATGATCAACTCCCAGTCGACCCTGAAATTGTGCTGGATCTGCTTTTCCAGCTGGATCCCTACAAATATGGGGCCTGATGGGATTCATCCCAGAATCCTCAAAGAGCTGCTGATGTCATCACAAAACCTCTCTCAATGATTTTTTTTTTCCAAGTGGTCTTGGGAATCCAGAGAGGTTCCAGCTGACTGGAGGCTGGTGAATGTTGTCCCAGTTTTCAAGGAGGATCCCGGAAACTCCAGGCCTGTCAGTCTCACTTCAGTGCCTGGTAAAGTTATGGAGATTATTCTGGGAGGGATTGAAAACACCTGAAAGACCACACAGTCAATTGGTCACAGCCAGCACAGCTATGAATCCATTAGAGAGTGTCCAAAGGAGGGCAACAAAGATCACGAAGGGCCTTGAGGGGAAGCCTTGTGAGGACACTGAAGGCACTTGGTGTGTTCAGCCTGGAGAAGAGGAGACTAGGGGGAGACCTCACTGCAGTTACAACTTCCTGGGGAGGGGCAGAGGAGGGGCAGGCACTGATCTCTGCTCTGTGGGGACCAGGGACAGCACCCAGGGAATGGCCTGGAGTTGTGCCAGGAGGTTTAGGTTGGATGTTAGAAAGACATTCTTCACTCAGAGAGTGGTTGGGCTCCCCAGGGCAGTGGGCACAGCACCAAGACTGCCAGAGCTCAAGGAGAGTTTGGATAATACTCTCAGGCACATGATGTGACTCTTGGGGATAGTCCTGTGCAGGGCCAGGAGCTGGACTCTGATCCTGATGGGTCCCTTCCAACTCAGCATATTCTGTGAACATACTGTGGGTGTGTTTCAAAGCAAAGTAAGTCAAAGAACATTTGAAACAGGGGAGTGAGAATGGCTTTAGTTCCTTGTGCTTTAGAAGAGGTTCTGATTCCTTTTTGGGAATAGTCCATGATGAACCTTTTAAGTATGAATTTGTCTTCCTCCCCTTTTGTCACCACCTTGGGGACATTAGATCTGTTTGTCAAAGCAGTGTATTTATTGTGCAGATCTTTCAGGAGCTTGTTCCTGGGCCAGCTGGGTGTAATTTTTTGAAATGCACATGTGACATAGGATGGAAGAAGTATATGGAATTCTCACCAGCAGCATGGCTGACTCTTGATTCTGTTTCCTGTTCTTCTGTAATCCAAAATTGCAATTCCAGGCAGGTCTATGCAAACTAACTATGGTAAGCAGTTAACTGCAGTCAGATTTACCTATAGACATAGAGCTCAAAATTGGAAGGTTGTGTGGTGCACTGGAGAATGGTGAGCTTTCCTCTGGGGTTAAAAAAAAAACCCAACAAAACCCCAAAACTCCAACTTTTCCAGCTTCTCTTTATCCCCATAGTTTCTGGATTGTTATCTTGCTTATGCTTCTTTCCCTCTTACTGTGTAAGTGTAGCTGCTGCAGCACTGGCTGATGTTCTCCAGCTACCCTTGGGTGGCTGTGGCTGTTCTGGGAGCACTGATGACCCTCAGCTTAGGCTCAGTCCGAGGGATGGTGAGATGGAGCATCCCTTGCTGATCACAGTGGAAGGGCAGCTGGCTGATCCTCAGGGAGGAGGGTTGGGGGAAAGGGTTTGTGCCCTCTCTGCTTGCCTGTGATTTTTTTTTCCCCCTAAGGATAGTGTGTGGGAAGGGATGAACCTTCCAGAGGGCCTTGCTTACCTTGACAGGCATTTTACAGATCCACTATAACTGAGATGGCTAAGAGGAAGTCTTGGTGTCTTTTTCTTTTCTTTTTAACTATTTTTAATACCTAGTTTACTGCTGCATCCAATGAATTCGCATAAGAAAAAGAGCCAACATCACCTCGAAGGTAAGGCAGGAGCCCTCTTGCTTGCCAGAGCTGCTACCACTCCCCTCTTGCACAACTGAGGGAGTAGAGAACTTATGTTTTAAGATAAAAAGCAAGTGTGTGTATGTGTTTGTGTGTGTGTGTGACTGCTTCTGGCAAATCCTTTCATGTCTTTATTCTGTACCACAATGAAGAAAACCAGCAAAAGCACAGTTTTCAGGTCACCTTTAATGAGAGCCATGTAGTTAAATTCATTACTGAAACATTTGGGTTGCTAGAGGAAGGTTCTGGTTGTGAATGTAGGGATTGATTCCCCCTCGGAGGGGTCCATCTCACTGCATAATGAATTACCCCATGCACATTACACAGCAGCCCTATTTCACCACATCAGGCTGGTGGAACTGTCCAGCTGTGAGGAGTGACTGCTACATCTGTCCAGCCCCTGGCATGGAGAGCTGTGCAGGCAGCTCACTGCTGGTGTCCTCCCCACATTGTTGGGGGGAAAACCTGCGAGCTCATAGGAACTGCACTGGCTAAAGCTGCTCTCCTTGAGCTTCTCTTTTAAGCAGGGAAGGAAAGCTCTGGTGCAGATTTCCCGGCTGCTGCTGAGTGATTTGGAGCACTAATGGCTCCGGCTGCCTCTGTCAGTGCTGAGGAGCTGTGGCCTCGAGCAGGGGTGTCCCAACAGCTGTGCTCTGCCATAAACCAAACATAACCCACGTGTCTCCTTTGCAGCCGACAGCTCGGATAACTCCGACTTGGAGGACGACATAATCCTGTCTCTGAATGAGTGAGGAGCGGCTGCCGGGCGGGGTGTTGGCAGGAGGAGATGCTCCCTTCCCAAGAGAAGACCAGAGACCAAATTGGAAACCAGTTCTGAGCACCCCAGCCCTGCTTTTCCTGGGAAAACCCGAGGAACTCCTGCCAGTCCGCTGTGTTGGTTTGAGTCAGTTTGAGGCTCGGGGCTAAGTCTCAATAAAGAGACCTGGGGTTAGGCCTCATTTCTCTCTGCCTTTTTTTTTTTATTTTTTATTTTAGGCTGAGATGACTCTCCTCTTCAAGGAAACTTCTGAAGATATTTCACAATATATTTTCTTTGTATAAAGTTCTTTCCTAAAGAACAAAAATAGTTTTATAAAAAAAAATAAAAATAAAAAAAAAGGCAAGTGTTCTAGTAAAGAGGGGATGACCTTTGTATTCCTGTAGTACCTTGTTACCATGGGGTAGGTTCAGGGGAGAAAAATTGTTTAAAATTAAATGACATTAAAATTTATGCAACTACCAAGTGAATTAAGAGGATCATGATTTCTAATATTGTTGAGGAGTGAAAATATTTTTATTTTAAATATGATTTTATTTTTAAAAAAGAAGAACTACAGGTGTTATACCTGCTAATGCGCCAGTGTGTTCCAGATGCTTTTGTCGTCCAGGGAAGAGCCCCTGGAGTGTTTGCTAATGGAGATAGTGATACCAGCTGTAGTGGGAGGCTGAAATCCTGGCTGGGGCTAGTCAGAGCCTGGTATTTCTGAAGACATGGGAATCTGGGATTGAAGTTTGAGCCCTTTTTCTCCCCTCTGCCCTTTGTGGTTCAAGTTTTTTAATCTTTCTTTCTTTTTTGTTTGGTTTTTTTTTCCCTTCTTGCCCTCTGTGTGGAAACTGCAAATTGAAGGCCTTTTTCTTTAATGTAAAGTGTATTTATTAAAAAATTAAATACAAATCCTGTGTCTGTTTATGGCTGTGCATTGTAGCCATGCATTCCCCTGCCAGCCATGCAAAGTGGTGCTCCATGTGCCTGTGGAGCTTGGCTGGAGAGCAGCCAGGTGTAGCTGGTGGCCTGGCTGCAGTGAGGAAGGAAGGGCAGAGTGAACAGGAGTGAGCTTTGGGAGCACAGGCTCCATTAGGATGGACATTGCACAGTGCCTGTGGGTTCCAGTCTGATCACTTGGGTTGCTCGACAGCCTGGAATTCCCAGTGTGGGCATCCAGGTGGGAGCTGGGACGTGCTGCTTGGTGCCAGGCTGTGGTGGTGTGTGAAGGTGCACTGGAGTGTCCACTGTGTGGCTCAGCCAGAGAATTCACCCCCTCCCTGGTGTGTGTCAGGAGCTGGGAGCAGCACAGCCCTCCTCCTGTGGTCTGGCGGTGCCAGGCTGCCCTGTGGCTGTCTGGGCAGAACGCAAATCAGGGGCTCCTGTTGGTGCATGACCAGGGCCCTGCCCTCAGAACTGGCAGTGGAGTGTTTGATTTCACAGTGCAGCACCCACTGCACGGCTTAGTCCTGCGGGTCAGAGCTGGCAGGTGAGTGTGCTCCCTGCTTGCCTGGACAAGGCCACTACCTGTGCTGTTTATTTCCAGGTGTTCAGATAACATCCACTCACTTTTTAACCCTTTCTCTGTTTTGGCCACTTTCAGAATAGGGTTTTAGGCACAACAGGGAACTTGAGGCTTCTCACTCAACACTACAGCCAGTTTTCCACCACGAACTGTGCATTTCAGCTGAGCTTAAGGTCCTGCTGGAAGAGGAAGGATTTCCTTTTTAACTGAGAGAAGGGATAGTTTTTCTTCCTTCAAGCATTGCATCTACTTAATGCACTTACCCAGGGCTGCTTGTTAATAATTAAAAAGAAAGGTTCTGCTGCAACTTATAATGGATAATTGTACCCTACAGAGTCGATAAAGATGAACGAGTTGCAATTACTACAGCATTTAAGGACGGCAATTGGAGCAGCATTCTGATTAAATGAGGGGATTGAAAATCGGATATGCCACCCAACAGCTGTGGAAGCAGCCTCTGCCTTATCAGAAACCATCTTATCCGACTTCACCATAGAAAATGTGCTGCTCAGGAGGAGGAAAAAGAAAGTAAAGCATGTACTCAGCTACTACTACCAGGGAACTGCTGTACCAGATGCCTGTGTCTTATTCTGGCATTATACCCCAGCTGTAATGGGCTGCATCTGTTGCTGTTTTGGGCCTGGCTGGCTCGGAGCAATTTGCCTACTAGTTGTGTGAAACAGAACCAAAACGTGTAGGATGGAGCTCCTGTGTGTACATTTGACTTGAACCTGGGCTGCTGTAAGTATATGTGCCATCCCTCCCCTCCCACACCTGCCTTGACTTCACTGGACAGAGCCAAAGGGTCTGTTTGGGCATTACCTTGTGGTGAAGGAGGTAGAGCCTGCAGGTCACCCCCCCCAACCTGCTGAAGCAGCCCCTGCTGCCTGTTCTGGGCAGACCCAGCCTCTCTGAAGTTAAATTCACAGCTGAGGGAGGCTGCCTGAACCCTGTGTTACTGGGGGGTGTCACTGAAGGGTGCTGGGGAACAGGTGACTGTAACAGCCTGGGTGCAAATCAGGATTCAGACTTGGGGACTAGCAGGGATTTGTTTAAGTCCATAATTCTGCAGCTACTTGAGATGGGGGGAAAATCTCAGCATTTGAAAAAATCACCTCTTCCTCTGACATCATGATTTAATCTATTTAAAAGCATGGTGCTTGGAAAAAGTCCTATAATCTGGAATATGCACAGCACATGGCTGACGTGATGCCATACAGTATTTCTTCTATGCAGCTGTTACAGGCCCTGGCTTAGGGGGTGGAAGGAGATTTAAACGTCCTGCCAGCTGGCTGAGACACCCACCTACCTCTGCAGCAGAGAGGAGCCCCTGCGGGAAGGATGTGTTTCCTCCCACAGTGTGAGCAGAGGTGAGCCCAGCACAGCCTGTGCCCTCCTGTCAGTGTCCTTCCTATGTGTGGTCCTCCTCACTCTGGGACCCAACCCCAAGTAACTGCTCGGCCCATTTGGTGCAGCAACACCCTTCCGTGGAGCACAGCCTGTGGAAGGCCCATGCCAGCACCTGGGAGGGAGAGCGTGTCCCTGGGAGAGCAGGGTGCAAACCCCGGGGCTGGGCAGTGGCTTAACCTTTGTGTCAGGGAAGGGTGGTAACTGAAGGGGTGATGGGCTCCTCAGCACTGGTCAGAGCATGCCCAGGGCTGGCTCTCATCCCTGGTTTTTTTTGTAGTAAAGACAGCCAGCAACTGAAGTTAAAGACCAAATGTTTGCTGAAGGGGTGTTTAAAATAAAAGATGGAGTAGCTCAATCTGAGTACTAATGCTCTCAGACCAACCAACCCACCCTCTCACACCCAGTCCCACTTGAGTTTCAGAGCACCCTCAAAGAGCCCAGACCATTACCCTGCTGTGATTACCCCACTGCTCCTACTGTCCCGGGCTGAAAGGCACACCCACCTCCCAACCCCCTCGGCACTGTCACACCCCACATCTTCCTACATCACTGTGTTTCTCAGGCCTGCCCCATATTGTGGATCTTCTCCCCAGAACTGCAGCCCATCCCAGTTTAAGGGACAAGTCTTTGATGCTGTAAGATACAGATGTAGTGTTATTTTGCTGTAATTGTCAAGCCTTTTTCAGGCCTGTTTCTCTTGGACCAGCCTGGATACAAGTGTGAAGGGATGGGATGGAGGACACAACTACAGGACAGGGCCTTTGGCCTTGGCACAGTCTGTTCAAACAAGGCTGTGGCTCCCTTGCATGCCAGGGAGCAGGGAGGCTCAGGTCATCATGTCAGAGGGATGCTGCTGCTTCTCTCCCAGGTGTTTTTTCCTTAACTCTCTGACTTCTCCTTTTAATTTGTTGGTAGGAGGGAAATCTGTTTGGTCCATGTACACATGCTCACACCCATCAGCCCCTCTCTGGGAACAGAGATCCCATCATTAAAACTCTTACCCAACCCAATGCACGATGACGTTTACCTTCTACATAACCTTATTTACTGATTTCACAAGGGAAGTGGGAGATGGGGGATTTCAGGCTGTTCCCTTGCCAGGAAGCAGTTGCAGCTTTTTTTTTTCCTTTCAATTCCTCACATTCACACACCATAACACACGCAAAGACACACGAGGCCACGCCACAGCAGCTCGAGCTACAGCTCCCTGCCACCACAAAGCCAGGCAGGCACTGCTGTGGCACCATGGCACGCTCTGCCTCAGGCTGCAGGACACCTCCAATGCACAGGAGACTCTGACAAAAGGCTCTAAATCACTCTAGGGCTCGGCCATGAGGGGCATTTAATAGCACTTGGTTTCAGATAACACTTAATGTTACAATTGTTGACATTTGACACTGTCTTCGGTACAACAGCATCGGGGACTTCACAAGGTTTAAGTCGGTGTCCCTGTAACCATGTAAAGCCGGGGCAGTCCAGCTCCCCTGCACCTCCCTGTGCCACCAGTGCAGCCAGCCTGGAGGGTGGCTGGGAGTGCTGGAGTTGCTCCTCTGACCCCACAGCTTTCCCAGGTCCCTGCTGCTCCTGGCAGAGCAGCCAGCTCACCTCTCCCTGACCTGTGCCTGCATCCCATGGACAACACCCTCCGTGGCCTCCGAGCTGCACTCGGGCCCTTACAGGCAGAATTAACATTTTCTGGGGTACAGAAGATGCATCAAGTGAAATGCAAACCCCCTCCTGATCACACTAACTCGTTAGATTTACTTTTAATATAATCACAGTATTGAATGTTAAAAAAACAAAACAAAACTCAACAAACCAACCCACGCTTGTTGATATCAACACATTATTAAATTAAGCAACTGCTCACACATGACCATGTCCCTACTGTGACACTGCAGGGTTAAAAAATAAAAAAATAATAGCATCATTACACTGAGTTATGCCCCCTGCTAAATAGGTTTTGACACCAATCATACCTGAGAGCAGTTTTAGAAGGGCCTTTGGCAGCCATCAGCAAGTGAGTTGCTGGGTCACAGAGAGTGGTGCAAGACAGACTCTGGTTCTCCCAGGATTTTGTTCACTTGTTCACCACCAAAACAAACAAAAAAACCCCTGCAAATTTAAAGAAACTTTAGTGTTTTTAATCCCACACAATTTTCTGTAAGCTTCCTAAAATCTACAGGCATCGTTTTAAAAAATAAAAATATCCCCAAACCTAACAGTGTGGATTTTAACTCCAATTTGGACTCGTTACCACATCCTTATGTTGCTGAGCACTCAGAGGTGCAGAGGTCCTGGCCTCTCCTAACAACCACCTCCTACCACAGACAGCAAAGGTGATGGACCCACCCCATCTCAGATCTCCAACTTTGATCTCCAGCGGTTCCTACAGTCACAGGTCACCTGCAGTAACGTAACACGTTCTCAGACAGCCAGACATGTTTCTCTCTTTTCTTGTAAGCCTTAACAAGCTTACAAGAGTTAAACAAGCTTTAACTCTAGCAAAAAAAAAAAAAAATTCCATTTTTCAATTAAGGATTTCAGGTAGTGCAACATGATGGACTATGGAAATGGCAGCTCCAGCTCACCAAATACCTTTGTGCCCTTTGCTTGTCCACACCTACAATGGGTCCAAGAGGGTTCCCCCTTAAATCACTTCTTTTTTTCTCCTGCTTCATTTTTTTGTCCTTTTATAAAAACTGGGAATGTCAAACCTCTTTTGTTTTATCCAAGAACTTCTACGGCTGAGATGTATCTGCTCTCAAAGCTCACCAACTTGAATACAGGGTTGACTCCTTAGCAGCAAACTTTTTGCCAATTAATTATCAACTGTAATTTTTTGTTGTGTATAAAAACCAGTTCTACTCTTGATCAGGATTTGCTTCCTTGGTAGCTGGCTTCCTGGGAAGCTTCTATCCTCAACCAGAGACTCAACAGGAATGCATCCAGACTCAAATTTATGAAATAAAAAGCAAACAGGACAGAAAAAAATAAGAGAACCAACCTTTGAGTCTCTCATGCAGCACAAAGAACCCCCTTCCCCTCCCACCTTGAAGGACACATATAAAGATGAAGGAGGTGCAGAAGGCTGGGATCTGAGAAACTGAACCAAGTTGGGGCCTCACCTGGATGCTCCTGCACAGGGAACTGGCCCTTCCTGGGCTGTAAGAACTCGGATACCGCACAAGTTTAGAAATCCATCAGTGAACAAGGGTTTACTGACAACTTTTCATACAGTTAAAAAATAAAAATACAGAACAACAGCGGACAGTGTCACATATTAAAAACGAATAAAATGGGCTCTATTTAAAATTTTAATAGATATTATAGGTATTAAAATTAATTAGGAACTAAAAATCTTACCACTTTGGCCGAGGTGTTTTGAGCCTCAGCCAAAATGATCAGCCTTAAAAACAACTGGGTTGTGTGACACACAAAGAAAACATGGAATCTGAAAAGACAGTGTGGGCTAGGCAGTGTCTTTGACTATAACTATCACCATATGTTCTTCTTCTAACTTCCCCAATGTCCTTAGTGCTGACTGGAGGTACTGCTGAGAGAACTCGCAAGGAGGGAACGCGTAAAGCATGCCTGTGCTGTCCCTGCCCTTCGCCCCTCCCACGGGCAGGCTGATAACCCCAGCAGCCTGCTTCTGTTTCAAGTAGGAGACCAGATTCCTGAGAAGCCGTCGCTGCAAGCCAGGCTCCACAGCAGGGAAGGTCCCCTCGGCCCCTGCCCCTGCCGGGGCGGACTGGGTGGCCAGGAGCACGGCGTAGCCGTTGGGGCTGCCTTGTTTGATGCGGCGGGTGACTTCGTCCAGCTTGGGCTGGTCCAGCCGGAGTCTCTGCGCAATTTTGAGCTGCGTCAACTTCCCGCCGGACGAATGGTCTTTGAGGAGTCCATTGATGACACCCAGGTCTCCCTCCAGGATGTGCATAGAGGTGGGGAAGCAGCTGTTTTTTAGCACAAGAAGCCCATTCCAAGCAAGCTGCAGTGTCTGAGCATATTCTGATAAATTCTTTAGCTTTTTGGTCTCGGATTTTGGCTCCTCGTGAGTTTTTGATTCCGATTCACCAGTTCGATGATTGCGTTCGCTGTCCCTTTTTTTGGGCTGGGGAGCATCGGATGGCTCGCGATGGGGCTTCTCCTCAGCCGTGTGGCGATTGTTCTGGAGGGAGTTGCTCTGCTCTTTCTCGGCCCCAGGTTCTGTAGTGTGATTCTCCTTGCGAGCCCTGTCAGGGCTGCGGTCTAGAGCTGGCCCACTGGCCTTTGTCCTGCTTCTGTCCTCGTAAGGCGAGTGAGTAGTCCTCCCACGGTCGCTGGAGAGGCTCCGGCGTTTCCGCCTCTCTTCCCAGGGTTTGGGCACGCTGCGGTCGCTGTCGCCACCCCAGCGCTCCCCGCTCCTGCTGCGCACGGACCGGCTGTAGCTCTCCAGGTTGTTCCTGCGCTCGGCATTTTTGGCAGGGCTGGCCCAGTCTGCCTCCACAAAGCTCCTGTCTCTGTCCGAGTACAGGAGGTGCGGAGGAGTCCTATCCCGCACCCTCAAGTCTTGCTCCAGGCTCCGGTGCCGGCTGTACCCATCGGCCAGCAGCTCGTAGTGCACGGGCAGCGGCGCAGGCTGGTACTGCTGCGGGTATCTCGTCTCTTCTGCTTTGGCAAAATCCACTCGGAGCCTCCTCTCCGGGCCACCCAGGGGGAAGCCCCTCATCTGCGCGCAGGCAGCCTGGGCGGCGTCGAGGCTCTCGTACTGGATGTAGGCGAAGCTGTCGCCCTTCACGTAGTCAATAGTCCTGATGCTGCCAAAGCGGTCGAACTCCCTGGCCAGGGCGGCCAGGGAAGTGCTGGGGCCCAGGCCCCCCACCCACAGCCGGGTGGTGGGGTTGGCTTTCCCGTAGCCGATTTTGATGGGGTTCCTGCCCACGACGCGGCCCGACATGGCTACCTTGGCCCGGTGAGCCATGTCCAGGTTCTGGAACTTGAGGAAGGCGTAGGCGCCGCCCTGGCCGCGCGCAGGGCGCTTGATCACCACCTCCTCGATGATGCCGTACTTCTCGAAGGCACGGCGCAGCTCCACCTCCGACACGTTGTGGTCCAGGTTGCCGATGAAGAGGTTGCGGGTGGCCCTCTGGTCATCCTCGGGCATCAGGTCCTCCTCGGCCACGATGGGGTAGCTGTAGGGGCGGCCGCGCTCGTCGTACAGCCCGTAGTAATCCAGGGCGCGCTCCCGCTCCCGGGACAGCCCGATGGCCGCTGCCTCCAGCGCGAAGGCAGCGGCGGCGGCATGAGCATGGCGGGGCCGCGGCTCCCGCAGCAAGGGGCTGGTGACCGGCGACAGCGAGCGCTGCTTGTACTGGTATGCGCTGTGCAGGGGCGGCAGGTAGCCCAGCGGCTCCGGGGAGGGCGCGGGGGGCGGCGTGCGGCTGCGGCGGCCCCCGCGCAGGTACACGGGCTCCACCTTGAGCGGCCGGTCGTAGAGCAGCAGCTGCCGGGCGCGGGCGTGCCGCCGGGCGTCGCGGGCATCCCCGGGGTGTCGGAAGTTGACGTAGGCGACGCGGCCGAGCTCGGGCGTGTGCGAGAGCTTGACACTGATGTCCCCGGCGCCCCCGCCCGCGAAGCGCTGGAAGAGGCGGAACAGCCCGTCCTCCAGCAGCTGGTCGGGCAGGGCCGCGCTCAGCCCGCTCACCAGCAGCGTCTTGTACTCGCAGGAGCCGGGCGGCTCCCCGGCCAGCCCGGCCGAGCCCCCGAGCGGCGCCAGCAGCAGCGAAGGCGCAGCGCCCGGCGGCGGCCCGGCCAGCAGCAGCGACGGGGCCACCACGGCGCCCGGCAGCGCCTTGGCCTTGGGCACGCCGAGCGCCCGGGACGAGGAGGACGAGGAGGAGGAGGAGGAGGGGGCGGCCTGGCTGCCGCCGCGGGCGCCTGAGGCCGAGCCGCTGCCCGCCGGGCGGTGGTTCGAGTCGCCGCCGCCGCCGGCGCGCTCATCGCCGCGGTGGCTGCGGGAGCTGGAGCCGCCTCCGCCGCCGCCGCCGCTGCTGGTGGTGGTGGTGCCGCCGCCTCCGCCGCCGCCGGGCGTGGACTTGTCCCGGTTGCTGCGGGAGGCGCCCGAGCTGCGGTGCGGGCCGCGCCGGCTGCTGCTCTCACGGTCGCGGTCGCGGGGCCGCTTGGCGGCGGTGGCGGCGCGCCCGCCCGCGGCCCCCGGCGGACTCGAGTCGCGGTCGCTGCCGCGCTTCATCGCGCCGGGCCCGCGGCTCAGGAGGCGCCTCCGGCGGCCGCCGCCATCTTGGACAAAAGGGAGCGAAGGCGGCTCCGGCCGCCGCGCCGCGCGGGCCCTACGTCATCGCTCCGCGCGCGCCGCGCCGCAGCCCGGCGTCACGGGGCCGTGACGTCACGCGGCGCTTCCCGCCGCCTGCGCGCGACGGGCGGGGTGGCCAATCAGGGCAGGGCGGCGAGACTCCGCCCCCCGCGCGGGCTGAGGGGGCGCGCGGGGCCGGACCCGCCGGAACAGCGGGAGAGAGGAGGGGGGCAAGGGGGGAATGCCGGGATCAGGCGGGGCGGGAGGGGATGGGGGTGCGCGGGTGTGTCCGGAAATCACGTCACACGGCACGGCTCCGCCCGGTGCACACCGGCGAACTTTAATGAACGTCCCGTACAAAGCGCGGGGCCGGGGTCGCCCCTCAGAACCTCGGGATCGCCCCTCAGAGTCCCCTTGGAGCCCCGGTCTCGACCCCCAGAATCGCCCCTCAAAGCCCGGGGATCGCCCCTCAGAGCCCCGGGGTCACCCCAGGATCGCCCCTCAGTGCCCTGCGATCGCCCCTCCAAGACGCCTCAGAGCCCCGTGGTCACCTCGGGGTCGCCCCTCAGAGCCCCGGGGTCGCCCCTCACAGGTCCGCCCGGGCGCCGGCTGCCCTCGGCGCGTACTTGGGCATCAGTTCGTGGATCCTGCGGATGAAGTCAGACTTCTCTGCGCAGCCCTTGCACACCTCACCCCAGTCGTCCAGGATCCGCCGCAGCTCCTTGACGCGCAGCTTGCGCAGGTCAGCCGTGCTCAGGTCGATCTGCTTGTCTGTGGGGAGAGCAGAGCCGCACTCAGACACGCGGAGGGGGCAGGGAAGTCACAGCCCGAGAAAGGGAGAGGTGCCGGGGGTGGGAGGAACGCCTAAGTTAGGCTTTGGATAGCAGTAATGCTCTTAACGCTAAAAGTCGTTATTAGAAGCCAGAATGCTTGGCTGCAGCTTCGATGTAAATCTTCCACAATAGCCCTGAAAGCCCCTTTATTATATCAGCAGTGACACTTCTCTCTTCCACTGGATGAATGAAAGGTAGCAGGGTGATTTTAGAGGAAAGATAAGCAAGTGACAACAACAAAAAAGCTTTTTAGGAAGCAACAGGACATAACAGAAGCGAGAGGTATAAAGACCCACAATCCAAGGGGTGTCTCCAGGGCATGTAAGGGCAGAGATATAGGAAAGCAGCAGGAGGTATTTCCATGCCTGCTCTTCATATTAGTCTTTTCAGGAAGAGGAGTCATCTAGGAACGCAAGAGTTCAAGGAAGGTTGTGAGAAATAGAGTGTGGAATGCTGTGAGCAGACACCAGAGGAGGTGAGAAAGCAGCATTCCCTGCTGCTGGAAACAGGAGAGCAGCTGCAACTGCAGAGCTCAGCCAAGGGCTCAAGTCCCAGCCACAGCGACGCCCCTGCCTGCTCCCTAGGACAGGCTGTACCACACACCCTCCCAAGCAGGATATTCCCAACAGCAGTGTGAGCACAGGAGAGCTGATACACCTGGGAGTTAGTTATTTCAGGGCAGATCAGAGTCCCTGGCAGAAGCTAAGAGGGGTTAGCAGCCAACAATCTTACCTGAGTACCTACATAAAACTCTCTAGGATATTCACGAAGAGCAACCCAGGTTGTACAACCTATCTAGGCTACAGAATTTTGGGCTGAGTAGCTTTAGCATGCTGCTGGCTTTTACCCCAGTGATCCACACCCCAGAAAAGCATGGGCACTCCCCCTTGTGCTGGCAACTTACCATATTTTAGTTCACAGATCTGACTGTCTTTCTTCTTTAACTTCTCACAGATCTTTTCCACGGGGATGTGATGACTCATGGGCTTTGACACCTCATTAATGATTTTGGTGGCTGCATCACTTGTGGCCCCAATGTAATAGCACTAGAGGGAAGATAAGAGTGATGGGATTGTATGGGAAAAGGCTTTTAACAGGAGAGTGCTATCCCTCCCCTCACTTGTTTTGGCAGCTGGATGTTTGCTGTTACAGAAGCTCTCCAAGTGACCACTACAGATGGAAAATGGAGCCCAACTCTGAACCCAGGGTACTGAGCAGGTGTGTTCCATTTCACTGCTTTTACAGCTGCCCAGACTGGTTCTCTTGTTTCTCAGCTTTATGAAAACTGAACTGGATTAAGAATAAAGTCTTCTTCCTTCAAGGAGAAAAGACTCCCTGAAGTGTTTCCCCTCTCTGTGTCTGATGGTGCCTTTAGTTCAGGGCCTTTTCCTTGGGGCTCTTCATTCACAGATTGCCTTCAGCTTTTAGTTAGGGCAAGTTGGTTTTCCTTAATTTAGTTTGCAGCTAAACAGCCAGAGAGTATAAATATTTTAGCAGCTTATATACAGCACCCCAAATTCTGCTTAAGGGACAGGGAAGCCCTACAGCAAATAAAAGCTTTGTAATCCCCAGTGCTTCAGTAACAGGGAGACACAAGGCCAGCCAGTCTGATGTCTGTAGACAGGTTGGGGTTTTTATCTTTTTTTTTTTTTTTAAGGGGAAGAGGTCAAATTCCTCAAGTCCTCTCTTATAAAAAATACAGGACCAATTGTAGCCACAGAAGCAGGACAAACAGCCCTTGTGAAGCTATATCATAAACGCAGAGGCACTGGTTTCCCCTTGTTTGCCAAGTATCCTACAACTTATTCCCTCAGGAGGCAAGTATCATCAACTACCACTACTTACCAGGCGGTTCTCTTTGCCTTTTGCTTCTTTGCAGGATTTCAAGAGCTCCTTTTCAATACTGGAAGGTGTGAATTCGATGTCATTGTCCTTTAAACTCTGGTAGAACCTTCCCAGGAACGTGACACACACTGGAAGGGAAGATGGATGGAGTTATTGGCCAGTGCAGTAATCTTGTGGCAGCTCCTAGAGGACGTTTGTAGGGAAATGGAATAAGGGATCTGGAGAACAGAACTTTTAGAAGCTGCATTATAAGTCAATGACGTCACCCATGTTTCGGAACATCTTTTAGAGCACATGTGAATCAATAACAGACCCTGATATTTTTGGTGGGTTTGTGGCAACCTGAGAAACCAGATCCATGCAAGTGTCTTCAAACCCAGTGCTGGCAGAAAACCAACTCTGTACATAATCCTGCAGACTCCCCATGTGCTGATTTCAGTATCACTGATTACCCAGCTGCTTCACTTGAAACTATGTCCAAGAGAAAAAGGAATTTTTGATCCCACGCTGTGTCCTCGTGGCACGTGTCTCCTCTCTTCATTTCCACAAGCTTCTGACGCGTTTTCAGACAGAAGGAGGGAACAGTCTTAAACATAATGCAACTTCCACAAGTGCAGCAGCATCTGAGAGGACGGATCCAGGTTCCTGCCTGAGGGAAGGGCTGTACAGCTCAGTCACTCCTTCCCCTGGCAGCAGTCGCTCTGCACACATTCCAAAGCACAGCAGCCCTGTGTGGCTGGGAAGGAAGGTAGACAGCCTGTGGGATCTGTGCCTTCAGGTGACTGAGGGACACCCAGAGGGTCCAATTCTGGTCATCCCGCTGCTCACAACTTGCCTGTGGACATCAGCATCACCTGGATTGAGAGCTCTGCAGCCCCACCAATTCCCAGCAGGACCTGGGGATTCTCACCCCTTCCCGGTGTGAGACAAGTGCCAGGCATAGACCTGCCTCCGAGGAACAGGTATGAGTTATGTCTTTTATGGGATTTGTTTACCACAACAGGAAGAGTCTGGCAAATGTTACTGTCATTAGCAACTTGTATTCAACTCTGAACACATGGCATGGCATGGGAATTGGGCAGTACAGGAAATGGAGTATGGCCACCATGGAACCAAGTAGAAACTTACTGTCATTATATTAAAACTGGAATTACAAGCCATGTAGGAAAACATCTTTTTGTATACATACACACCCTCGTTTACCTCACACCAGCCTGTCCCTAGGCACAGACATGCACTGATGTCCACTCTGTGCTGTTGGGAAGTGAAAACCTTGGGAAGAACAAAGCTGCTGCAGGCAGTGGCACCAGTGGCCACAATACAGTAGAAACAAGTTTCCAGCCGAGTGCTGGGACAGCAGTTGGAAGTTTTGATTTACCGACTTCTCCCCCCCTCCTGTCTTATTGTTGCTCTCCCTATAAAGAGGAGGGGAGGTGTCAGTACCCCAAACTCCCAACCAGCTACTATGGCCCCACCTCGAGTTCTTCTTGCTCCACCTGGGAAATGTTCAGTTCGCGCAAGAGCAGTTTAATTTGCTGTGCAGCTCAACAGGTTTCACCCCCGAGGCGTTTGTACTCCGATGGTACACGGAGGGCCCGGTTTGATTTAGATAAGCTGCTCCCGGCTGCGCGCACCGAGGATACTCGGAGCACTCCAGCAGGCGCTGGGTGAACTAAGTGTGATGAGTAAGAGGGAGTCCCGGTGAGTAACCGCTCTGGCGTTCTCCTGCTCCCTGCCCCGGTCACCTCATCCGGCCGGCAGCGCTGCCCGCGGGTGGCGAGCTGCGACAGTGCCGATCACCCAGCCTGGAGATCCCCGGGGTCGGGCTCCCTTTCCCTGGGGACTCTGCGCTACCGCTGACCCCGCTGAGAGGAACCGGCAACTTCTCGGCAGAGCGCAGCGCCCCCGGGAGGGAGGTCCCGTCCCGCGAGGGGCACGGCCGGCAGCCCCGCCCCGCCTCCCCCGCGGGCCGCCCCGGCACCGGGCACCCCGAGCATCGCCCGGCCCGGCCCGGCCGCACTTGCCCGGACTTCCGAGACTTTTCGTGCCGCGGGAGGCACCGCTCCGCCGGCCCGGCCCGGCCCCAGCGAGAGGGCTGTCGCTCGGGGCTGTCACAGCCCCGAGGCTGCTCCGCGTCCCGGCCTCTCGCGTCGGGCGGGCCGGCCGGGCAGCGGGAGGCGGCGGCGAGGAGCGGCCTGTCCCCCGCCGTGCCCGCGGGCCGGGCCCGTCCGCACTCACCCTCGCAGTCCCCGTCGCGCAGCGCCCGGCCGCCGGCCGGTAGCAGGAGCAGGGCCAGCGCCGCGCAGAGCCCGTGGGCCGCCCGCATCCCGCCTCGCCCGGCAGCGCCCGCCGCCCCGGCACCCCAGGCACCGCCGCCGCGCGCCGCCTGCCCCCGCCGCCGCCGCCCCATTGGCCCGCTCCCCGCGCGGCCGCCACGCTCCGCGCTCCCATTGGCCGCGCCACCACCTCCACGGGAGAGTTGGCGGCCGCTGATTGGGTGCGGGTGGCGGGACCCACCTCCCCTCGCCGCCATGTTTGTTAAGGGAAAAAGCGTCCGCACGCGCTGCCTGAGGGCGGCCCGCGGGCGCCATCTTGGAAAGGGGCAGGTCCTCACACTTGCGGGAGGGCGGGGCCGGCCCGGTCTGAGGCACCGCCCGCCGGGGCCGCCTCACGGGCCCGGGAGGGGCAGCACCGCGGGGAGAGGGGTTGTGTGAGGCTCCGTGGCACCGCACGGTGAGTGGGGTCGTGTCTGCATCTCTCTGGGGAGGGAGGGCAGAGGAGCTGCTGGGTGAGTGGCTCTTGGGGACTCTTCGTTGGGAACTATAGAGTTAGGACAAGGAGTAATGGGTACAAACTGAAAGAGGGAAAGTTTAGGTGAGATAGTAGGAAGGAATTCTTCCCTGTGAGGGTGGTGAGGCCCTGGCACGAGCTGCCCATTCTCCGTGGCTGCCCCATCCCTTGGAGCGTTCAAGGCCAGGTTGGATGGGATGTGGAGCAACCTGGTCTAGTGGAAGGTGTCCCTTGCCCATGGCAGGGGGTTGTATTAATTAGATGGTCTTTAAGGTCCATTCCAGCCCCTTAACATTCTGTGATTCTATGACTATGTGTCCTGTGAGGGGATGGGACAGGCAGAGATGGGCTCAGTGGCTTTGGGCACACCCTGTGAGGTCCAAGGACTGGGTGCTTTGAGGTGGGATAGCTGAGAGCTGAGAGGTTAAAATAACAACCAGTGTCCAGCTTGTGTCTGGCTTCTTGGGTGGATGTTTTTGCAGGGTCAAGTAAAAAGAAAATATTACTGTTATTTTTTTTAAATTCCAACTTAATATCCCAGTCACTGGGCCAATCACCTTTTGTTCAGGCACACGGTGTGATTCTCAGGGTTATCCTGTATAGGACCAGGAGTTGGATTTTGCTGATCCTTGGGGTCCCTTCCAACTGAAAATCTTTTGTGATTCCCACTCTGTTCCCAAAGCCTTCACAGGATGTGCTGGGAACTACCTCGAACAATCCTCAACCCTGTGAGCTTATAACTGAAATGCCCCAAAGGTGGGGGGAGGAACACACACACATCTGTTAATAGTTCCCTGGGGGCTGTGTGTTTAATTGTGTGTGTCTGGGATATCATTCCAGTGAAGGAAGGGAGAGGCAAAGTCATACAGCCCTGTGCTACAGCAAGGGACCCCACATGGAGCTCGGTGGGCTCTCTTGGCCCAGAAAAGCTCCTGAGGCAGCCTGGTTGTGCCTGCCCCAAGCAAAGCCATAGTGGGAGCTGTGGGGAAATTTTCAGTGTCTAATCAAAATGTTCTTGCAGGTCATCAGCTGCAAATGATAAGCCTGATGAGGTGAGACGAGGAGGAGCACGTGATTCAGCAAAGGTCACAGCAGGTGAGCACTAATTAGGACACTGTGTCTTGCCAGAGTGAATACAGCACAGGTGTTTGTCAAGAAAGGTGGTTTTGCGCCTTTCTAGATGTTATTATCTCTCCAAATTTGTTTATTAAGGTCAGTAATAATGTTACTGACTTGTTCTCTTTATTTATTTTTAATTCAGTCCATAATGATTCCCAGAATTACTCAATATCAGTGTACTTTAGGAAGAATATTGGCTTTTCTAAACCTCATGGTGATTGCTTAGTTGTGCAGAGAAGTGGTGGCTTAAAATGCCTTTATTTCTTATCAGGATAGTGGACAAAAGAGCCCTGAGATAGAGTGCTTATTAATTAATTGGAAGTAGGGCTTAAATTTGGCATTAAGAGAATTTGGGAGCTTCACAGTAAGGAGGAAGTTTAACTACCAAAGTAGTGCAGTTATGAAACACCTTCAAACAAAGTAGGAGCTTTATACATTTTTATAGAACAGACTGTGTGACAGGATAGGAGCAATTTTATTTGGTTTTGGATTGGGAAATGAGCTTCTCTCTCTATTTCAATATGGGATCCTCAATTGGGTCTGAAAGAAAACCATTTTTTTTTTCCTTTTTATTTATAGTTTACTTTCCAATGTTCCAGCAGCTAGGAAGGATTGCCTTCATTTTACCTTCTGCTTCTTTTTGATCCATGGTGAGGTTTCTGGGGCTCTGTTCCTTCCATCACCCTCCAGCCACTGTCTCTCTGGAGCATTAGGGATTTGTTCTGTCTGAAACCTGAGTGATGGAGAGCTTGTGCTGTTGGGACATTCAGACTGCTAGCAGTTCGAGCTGGAGGGGTATTGAAAAATTGAAACCCTATTTTTTTACTTTTTCTTAAATGTGGTCTTTAACGTGTAAGCAGTAAGTGGTAATAGAACACTGGCTGAGCCTCAGATATGTTTTTGCAGTGTCATGTGCTCAGGATTCTTGGAGTTGCATCTAGATTCATGGTTCCTAGTGCTGTCCTTTAAAAAAGGATTGGGTTAAGGATTTAGTTCTGGATGGAAAAGTTGGCTGGTGTTACTGTTTAAAGCTTCTTAGTTGTTAAGGAAGCTTTAGCTCCTTTGTACTGTCACGTTTTAATGTTTGAGCTAAACCTACAGCTGCAGGAGGATACTCATCAGAATAAAGAGGAATCTGACAAGAACAAAGGGATGAGTTCTTGTGTGTGAGAACAAGATAGACAAAATGTCTGTGGAGTTTTACATCGATATTAGGAAGATGCAGAGGGTGCAGGAGCCAATGCTCAGGGTTCCCACTCCTGTCCCACACTGTACAGTTAGTGATGGAACACAGTGTTAATTCTCTCCTGGGGAGGTCCCAGTGCTGTGTCCGTTCCATTGCTGGACCTGCAGGACGCTGGGAGGGACAGGTGGTTGCGTTTGTTCCCTGTGCTTGTGAAGTGTCTGGCTCTGAGTTTGGTCAGAGCATGAACTAAATGCAAAGAGCACTGAAAAAGGGAGGTGCTGGGAATTAGGAGAGTTACTGTGCTGGGGAATGATCCCAGACTTAGAGTTGGAGCTTGGGGGTGAGTGAGGAGTAAACCTCTAGTGACTTCTGGTCAGTGTTTTGGAATCATGTTTGGAGTGAGCAGGAACGTTACTGGGCTTGGTGGCTCTGGGATCGGAGTTGTTGGGAGGTTTGTTAGGTGAGTGGAGGAAGCTGCATGTTCATGGTGAGGCTGCAGTGTGGACTGGACCTGTGCTGGCTCTGCAGTCCGAGAACACAAATCTGTTGGATGAAGAGGTTGATCTGTGGGGATAAAGAAGTAGGTCCTGTCAGGGTGCAGGGGAAACCAGGTTTAGTTTGGGAAAAGGGAATGCAGTACTGCTGTGAGTGAATGCTGAATAGAAGCTCAAGTGTAATAGATCTGCTATTCCAAATTTAATTTATGTGGGATTGACAGTAAAGCCTGTGAAAAGGAAGCAGTGGTATGTGAACCTTCTCCTAACAGTCAAGAGACCTGTAGCTCAGACCTCTTCCTCCTAAATGCTGTGTCTCTGAGCCCATGCTTTGTTAAGAGGCATCTACAAATAGAGGCCCATTTATGCAGAGGGTGTGAAGGGCTGAATTTTATCAGCCAGGTTAGAGTAGTTTCTAGAGGTTTGGTGTCTCCTCTTATCAGCTTTATAATGAAATTCATATTGAGTGAGTCGCACAAGTCATATATTGAAACTGTGCTGAAGTTTTCTTATTTAGATATGGAGAGGTGTTTGGACATGGGATTTATATTTCAATCTGACTGATGTCGCCTTGGCTTAAATAAAGTATTTGACTTGCACTGAAAATATTGTTCTGTTGGTTTTAACAGAATCTAGAATATTTTTTTAACTCTTGTTTAAAGCTGAGGGCTTCGCACACCTTTTGTTGTGCCAAATGCAGGTTTTATTTCCTGTGCTTGGTTAATAAATATTTTTTAGCTGAATAAAAAGAATATTTTTTATCTGAATGAAAAAATATGTAATATTTGGTAAGTCTGGCTGCAAACAGACTCAAAGGGTCTGATTGAAGACAGTGTGAAGGGTCTGGAGAGTAAGTCCTACAAGGAGCAGCTGAGGATACTGGGGGTGTTTAGCCTTGAGAAAAGGGGGCTCAGTTACTGCTCTCTGCAACTACCTGGAAGGAGGTTGTAGCCAGCTGGGGGTCTGCCTCTTCTTCCACATAACTATCAATAGAATGGGAAATGGCCTCAGACTGTGCTAGGGGACGACCAGGTTGGATATTAGGAAAAGATTTCTTCACTGAAAGGGTGATTAAGCATTGGAATGGGCTGCCCAGGGAGGTGGTGGAATCACATCCCTGGAAGTGTTCAAAAAAATGAGTGGATGTGACACTTCACCATATGGCTCAGTGGGCATGGTGGTATTTGGTTGAAGGTTGGACTTGATGATCTTGGAGGTCTTTTCCAACCTGGCTGATTCTGTGATTCAATGCCATGACTGATACAGGCTTCTTCAGGCATCAGGTGAGCACTTTAGCTAAGCCACACTTTGGTATCTTAGATGCACTTCTGAAGTACCTTGTTACAGCTTCTCTCTTCTCAGTATTTGTATGTGGTATGTACTGAATGCTTGGCAGTCCATGAACACTATGACCAGCTGAAGAGTCATTTTTTTTATATTTTACTGCTAAATGTCTCGAGACAAGTTTCATAAATTTTTTTTGTTGGTTTGTCAAGAGATAAAATGGGTTACTTTTTGTTTCCTGTACTTGGACCTGGTTTATTAGTGGTAATGAAGAAAATGCATGTATATGTAGCTTTGAATTCCCAAATCCTGTGATCCTACGTGTCTTAACTACTGGTTTTTTTCACATCTATGCTGTTAAAATTATTAGTTTTTAAGTACTATTGCAAAAAAAAAGTAGCAATCTAGGCAGTGAGATAGTGGTGGTTAACCCCAGCTGGTAACTACATGGCACACAGCCACTCCACAGATACCTGCTGGAGATCTAATCCCGTTCCCTTTGTCTCTGAAACAGTGACCTCAAAACTTTTTCTGGCGCTGTTGCATGTGCCATGTACATCTACCTCACTAGACCAGGTGGAGGATATACCTGATGCTTGTTTTAGGAAATTAATATTAAATAAAATAACACACTGTCAGCTAAAAGAATAACGTGGAAGCTGTTCCCTCACCACAGACAAGAGCCACAAGGTCCTTTTGGTTGCTCCCCCTTTTCCTCATGCACCCAAAGGTGGGAAGTGATGGCTGTTCCCCTGTCCCTTGTGGATGTTGGGAGCAGCCTGTGGATACCCCTGCCTAGAGGACAGTAATGAACATACAGCTGTACTGTTTTAATATCAGGTATTAATCTTTAATTCCACATCACAGCAGTCGAGTGAATGGGTAAGGGAAAGGAACCCAAAACAAACGGCAGATATTTACATCTAAAATTCACACCACTTATTTGTTGGTTCTGGAAACATGCTATCACAATATATACAATGAAGTACCTTTAGGACACTTGTACAAATTAATTTTTCCTTTTGAATTTGATTTCCATTATAGATAAGATAGCTGTTTTCGATTTATTTTAAACATGAATACACAAAAGAGAAGTGGTTAGAGGTTTTTGCTTTTTTTTTTTAAATAAGCACAGAATGCCAGAGGTTAAAAACACATTTACAGGGCAGAATACCAGTCAGACATCACAATCTATACATTTTTTGCTCAATTTCCTGTACAAATACACAGCATTCAAATGGGGGTATTTACAAAGAAGCATGATTAGAGGAAATTTTAAATATCACATAATTTGTTTCCCAAAGGCTCTTGCTCTCTCCAGCCTCCCCAGTTTTGGCTGATACTCCCACAGAAGGGATATGCAATATCCCTTACCTAAAAAAGGGTAAGTAAGCTAAAAACCAAAGAGGAAAAGTCAAAAAAGAATCTGAGTCTTGTACACAGTAATAAAACCAACCCAACCATTAGGAAAAAAAAATAGGATTCAGAGAAATTAAGTGCTTTTCTTCTATCACTGTAGTTCCTTCTCAATTTTGTTTCAGATGGGGCCAGCAGGTACACGGATGATGGAGAGATTTATAGCAGAATTCCACCAATTTTCTCAGGAATGCACATGCTATTTTGTTATGCAAAGAAAAACCCAATGAAGGCAAGTACACTGAAGTTTGAATTAGAGCTAGGTATAGAATATCAAGGTCCTGTTCAAAACATCTTGTTGCTGTGGTTTATACAAGGAATCTTCAAATCCTGTTGGGCAAGTGCAACAAATGCTGTTGCTTCCCCCTACTCCAGGACTGAGCTTGATGTTGGAGTTGTACTACGCTAAAAGACACCTCACCATACAGAGAAGTAGTTCCAAGCAATATTAGTTCCAAGATTCACAATATTTTAATAATAGTCTTTCTATCTTCTGTCCCCTTTAAGGCAAACACTGAAAAGGGAAGCAGAGTACTTGGTAGATATCAGAACCATAACAGAAATTTAACTCCAGAGAGGCTTAAATTTGGTAAATTCAGCAATTTATTCCATCCTTCTTTGTGTGGACCTGCCATAAATTAGGTATTTGTATACATCACCTGATTGACCTTCGAACCCTTACAAATACATGGGAATGTCAGACTCCCCATGGACTCACCGCTGTTGTACCATGTCTCTAATCAGAGCAGGATGATGTGTTTTGGTAGACTGATTAGAGCTTTAGTGAGCAGGTTTTCCAGGTGCCTGGGACTCTTTAGTTAGTGCCACTTTAGTTGCATTCTTGGTTCTGCAAAGTTTTATTTGCTAGACCTGCTGGTTTTTCCACGTTAAGGAAGCTCGGTAAGTCACTACATTTACTACTTTTAGTCTTGCTGCCAAAAAGAAAAACAAAACCAGGGGCAAGGGAATTGGAACTGAATAGTAAGTTCTTTTAAAAACTTCACTGGAAGAGTCTCAGTGGGACTGGAGAATAGCATATGTGAAAACATATCACCCAGTTCTAAGGAATTACCTTGACTTACCTTTACCAAAATCATAATTTTGAATTGTTTTCATATGTGTTCTTTACCAGAGATCCAGCTTAGTTCCTTAACATTTAGGACTGTCCTCGCATTGGAAAACTCTCCTTCCTGCTAGAGATGAAACTATGGGCCAGTTTTTATTATCGTTGTCTTAATTGTGAAGGATATAATGATTACAAGCAGCCTGTGTTAGTAACAAAATAGAGGAAGCAAGAGAGACTTTGTTCCAGCCAAATAGGCCATTTAAGAAACAAATCCTTAACTTAGTAGTTTTGCATGGGCTAGAGCTGGAGAAAGAAAATAAACAAATCCTCTTAAAATCCCGTTCACACAACTGCTGAGTCCAGACTTTATACAGCCAGACCATCTTTAGCCAGTTCAGAAGCCACGTACTCTGCCCAGTCACTGTATTTAGAGGTAGTGCTAAAGGTGACCTGTAAAAGATTTTTAATATCCTTTTTTGCTTCTTTACGCTGTTTTTAGTAGGAGAAACTGAGCAGTTAGGACAAGACTTCAAGATGAAAAGTGAGTGCTGTTCCTGTTTCTGGCACTAATTATATGGTGGAGGTAAGTGTCTTATTTGAATGTGCTTCAGGTTTTTCAGTGGTAGGAACGAGGGAGGTCTGTTTCCACCCTATGGAGTGTGCTTTGCAGTCTGCAGGTGAAAGGGTTAAAAGGAAGGCTAAAATGTGTGTGGGCATGGCAAGGGATGGCATAGCTTGTTTATCTAAAAACATTAAATATTTTATACTATCCTGATTGAAAGTCTCTTGAAAAATATGAAAACAGGAATAAAAGGTTTCTTATAGCCAAGATCTGTTCTTTATAAAGAACGCTATTACCCACAGACTTTTTTTCCTGAACTATGCAAACACTGATTAAAAGGCTTGTTTTGTGGTCATAGACTCATACCGTCTTCACCTCTGCACAGTTCCGGTTTGCATGGTGTGGTTTGTTCCCCAACCCCTCAATGTCCTTCAGCTCTTTCTGGAGCCTATCCATAAAAAAAAGATGGGATGGGGAAAGGCTGTATTGCTGCCTGAGGAGAAAAGAAAAAAGAAATCAACTCTCCAGAAGAGAGAAGCAGCAGCTCTTACTACACATTCTAAAGAAGCAAAAGAGGAAAGAAACACTTGCTCTTTACAGGTTGCCTTTAAGGTCCCTGACTCTGGGGTGTACACTGGATACCGGGCATTGCTGGAGTCTTGGTGTTTTCTGTCTACTCTGAGATGGGAGATTCCTTCTCACACCAGCTGCAGTGAGTTTTTGGGATATTGAGTTAACATGGAATGAATCTCAGCTCCTGGGTGATGGAAATTGGTGAGAATTGTGATGTTCAGCCCTGAGGCAAGGATTGTTGGATATGATGCATTTAAGCCACCCTTTCTTTACTGGCTGGGTCATCAACCAGCTTGTGGCATGAGAAACTCAATTTGGTTGGTTTTGTTTTAAACTGGAATAGAAATGCTGGTGTTAACAGCCTGCCCAAAGCTGGGCATGGGAAAGGCTTACAATGAGGTTGTAGCTCCAGTGGCTACCAACCTCCTCTCATTCTGTAGCACAGATGAATAACACGTGATTCCCATGAGAAAGCAGGTTGGCTTAGCCAGTGAAAGCAAAATTTAAGAAATCAAACAGTACATAAAAAACAAAGGAGGCAGAGTTTGTTGGAAATGATATCTTGGAGATCAGTGCATCAGCACTGGTTAGATTGCCTCAGCACCTATGAACCAATGCAGGGAGATCACTGCACAGATATATACAATCCTGCTCTCAAAAGAGCCAATTTCTTCTTAGAATTGCCATCTTTCCACTGCCTGCAGCTCATGCACCTTCCAGCCTGACAGTTCATAGAATCCCTGATTTCAGCAATGAGCTTTCAATTCTGTACAGCAAAGAAATATGTCCCTAGTGCAACTGCTTCTACTCATGTGCGTCTCAAACTGGGAGGAAAGCAGCTTCAAAACTTGCCACATTCCCCCCTTTTTCCCCCTCCGCTTAAAATCGTATTTTTCAGCTTCTGCAAGTCTCTATGGCTCATGTGCCATATGATGTGGTTAAGAAACTGCAGAAGGAATAAACTGTCCACTACACAGAAAGTTAAAAAACGGAACGGAAAGGTGTAAAAAGAACTTAAAAAGGAAAGCAGCAACCTCCCATGCTGGCCCAGTTGCTCATGTGGGCTTCAGACATAAACTTGCGGCAGTAGAAAATCGGTTTGCTGTTCTCCGAGTCCTGCTCTCTCTCTCTGTTGTATCCCGACCTGGAATGCCGATGCCAGCTGCGTGCCAGGAGCTGTCCCTACTGCTCAGTGATGCCGTGCTCCCATGCTACCCTGGCCTGCTCTTCCTTTCCACCACTCACTGGTTGGGACACTTTACGGTGCAAGGGGCGGTGTTTGTCATCATCTTCAATGATCATCCCCTCCTCGTTCTCCATGTTTGGCAGCCGGGAGTGGTAAGGTTTGGGGGGCAGAGCAGGAGGGTCCATGGTGTCCTGAGGAATGACTCCAGACGGAGCAGAGTGGCTTCGGCATGGCTGGGATTTGAGCGACTCCAGGACATCAGGCTCAGAGAGACTGTACCTGACAGGGAGGTAGGGTGTCTCTAGATCTTCATCAGTGTTCCAGGCCTGGCTGGGGACAGAATCCATGGTGTCTGTGCGAGGAGGTGGTTCAGAAGAATGTCCAAAATTGCTCTCACTCAAGGAAGAGACACCACTGCTGGCACTGCCGGACAAAGTGGAGTTACTCCCATCTAGACCAGACTGTGGACTGGTGGGCGATGCAGGGATAGGATGAAGAGGGGACTGTTTGGAGAAAAACAAAACCAGGTTAAAATTGACAAAGGAGGTAATGCTGCATCTCGTGTGGTGTTCCCCATTTCAGCTTTTGACTGTGTTGTGAACAACAGAGCAATTCCATTTGTGTTCAAAATGTCAATGATTATTGGTTTACAGGTATGGAAGTACCACTTTTGGGCAGACAAGTGCACTCAACAACACCAGAGCTGTTAGAGAAACAGTAGCTGAGGTGATGATCAGGGTGCTGAAATCACAGCAGATGGTGCAAAGAAGGAAAAGGGAAGGGCCTACAATACTTAAGTTATTTCTACAGAATTCAACTCTGGAGCAGGTTATGAGCTTTCAGTGGATTGTCTCATGTGCAAGTTATTACCATGTGAAAATAGTGTTTCTGTATTCAGAAGCTGCTTGGTGGGAGCAGAGGAGGGGATTCCTCCGGGAGTCTCTTACTGCCCTACATCCCTCTCTGCTCCTGCCATTACCTTGCGCAGTGTTCGTGCAGGCAGTGCAGGAGGAGCATCACTGAGCTGGTGGTGGAAGGCATCAAAGTGCAGTGAGTAGTGTCCTGGAACGAGACAAGGATCAGAAATGCAGACTTGTGCTGCAGCCACAGAGCTGGGTTCAGATCTGTAATGCCAGGTAACAGCTCCAAATGCTGGTAACTCCAACCTAGGGCTGCCTGTCTGATGGACACTGCCGAGTGCATCTGTCATACACACACACACACACACTGCTAAGGAGAACTTCAGTGCAGTGATAAACTTCCACCCACCCCTGTTAGCAAGGATCTCATGGCAAGGCAACAGGCTCACAAACAATAAACATTTGAAGTTTCTTTTAATAGCTTTTTAACCTTAAATTACTGCTGAAGTTGGTCATTGGTAAGAAGCCAAGCCAAGCTTCAGTGTTCTCACACATAATTCTAGTCCCCCAAATATGCACAACTCCACACTGCTGTAAGGAGTGCAATAATTTGAAGATTTTTGAAAAAAAAATTGGAAACCTAGCAGACCAGGAAAGACTGTGGGTTTTTGTTCTGATTGTTTTTAGGGGGTAAAAAGGCTAATGTCAGCTCTTAGGTGGTCTGGATTTATGTGTGCATGACTGCAGGCCTGCTGGGCACGTCCTTACCATGGGGCAGGCTTCGGGGAGGCACCGGTGGGGCCAGGATGCTCCCAACGTGGGCAGACAGGAATGGCAGGGCCTCCCGGGTTCCACTGTCCAGGCTCCAGCTACTGGGTGCTGCTGGCACAGCTGAAGGATTGAAACAGATGTAACTTGGGGTAACATTACAGGGGGGTTGTGGGGCCAGGCTTTTCGGTGTGCTCTTCAGCAGTAGAGACAGATTCCAGGGACTTGATGAGTGGCAGGATTGAAAGCACAGAAAGGCACCGTCTAATCTACAGTGAGTTAAGTTTACAGAGGCTTTGTTAAGGAAGCAAGAGTTAGGTGATGGCAGGGTTAGTGTGCCCAGCTCCCCTCCATCACCCCTTGGCTCATTTCTAGTAAGTTTGAAGAGCAGTAGAACTCTGGGAGGGTTTTTTTGCAAGCCAGAGAGTAGGTAAAAATGAAATCCCAGTGATGGAAGGGCAGCTGTTTCTCAGGTGTGAGCTGAGCTGCCCTGGTGAGTGGTGACAGAGCAGAAGGGAACATGTGGCAGAACCCTCTGGAAACACAGGACAGGCTGTGTCTGCACTACAGGGTAAATGAGGACTGAATAAAAGACATAAAGGAAATTACACATCAATCTGTTGCAAAAGAAATCATGACTTCAAAGCCCTGATTTACTAAGCTATAGAGCTGATCAAGAATTTAGATCACAAAATATTTAAGGACAGCAGTTTGGCCTCCTTGTATCACAAAGTCACCTGAACAGATCTTGTGAAATTCATAAGTCTTTGTGAATCAGGAAGTAGAGAGAACATTTACTTCATATAACTCACAGTGGGTATAATCTTCCTGAACTTGTTTTTTCATAGAAATAGAAGCTGCTTCTTTCTAACATGAACCTTTTTCAAGATCTTGAGAATTCCATCAACCTTAAACATTATTAAAATGCACCTTCCTTTCTTTCAAATAAGACTTGGTTTATTCTGAGAGGAGATGTGCAATAATTGTATGTTTGTTTAAAAACAAATAAGCAATTTCTTCAGTTTAGCAAAGGAAAGAAAAAAAAATAAAGTAATTCACTGAGCCTGTCAATGAAAACTGAGATAAAAATAGCATTTTCCATCTTCAGTTTGGAAAATGGAAGCTTGGAGAAATAAACATGGAGTTTGACATCTGAAGAGGATTTCTCTGTAATTAAAATGCCTGCAGCCATTTTTGGTGCATTTCTTTTCTAAAATGATTTTGAAAGGTTTCTCTTTTTTTTTTTTCTCCCTAGTTCGTGATTTAGCACAAGCACAGGCTCCCAAAGGCCTAAAATTCCCTAAAGTAAAAAATATCACAAAGTGACAGCTTCATAAGGCAGAACAAACCCCATAAAAATATAAAAGTAAATGTTGTTTTTAAAGAGAGACCGTCAACCTGAGAAAGGAATATGAAGAAGACACTAAGAATATTGATAGAGAACAGGGACAGCAGTGCCAGCTACGCTCATCTTGCCTGCAAACTCCAGCATCAAGTGATAAAGAGAGAAAACCTGATTTTCTTGGACTGTAAAACTCTTGTTGTGCTTGGTTTTGTTTGTTTTTTTGAACACCGAGATGCAGAATAAGAATGTGAAGAAGAGCACGTGGTATCCCAGTGCAAAATCCATTTATATTTTCTTATTGTTCCCTCATTCACAGCCTTATGAGTATTTAGGAGTGCTGGAACTCATCTGAAGGTCAAATGATTTTGGAGAGTTGCTGCTGCCTGTTAAAACCGGCCTTTTATCCAAAATGCTTCAGGGGAGAACCTAAGCAGGGAGCTCCTAGTGCTCTGTCCCAGCCCATGTCTCTCCATAACAGTGTTCAGTGGCTCAGTGGCCAAGTTTAATTAGCAGGGAAGCTGCATTTGAACCATTCTGCTCGGGGCGACTGATGTCACCCCTGTCAGTGAGAATTACTGAGAGGAGCTTCTGACAGGGCAAGGAGGGGGTGGGGAAATTCATGGCTGTGACTGTTAACGAAATCCAAGGCAGATGGCACCCTGACTTTGAAGGATGATGCGGGTTCAAGGCCTGCCAAAGTGCCTGTCACTGCATTTTTGCCACCAGCCTGGCACAAGAGCTGAGAGTCCTGTCCCAACAGCCCCTACAAACAACTAGGGAACAATATCTGTGTCTTTCGTGGGCTCCTGGAGGGGATTCTGTCTTTGATCTCTTTGCACTGAATACCACACTCTTCTATAATATTTCCCACAAATACAAATCCAAGTATTTTTTTCCCAGACAGGAAATAAATATTTATATACCTTCATTTTCCAGATCTTCTTCCTCTCCAGTATAAAGATCTCACCATCTCTAGTATCTGTTTGGTTCAAACTAAGATGGAACTCTTAATCCCTCACCCTCCAGTCTTAACTCTGTTGTCATCCCTCATTACTGTCATCAAGTTATCATTCTGCATTTAATCAGAACTGGATGTTGGCTTTTGGTTTTGATCTGGACTGCTCTGTAAGGTTGTCACATTGTTAAAGTAGGGAATTCTGATTCACTAGAAACTGTAAAATAAAATTTGGATTTTTTTTAAGAAGGTACAGCTTACTTCTGGCACAGTTACTGAAACAAAAAGAGTGGTAAAAATCCAAGTGTATAATAGGTTGGACTAGAGAGGTGCATTGGTCTTTCCTGGCCTTAAAAATCTTTTAAGATACCATTTTTCCCAGCCATACACATGACTGTTGCTTGCTTAGGCAGCATCCTTGTCTCAGATTTTTGACTCAGGAATTTTGCCCTCTTCTGCTTTTTCAGAATGCTGCCCATTTTTTTTTGAGCCCATCGCTTTGTCCATGGCACCCCTTTCACAAGTTCCTCCTTTTCTGTTACACCAAACAAAGTCTTTCTCTTCTTCCCCCCCTTCCCCCCACAGGGCCTCTGCCTGTTTTTTTTAGAGCAACAAATTAAAAATGCATATATTCCCAATGCTAAATAAATATAAAACTACCTCAGAGAGGGATTACAAAGAACATTCATATTTAGAGCAATAAATGCATCCTAAAAAAACCAGTGTATCTCATTATTAAAAAACATGGTCCAAATGCTACACTCTTCTTAGATATCTTATTTGCTGCTTTGGAAGTTTTGCTTGATAAAAGCTGCAGGATTTGTTTCAATAACAAAGTGCTAAACTCAGAAAACTTTCTGAAATAGAGAGGCTTGTGCAACCCCACCCTTCTGAAATGACTACAGATTGGCAGAAGGCCCAGTTAATTAAACTGTTAATTAGAAAAGCGTGAGAGAATGCACTCTGCCAGGAAATGTAGAAGCCCATTTGTTACTTGCTGTAGCATGACCAGAAGAACACTATTTTAGCAAGCAGCTAACTAGGGAAAGGAGTACCTTTTTCAGCCACGGACAGGTTGGGATCACTGCAAGGTTTGCATGGTCCAATCATTTGCTGGATCAAGGCGCGCTGGAAATTTGGAGGCTAAGGGAGGAAAAGTCAGCAAAGAAGAGTTAAAAGTCACAGACCAGCTGGGGCAACACGGAGGCTTTCTGTTCACTTCTCTTAAGCAAAGGAAGTTCATCTAAAGGTTTAAAGGGAACCCTCGGCTGTGCCTGCATTGGCAAATCCTGCAGTGCAATGGCAGTGGGTCTCCAGGGTGTGACAGTGCTGAGGGCCCGCAGTCCCTGCAGCTTGTGTTCTCTGGAGGAGTTATTTCAGACTAGCTCTAGCCTGCCCTTGTGCCCTTTATCACCTGGAATGCACCCTGGGCCCTTCTGGAGCTTACCTTTGGCTTTGGTTTTGTTTTAGTTTGCATGCTCTGAGACAGTTCTCTGAGGTGAGCTGAAGTGGACACGATCAGGAGATTCCCTTCAGAAGTGCAGGCTGGGGCCAGTTTAAATGCACACTCTGAATTTTTCAATTTGTCCAGAGACAAATGTAGATGTGGGCACAGACTGTTTGGAGACCCTCTATCAATATATTATTTCAGCCCCTCATGGTTTTTTGATACCTCTGGAAATCACCATAAAGCTATTTAGAATCAACTTTGAGGCTAGACTGCAGGATGGCTGTGGTTCTAAAAAAATGAATAAATAAAATGGTATGATGACTTGCAGAGGACCAGGGCTTACAGGATAAAGTTGGGAAGTAAGATAAGGAGAGCTCATTTGTACAGGGTGTATCTGCAGTTTTAACAGTCATTACAATTTGTATCACTTGACTGCCACAGTGGGTGACTCCAGGGAGGGATTAATATGGAAAGTTCTGCGTCACCTCTGAAAATGATCCCAAGTAAGTTGCTGTGCTTTGCAAAAATAAAAAGGAAAGCGCTTTAAGGTTGTCAGAACCAGTAAATATAAAGTCACAGTTTCGGGTGGTTGAACTGACATAGAAAAAAACTGGAGCTGCTACCTGTCCATTTTCCATGATAGCTGCGGGATACATGGCGCTGCTGGGTCGGTCCCGGTGGGCTGGCAGCAACATCATCATCTCCCGAGAGTGCCGGTACTTATCTGGTAGAGAGGGAGAGCCTGTAAACAAGTGAGAATAATCACGTACACGGGACAAACAACAGCCAGGCCTCCGCATGCCCAGGGATTTAGGCCTCCTGTGCAATAGTTCGGACGGATGATCTCACAGGACTCAAAAGAACATGGTGCCGAGCCCACTAAGCAGCTGACTGTTGGTGGGTGCATAGCACGAGGATGGAGTAAGAACTGGCTTGTTATATACAGTTAAGGACATAGCACGAAAGGTGTGTAAGGTGTATGCATCCCTAGTTGTATGTTGCAAAGTGCTTCCTCTTAAACAAAGTAAAGAGCGGGCATCTGTGTGGAATCAGCTGTGGCTGTGCTGTACAGTGCCTAATGCTCCCCTGCCCTCATAAAGTATTGCAGAGTAACAGAAATGCCTTAATATTGTACGTTTTAGGACTGAATGTGGAAGAAAGGGATAAAAGCTTGAGATACACCGTTCAGTGAAAGCAGGAAGCTATAGGAAGGTACTTCATTCCTCAGTTCTGCTAGAGATAAGTGTTACCATTTAGTTGGTGATACCTTGGCCAGCTTCCTCTTGTTAAAGCAAAACAAAGCCCAAATATAAACAGAATTTTCCTTAAGTGTAAGTGGCACTTTGCTTACAATGCTGCTGTAATGATGATTACTACTGAGGGTGTTGCTATAGTGAGCCCTTTTATGACACCAGGACATTTACCAATACTTACAGTTATATAGTAGGAATAGGCTTAATTCATCTATCTGTGTAGTTGTTTAAGATACTGGGGTAATTCATGTAAACAGCTTCCTGGCAGGTGGAATTACTTGGGACTCATGTCCTTCAAGATGAGTGCCACGTAACAATATGCCTTCTGATGTGCAACAGCTGACAATGGGTTTGCCAGAAGAATGATTCTCATTAGTGACTTCCTGAAGTCTGACACTACTGATACACACATCCCTTGGGATGCACAGTATTAGGCAGGAATTGATGTTCTGAAGCTGCTGAAGTGAGCTTTAATTTGCACTGATTGTTTGATTGCGTCACAGACACGCACTGAACAGATGGCAGCACACAGCGCATTACAGAGCCATGCTGGCTTTTGGGGAATACATGCCCCCTTTGGCAAACTTCCACAACCACACACATTACCTGGACAGCACTCCAACATATGAGCAAAGGCATTGGTGCTGGTTGATGCAGCTTTTACCCCAGCAAAAGCAAACATGCAGTTTTTGGGACTGATATTCAGCACACAGTGGAAGGAACAATGTGTCCAGCAGAATGCAGGATAAGGTCCTGTAATTGCAACAATTCCATTGGGGGGGCAGATGCCAGATTAATCTACGCCCCCACTCCAACATGAACAGCCATAGAGTATCTGCATTCTAGTCCCGAACTCATTTTCTCCCCAGACATAGAACAGAAACATAATTAGACGACATTCTTTGCTCTTATGTACAACATCAGCTTGGAGAACACAGTGTTAACGCTTTGTGCTGAGTCTTTTACTCACAGGTCACAGATAGTCCTGTTCTGCAGGACAAATGTAAAGATGCTGAACTTTTAGGTGTGCCCAGAACTACAGCACAGCACAACCTACACTTTACCCTTTTCATTTATCTTGTCATCCTTGCTCTTTTATATCAAAGTTGCAAACCAGCTCTGTGCTGTCAATTTATAAGGGATTACAGTTTCCACAGACCTTGCATTTCATGACGTGAAAAATCCCACATGTGCTAGCAGAGTCTAGTTTAAAAAACAGCTCTGCTGTTTGCTACCCTAAATTTGTAATTGACTATAGCTATAAAAATTTTAAGAGACTATGTCAAGTGTCCAGTCTGCAAACAAAATTAAGTAGGGCTGCTTTGGACAGGTAGAGAGCACAATCACCACAGCTCTTTTCAGGGACTGGCAAAACTTAAAAAGCAAAGTCAAAAAAAGGCTCTTAGAAGCTTCCAGAGCAGTCAGTGGCCATATAAAACACTGCAGCATGTGGCAGGGCTGACTCCTTTTAGCATGTAGCTTGGTGCACTGGGTGTGTGCAGCACTGCAGGCACTTACTAATGAGAAAGGAAAACCTGTGCTGAAGCCAGAGGTAGTTTTTCTTTTTTAATTATAAATATGTTAATCCACTTGTGACAAGTATTAGTTTTAAGGAATGAAACTGAACATTAATGTAGTTAAACTCAAACTCATTGAATCTTTTCTCCTGATTCATCACTTCCATTACTGTTATGAAAACGGTTTGCTCCTGCACCAAATCATAAGGTTTTTGCTTTAAAAAGGCAGTTTTAATGTAAGTATATGGATTCTTGCAAAGTGCTGAGTAAGACACCAGGACTTATTTTCTACATTTTAACAAGGGGCTGTGTTGAGGAAGCAGTAGGGATGCCTTAAGAGGTATCAAGTATCCAAGTGGGAGTTGCTTTTCGAGTGCATCAGAGGAGTCCCAACCACATTTTAAATTAAATTACTGGAAAAAAACCCCTAACTCATTCATAGCTCTTTCCCGGCCCTTTTGCATTTAATTTTCTGCTTAACGAACCGTCTTGTACAATCTCTTAACTCCAGTAAGGTTACAGCAGTGCCTCATGAGTCACCTCAAATGAAGCCAAACCAAACTGAACTTATTGATCCTCCACACGACAGTGGTGCTTTCCTGATAGGGAAGAAGCTACACAAGGGTCAAGCCAGGTGAAAACTGAAAGATACATATTTGTAAAAATGAGTAACTGGTAATGTCTTTATTATTAGCACAGAATTAGAAAATTCTTACTGTGTTCTGATTTCAATTCTATTTAAGACGTTTGCTGTAATTTGTGTATATTATAACTACCGTAAATTTTGGTGCCTTAATCTGCTGTTCAGTGATACAATCAAGCCATTGATCTACTTTCCTGATGACTATCCTTGACAATTTTTTTATTAATAGCTTTATTATTTTCTCTGGACAAGCCGAATAATCCCCTGTCTTGCTGTTTTAAAATCAAAGAAAGGGTCATTTTTTGGAAGTGGAGAACTGAAAGTACAATTTAAATTCCTGCTGGATTTTTAATACAAATGGCCATGGCTTCCTTTGGTCACTGATGGAACTACTCTGTATTATAAAAGATACCCATCTCCTCAGGAAAGGGGTATGCAGTTAAACAGAGGAGGTGGTATAAGTACCTGCATAGTGGGATAGTGGTTTTTCACCTCCACATTAACATTTGAATCAATGAGAGAAGCATTTAAAAATCAGGTAAAATCCTAGAACTCCTACCTAACTGTGCTCAGGTAAAAGCCACAAGTGACAAAGACGCAAAGTTGATAAATTTAGGTGGCCTGTACGAAATGAATTGTTGGCCTTTGCACACTTCCCATCTGACAAGTGTTCAGCTGCAGCATCGTGACTATCATAGCTTTGTTGGCAGTCTCAGCAGAAAGGCCAAGGGTTGGATGGGTCATGGAGACTGAACTATCCTCTCACCTCTAGAGGTGGTCCCTCCAGGACAGAGATGAGGCACATGGGTGGGGGCAGCGTGGGGGAACTTGCACGGCTGCCGCCCATGCTGTATCTGTTCTGTGGGTAAATAGAGGGCTTCAGCCTCCAGTGCGGTCAATCCAGCACCTTTCACCAGCGCTAAATTAAAAAGAATATAAATAAATACCAAAAAAAAAGGAAAAAAAAAAAAGAAGGATAGAGGTGCATTGGCAGAGCTGCACATGTAATGTCTGTGAAGTACCTTGCTCCAGCCAGTGACACTGGAATCTCATTTTCACAAGCATCAAATTCACCCAGTTAAAAAAGAAAACAAAAGGAAAAATCACCAAGGAGAAGAACAAAGCTCTATTACCACAGTGGAATTTAAGTGTAAGGGCTTTTTCTTGTTAAGAACAGCTCCATTCCCAACAGCAGTGTCGTAATAACCAGAACAGTGACTGGCACACTGGGAAACACAGAGAGCATCTGGGACCTTACTACAAGTGAAATCCCATAACGAGTGGGTAATGTCTGAATGCTGTGCTCACATAACTTAGAAGTGAACAAAACCAGCAAAGAATAAATACTGTATTGTAGTTATATAAATATTTTTCAAACTCATTCCTTTTATTGTTTCCCATTTGTGGTCAGTCTGGGTCCCATCCCTGGGAGGTGCTGTTGGCTCACCCAGCAACCCATTCATTCCCTTTGGAGCATTCATCCCCTTGGTTTCCAAGCAACAGTGAATAATACCGTAAAGAGGGAAGCTGGTGATGCTGTGCAGTCATCAGGCTCAGAAAGACTGTCACAGCCTGTCACTGGGAGCCTGTCACTGGACTTCTAAAGTGGAAAACAGCGTGAAACAGTAGGAGCACCAAACCCCCTCAGATCCCCCAAAACATTCACTGAGGCACATCCATTTAGGGACGTCTTCCTGGCATGATAGCCCTGTCCTCAGTTCCATCTTCTTTTCCTGTTACACCACTTTCACCTGGTTACTTTACTATTTATCATTATTTTCCTTCCAGCCCTTGGTAATTAGTGCAGCTATCTGCCTTTATTTGAAGATGTTCCCTTCCCACTTTCCTACTCCATCTGATCCTTCAATTAAATCACTTTGCTGCCTCTGTGTCAGTCAGTTAGAATTTCACTGCCAGACTGAGCAAAAAAGCCCCAAGCTGGCTTGAGAGAAAGAGCCCTTCTCTGTATTCTCCATCCATCAGGAGACATGGAGTTCCCCTGTATGGAAAAAAGGGTGAGATTAAAAATATCAGCCTCTATCTCTGGCTATATCCTGGACATCTTCTCCAGATGCCTGTGAAAAGAGGTGTAGAACCTGCAACGGAGAATCCAAAATGAGAGGGAAAAAACCAAAACCTTGAATAGAAGTTACAAAAGTCAGGAGATTGCATGGTGTTGTTTTGCTTCAGCTCCGAGGCTTGGGAAGAAAATGATTAGCAATATCAAGACCAGCTACTGTAATACAAAGGCAATATGAGTACCCCAGAGTCTGCTTTTACATTTTTCCTTTCTTCAAGAATTTCCCAGCAGGGAAGCCCTTCCTTATCTTCAGTACTTAAAATTCATATCTTTCAACATTCATCCTGTACATACACTTTTGTGTACATACATGTCTGCTAAACTGCCTCAAGACCTTTTTTGTACCATAATTTCATTGCACATGTAAAATGATTTATTTGCCTTTGTCTTCATGATCTCTCTTTTAAGTACTATACCAAGGACTATTCTTGTTTTCCTCTAGACTGCCTGCCACAATTTTGTGGCGGAACAATGGAAATCATTATGGAATTCAACTGCCTGAAACCAGCATGTATTAGAGAGAGACATTCCAAATACTGCTGAAAAAATTATTAAATCTATTTCTGGAGAATGAAAACATTTGTAAAGAAATAATTATTGAAGAGGCATTTACATCTCCAAAAGAGAAACAGTGGTACACTTATAGGTGGTCTTTCACCAGTAAGTCAACAAGGCTGCCAGGTTTTGGGAACACCTGCAGGTGGCCCTTCCTGGGGCCTGTTCGTGCTTACCTCGAGCACTGGAAGGGGCAGAGTTAATCATCTGGGATGGTGCCGAGTGAGTGGAGCTCAGGCTGGAGGTGGAAGGGCTGGCCTGGGACGAGGATAAAACAGAGATGTTGGTGGCTGAGCCTTGGTACTTGGGCTTAGGGTAAACAAGCTGCAGGAGGCAGAGAAATCACTGAGGGAGAACTGAGAGGATCAGTGCCTTGGGGATTTACCTGTATTGGATCAGCCAGGGCAGCCTCTGCCCAGCTTCAGTGCAGGCCACTGGTAACCTGCTCTCAGGACTGTGGGACTCGTTTCACCCCCCAAACCAAGAGCAGCACTAACTGCACGTGCTGAGCAGGGCAGGTAAATAACACGTGGCAAAAATCTCGCTTTTGGAAAGCAGCGGTGTCATCGTGGACCGCAGGATCACAGTCACTGCAATAACACAGATCTCTTCCCAGGGCAAACCTAGTGAATCACTGCTATCTTTCTTGACCAGTGTTAGATTCTACCTATGCAGTTGAGAAAAATATCACTGGACAGATCCAAGCATGTGCATAGGTAAAGTACTGCTCCTAAGTGTAACCCTCCAGAGCACGTTCCGTGCCGCTCCCAACCACAGCTCCTGGCTGTGCTGGAGCTGTACCTGCATGTGGTACATATCCTCAGCAGTCTCCCCCACAGAGCTGTCTGTCAGGATAACCAGGTTTCCTGTTTCACTGGAGGTGTGGGATGACAGAGAGGATGAGGAGTGTCGGACTGAACCAAGCAAGTTCAGTGGGCTGGAAAAAAAACAGAGAGAGAGCAAGGGCATAATTACGTTTTGAACCTGTTTTAATTTGTGAAGCCTGACTTTTTCCAAGGTAGAAAGTACCTACAGTTACCTGCTGCTTTAGGTCACCTCTAGATGTCAAATACTTTTGAAAAATCGGGCCCAATAAACAAATCCATAAATGTGAGTAAATATGAAAGAACTGACAACAAGGTTACATGTAAGGCAAAACAATAGGTGGGATGTTGAATTTCAGAATCCAAAGTTAGGTTAACATCATGACCCTGGGAGCATATTTCTTTAAACAGAACATGCTGAAACCACTCTCATTTTTAATGCTAAAGTACAATGAGTGGGAGCAGCTTAAAAAAACATTCCAAAGGAAGCCAAACACAAGACACACAGGTCAAAATACAGTTTTCCTTATTGCATCCGTTGGGCCTCAGCATTACTGTTGCAGGCAACTTTGTAGCTGACAGTAAATTAATTAAGCCCAGCTGGTGTGCAGGATGCACCCTGATCTCACTCAGGTAATTAACTTTGTCTCTCTGAATCACATACAGAAATAAATAACATATTTTGTACACTATAGAATCTCCTAAGAACTAAAAGAGCCTTTACAAAGGGAGGAATTTTGAGGGAAAAAAATGTTATCACCCAGACACCAATTGTCAACTGCAAAGTCACAGAAATAGTAAAAGCTACTCAGTTTTAATATCGAAAAGAATGTCACCATCCTCCATTCATGGACTCGAGACCGAGTTTCCACAGTTTTTAATGCCAGGCTTTAAAAACAGCTAAACTACAGAGACCCACCAAGCAAAATAAACACAGAAGAATAATTAGCATTTTCAAATGAGCAATTTTGACTGGATATAAAACCCACTGTTATGTCCTGATAATCCCAATTTTTATCCTCAGTCATTAGCTCAGATTTTATAGATGGGCATTCAGTTTGAATAAGCACCCACAGAGTCATTTTCTGATGTTCTGATCATCCTTGTATTTGGCTTCTGATTTGATCAGAATTATAAAAAGCAATGATGTGAACATTTTTGATCCTTCAAAATGGGTACATATTGAGTTGGGTTTTAAAACATGAATGAAATTTTCCTTTTATGGTAGACAAGGACCCAGTTATTTGCTGTTGGCATAACAGAAGTTGGAACCTCCAAAGTCAGATTGAGTCTGGATAACTGAGTGGCAGATGTGTGCTTCTGCCCCTACAGTGAGTGAAGTGATGGAGTAACACCTGGAGGTGTCCAGCATTTGCTGCAAATTGGATTTCTCAACTTTTTTATTCCAATTCTCAAATTTAATAATTAGCACTGCATGAAGGCAAAAGGCATTTCTGCCAAAACTCATCCTGCCCCTCCTGCAGCGCTGTCAGCCACTCCTTAGATCCTTGACTCTTGGTGCAACAGTGTGCAGGGATCCTCGATACTTGGGCAGGAGAAGGGGGTACCTGTGTCGATGCACCAGCTTTATGCTCTCTGGGCTCATGGGTCCATGGGAAACCAGCACGTTGCTGCGGGGGGTGCTGGAGCCAGAACAGGCTGGGCTCAGCTTATCCAAACCAGGTAACTCCTGCAAAGCAAACAGACTTCAGCTAAGTCACTCTTGGAAAACTGCAAGTTTTCTTCATGTCATTCTACTCTTTTGAAGAGCTCAACATCCAACACTTCCTGTTAATCTTCCTCTGTTTTACATCATTTTCTGCTATACAAGACAGCAACTGAAAATTAAGCTTTACAGCTGCTCTGTGATACAACAAAGCACATGCAAATATTAACAATTCTTGTTTAAAGGCTAAGTTAATATATTTACTAGGACTTCCTTCTTGCACAAAAGTCAAGAATTCTTTTGGTAATTTGGCAGTCCAGTAAGTTGAATCAGTGCTGCACCAGCCCAGTTCTTTTGAGAACCTTACTGCAACTAATCATAACTCTGATTAATGTAAAATGGGAGAAGTGACTGTGAGCTTACATGGTACAGGCTGGATCTCATCATCTGGAACTGGTCTATCAGCTTCTTATGCAGGGGACGCATTTCAGGGTGTACAAATTTCTCATGGACAGCCAGACCCACTCCTAGGACATGTACCTGTGAAAATGTAACATCACAAACCCAAATAAATCATGTCTAAGAGAGAGAAGAGAAGCCTGTCCTGCAATTCTGTCAATGTCCAAGGAAGTGCTCTAAAATATGCCATTGTTCATTGCAAGACTGCTGATAATTAAGCAAGCCAAGGAATCCTGGCAAGTTCATACTACTCCAGCAAATACTTTAAGTGTGAGACAAGTACATTTGTGTCACGTTGGATTGCTTTTTAAAGACATAACTGTAAAAAATTACCAGAGAGATTCTCTCTGGAGTGAACAGCATTATGCCCTCACACAGATAATGCCCTGTGACAAAAAAATGCCTCCTCCCAGTGCCAGGGAAGGGGTTGGAGTTGCCAGCAGAGATTTCTAAAAGGAGTTTCTGATAATGGAGCTGAACAGCAGCAGCGGCACATGCACAGTCACTCTGCCTGGTCCTCATTAGTTATTTCTAAAGGTCACTTCTTCAAAGGTCAAACATAAAATATTAGCGATTGAATGAGATTATATAAAGTCTCAGATGAAAGAAAATAGTGATAGCAGGCTTAAGATGTATGTAATTCCCTACATGATCCAAAGTCTGTACGAACAATAACTAATTAATCTTCAAACATCCTCCTGAGGATTGAAGGCAGATAAGCATTATCTTTATTTTTCAGATGGGGAATCTGAAACGCAGTTCAGTGATTTGCTGAAGAAACAGGCCTAGTAGCTCTATTCAGACTTGGGCACATTGTTTAATGGGGTATATCTTGCCAAACTTTCAGTTAAGAAGGATGTGATTATCTGATTTTCATTCCCATCAAAGCATCCTGCTGCTTTATCTATGAAGATGTCTCATGGAGACATTACGGAAAAATAAAACTGCAGATAATATAAACAGGCATTAAGTTTTCATATGTGGCTCTGCCATTCTAATCTCAAGCCTGACCTGTCCTGTCTCTGATTATCTTTGAAACTTGCTGGAAAGACATAATTCAAAATGCCAAATATGAATGGCAGGCTTGAAACGCAGCAAGATGTCTGTCAGATAATAAATGGAGACAACAAAACTAATGTACTTTTAGCTGAGCTTCACCTCACATCCTGTAAGGTGAAAGGCTTGTCATAATCTCCTTGCCCATCTCCCCTGTTTTTTGTTTCAATGTGTTTGGATCTCCTGTACCCAAACTCTGCTTTTGAATGAAGCAGTTTGATCTAATATGTTTAGACTTACTGCTGATGAATCCAGACACTGTTCTTTTTGCATCTGAAAAACAGTACCTGTTCCTGCATGAGTTCCTTCAGCTGTGTGATCTTCTCTGCATCTCCAGGGTGCTTTGTGATATAATCCTTATCAAAAAAGGCCTACAGGAAAAGGGAAAAAAAAGTACCTTTTGCTTACTGGCAGGTATTTCATCATAACTTGGTGTCAAAGGATGACAGGAAAAGGTCCAAAAATCTTATATTAAGATAACAGCAGAGCTTAATTTTATTGGTTTTAGCACTCTGGGATGCTGAGAAAATGGTCTTGGCACCTGAAACGATTCTGTTGAATCATGAATCAGACCAACTTTCCCCTTGTGACAGTGATGAGCAATACCACTAAGCCTTGTATCATCCAGTTATTTGAATTTTATATAGTTCCCTTCATATAACTGCCTAAAGTTTTACCCTAAACTTACCTTTTACAATGCTCAGTTTAAGTAACAGCTTGCCAGAGATTATGCTGGATAACAAATTGCATATAAGATCATTTCAGGGTTACAGTGAGTAGGCCATCAGCAAGGATAATGGTTCAATAGCATGAATTAGCATTCTTTCCTGATTCCAGGGCCAATCAGTCTCAATTATGAGTCCCACAACCCCTATTGCAAAATGACTTTATAATGTAAGCAGTATAAAAAAATCCGCCTCACTGTTTTACCTGCCAGCTGAGGATTTCCAGGTAAGCCAAGTGCCATCCTTGAGAAACCCCCGTCACCTGCACCTACTCCCACCCCAGATCCCCGCTCCACCTCCAGAGCCCCCTGTTGACACGTGGCTATGCAAGGACTGATGCAGAATAACCAAGTGGGGGATTTAACCTCATCTCTAGATAATGGACATGAAAATTTTTTATCTTATTAAGTCAAACTCTCTTTGAAACAGAAATAGAAATGAAATTGAAAAAGGGTGACAGTAAATTGGGAAGCAGAGCCTGGCTTACCTCCTGGTACCGCGCAATTCCCCCGTTAACAGCCGCATCAATCACCCCATTCAGACACATGCTGAGAAGATTAATGTTGCCGTGCATTTGTTTGTGCTGGTACTGGCTTATCAGTGTCCTCAGCTCCTGGTTTTTGTTCTCAACCACTTGAATGGCATTTTCCAAAGGACTTACTTCAACCTAAAAGGCAATAAAATATCCTTTAATTCCATGGACACTTCACCGAGATTTATTATCTTCTTTGTAATGAAATGATACCCTAGGATTGTTCAGTTCTCTTTGCTTTTACTGCTTTGTAGAAAATTAACTACATTAACAAACTTCACTGTTGGCAGTGCTGGATTTCAGGTCACTGAGTTGCGCTAACTTGTTTCTATATACTGAAGAAGTGGCAGCAATGCAATTATTCCCTTTTTTTTTTTTGGCACTGTCTCCATCGTACTGTTCCATTCCCTCACATAATTCCCCTGGTCACATTCAGCAATTATTTCCATCAAGTGGAAGAAAAAGGACGTACTTAATCCTTGATAAACTACATCATTTTAAACTGCAAGATCTCAGCCAAAGGAGTTTTGGCTATCCCATGTCCTCAGTAACCCATCATTTCAAACCCCAGTTACAGGAACTATGAACGTTACCAGTTCTCTTCTCTCCACTTCAAACCAACGGGAGATGCCAGGCAAACTGTGAGTCAGGGTCAGAGTGGTGCGTTCGATCCACAAGCTCTGCAAGGAGTAACGGAGGCTGTGAGGGACCCCGTGAATCACAACCGCGTCATCTGCACTCTTACTGCAGGTGCTAAGGGGGCAGCGTTCAGAAAAGAACACATTAACCTCCTGAGCACTAATTTTGTAGAATGTCTTGCTGAAAGTCACTTGAACAACAAACCAGGAATTCGGTACACAACACATTCAACATTTCTGTCAGTTTTTAAAGACTGACCACCAATTCTGTCATGGGACCCAAGAAGACATTGTGGACATATGTGGCAGTAAAAAAGAAACCCAGCTAAACAAAAAAGTCCTATCCTTGCTTCAAAATCCATTTCTCCTGGCACTAAAATAACTCAGCTTTAAACTGGAAAATGCTTTAATCAGGTCAGGAGTCAATCAGACCATGGACTCAACAGCTACTTGTAATTTGAGTTACTGTGGTATCTTTGGGCACCAAATCAGGATTACCTGAAAGGCATTATTAGCATAAAACAACAAGACAAAAATCACCTTGAAGAACTTAAACACTGCTTGGTCACTACTTCTACCTTAAATTCATTCTCCTTGTCCTTGGGGCCTTTGTGGAAGGGCCTGTCATAGCGGAATTTCCGGATGTTGTTGACTCGGTAAAAGCTCTTTATGCGATCCGGGACACGGTCCATTTGCAGCACGTCTATATTGTCTGGGATGGGAGTCACTGCATAGATCTGTAAATCTGTTCATTGTGCAGTCAAAGAAAGCTTTTATCGAGTGAAAAGCATGTGTTAGGAAAGACAAGCGGGAAACAGCAACCCATGGCAGCAGATTTCACGTGCTGACAGTGTCCTTATGGTTAAAGTCCTGCACAGTATCCTTGCTGTTCTCACACAAGCCAAACAGTGGTGTTCCCACAACTAAGCTCTCCAAAAGTCCTGCAGTCCCATTAAATATTATGTGGTTCAGTCCTTAAATGTGTAGAGTATTGTACTGGTTGCATCAAATCCCAGTGCAGGTGATCAGTGAGAAGAATGAGATTCAAAGGATTGGGGATAAAAAGGTTTATCAGTTTTAAAGAAAGGGAGACTGCAAAAAAATAATAATACTGAGGTAAAAACATAAACGTGATGGAAAACAGCACTTTGGAATCAGTATCTGTTCCCAACAAAGTATTGTCCAAGAGAAGATATTGGGAATACTTTTAATGACAAAAACTGTGCATTGTGGCAATGCTGTTGGTAAAGGATTAAAACACGGATGTGACCAAGCACAGCCCTTTCCCTTCCACATCAAACATGACCTGCATTACTCCCCTACTAAAAAGTGACTGTTCTATCCAACATCAAGTAGCACAACGAACCAATTACTGTCTGCTGCAGACAGAGCCTGGTTTTGTCCATATCCTCCATATCCAGCTCTACTCTGTGCTCTGCCACAGTTCCCATCAGTTTGCCCCTTCACAGAAGGATACACTGGGCATCACACTGCAATATGGAGTCATCGGGGTGGTTTGGATGCTGCATGGCAATGGCTTGTGGGAACTCGCTCAGCATCCTCTGCTGGAAGGCTTCCAGCCTCTCGTAGTCATGGCCCCGACACACATATTCTTTGTTCTGCAAGAAGAACAAGCATAAATTAGTCTCCTTAAAAGTAAGTTAAATTCTACTGGCTTTTATCTCACTGTAAATGTTACTGCTTCAAAACCAAAGATAAATGACAGTGTCAATATGCTAATGGGAGAGTAAAACTCGCATTTAACACAGCTGATGTATTTTAGTCCTTCCTTTTTCTTTACAATGTATTTCATCAGGAAGCGATGAATGAGGAGACTGTTCCACTGATCTCTCAACAGCACGATGCCTCTGATCCATGCACATGCAGCACTCAGTCCTGGGGCCTTTTCTTACTTGCTTTTCAGAAAAGGGACTATTTTTAATTGGACTGTACTGAAACGTATCAACCAAAACTTAAGTCACCAGCTTGGCTGTTTTGCACTGGGAAAGCTGCTGTCAAATACAATTTACACCAGATGGATAAAAGTCCTGAGGACCTCATAGAACAGAGGGAGATATATGTTTATCATTTTATCAGTTCTCCTTAGAGAAAAGTTGCAACAAACTGTTCACAAAAATTGCTGTTTAATCACTGCTGTATTATCACAGCCATACAACCCAGCTCTGATCATGCTGAACAATAACATGCTCAGGAACTCCCGGGTCTACAGCAGAGTAATATGGAAAAGCCTTACCAAGAATTCTCAGTGGCCACTTAGCAAATTCCCCTTCGGCCCTAAAAGCACTTTCCTCTTGATGAACAAAATTTCATTTCTGCTAATAATGGAAAGCTGCATTTAGATATGACTCTTGAGGCATTGAACCACTTGTGCAGAGCTCTCGGATGCTTTTTCAGCCATCTTGAACTCTCAACAGCAAGATTCAGGATTTCTAAAGTCCTCAGTGTCATAAAGATTGTATTCCAGTGTCTTAACCCTCACAAACCACAATTTTGGTTGGTATTAATGTCTCCTAGTGCAAGACCAATGAAAGCAGGCAAATTCTCTAATTCTGGTAGCTCATACACATAACAGTAACTAGAAGTACAGGGAGGTGTTTCATAAAACAAAGAATCTAACAAACCAGAACAGTTTCCTTCCTTTTATTTCTTGAATTTAGAAGCTGCAGTTTATGCAAGAATGTTTTGTTAATTGCTCTGGAAAAGGGATCTGGATGAGCAGGTCTTGATCTTGTAGCAAAATCAAAAGGAAAGCTGCAAAACCCACTCATAAAGCACAGTCAAGGAGTTCAGTTATCTTTGGCTTTGCATTTCACCGTTCTGGAAGAGCTCTCATGTCCCAGCTGTGACATGTGTCACTTCATGTGCATCAGCCACAGCAGCCAATGGACAGGGAGAAGAATCGCATGATGGAGCTTGACAGCTCAGTCTGTAATGCTCAAACTGTGCAGCTATTATTAAATCTGGAGTGAGTCCACGTTTGAAGGTGAATCTCTTCATAACATTTACTGCATTCTCTATTTTAGCTTTTCATTGCAGCAATCTAGAAAACTGTAAGCCTATAAATAAGGTTATTGTGATTCTAAAAATAATGCCCTGAAAACACCTCAAAGCTAAATTTAATAGACTTTTCAGACAGATGCCAACGCAAGATCTCATAATGAGGCTTGTCAGGCCTTACTTGAACTTCTAGTAGGTAGAAGATATGGACAGTTTTAATTTAGCTTTCATTTACTTATGTAGGAAGGCTAGAAAATATACGCAGAATTCATAGAAACATGCACAATGACTTTTCTGGACAAAGGGTCTTTGAAATCAAAGATGTAGAAAGAAGTGGTTATTTTCTGTCTTAAGCTATACAGTAATAGAAAAATAAACGAGAAAAGGGCTTGGAGTTATTTGATCACTTTAAATCACTTCCATATCCATTTGTAGATTTTAAATCCATGTAAATCTTTTTCTTCTCTAGAATAGCTGCTCCAATCACTTTACAGTGTGATCCATGCTGATGTGACTGCTAATGGGCTTAGTCCATGCTCCGTAGTGTGTGTGCTCTGTGGATCGTTAGGGAGAGAAAGGAGGAGGATGACTTTTAATGAGATTGCTACATTAGTAATCTGCTATCAGAAGTACTGCTACCAAATATAATTGCAGAATTAACAAGGATTATAATTACGTACACTCATGTTCGCTGGTGATGGCTCCAGCCGAGGATCCACATTGTTACAGCACAAAGAGTCAGGGCTGGGCATGGAAACCTCCAGCAAACACACTGGCCATGAGGGTCCCAGATAAAACTGAGGATCCACAATTTAAAAAGCTAAGCTACAGTCACTGGCAGTACTTCAGACATTAGGAAGACTCATGTGCCATGATGACTTTGTTTGTCATTCATTTTCTGAAACATCTGTTGTTGGATATAAAAAAAGAAATCGCCGGTTTTCTCTGGAGATCTTCATGAAAGGGCAGATCCCTCTTCACACTGCAGCACCTGTCCTTGCCTCGGATCCCTCTGCAGGGTGTTCTGCACACTGCTTCAGGCTGCTGCACTGTAAGTGCTGTGAGGAGCAGCTGAGGGAGCTGGGGGGGCTCAGCCTGAAGAAAAGGCAGCTCAGGGGGGACCTTCTTGCTCCCTACAGCTACCTGAAAGCCAGGTGGGGGTCGGTCTCTTCCCCGGTAACAAATGACAGGAAACGGCCTCAAGCTGTGCTAGGGGAGGTTCAGGCTGGACATAAGGAAGAATCTCTTCCCTGAAAGGTCAGGCATTGGAAGAGGCTGCCCAGGGAGGTGGTGGAGTCCTCATCCCTGGAGGGGTTCAAGAATGACTGGACGTGGCACTCAGTGCTTTGGTTTAGTTGACAAGGTGGTGATTGGTCACAGGTTGGATTTGGTGATCTCAGAGGTCTTTTCCAGCCTAAATGATTGAGTGATTCCCTGATTCTGGCACTGTTCATCTTCAAATAACACGAAGTCACCCTTTATCCACTGGTATTTTCCTCTCCATGACTAATTCCATCTTGCTTTACTGCCCCTGCCCGTGTTTCCATTATAAGAGTGTAATTAAACACCAATCTTGAAATCCTAATTAAAAAAACCAAATGACTTCATAATCAGAGGGAATTTTAAGAGTGCAGTTTTCAAGGCTTGGCTTTGTGTGGCTTCATACTGTGTAACTTGAGTGGTGCCACTGCTTGTCAAACCATTCCTTTAAAGAGAACACAAACCATGCACCTTCAGTCCTTGAAAGCTTCACGTTACCTTGTCCTGTCACACTCGATGGCATCTACCATCAATTTTCAGGCAGCTCCTGGAGCAGTTGTCAGATTACATTTCTTCCTTGCTCTGAACTAGCAACAAGACATTGTATAAACAAATACCCATTGTAAGTCTGATCCCTCATTAGGAAAAGAAGATAATTTCACTTTTTTGATGGACTGCAGACCCAGCTGATGCTGTACACACCAGCAGGCAGTGAGCTCCAAGTGGGGATGTGTCCAGAGGAGGTGTTTGGCTTTCTGTTGAAAGAGGAAATTTTTGCTTGCAGATAGGATGGGAGTCATCAGGCTGGGGTTAGAAGTCTGTCATGTGAGACTTTTTAAAGCATGATAATTTGGGATGATGAAAATCGGTTAAGTAATGACCCAACACTGCTGCGATACAGCATTTTGCTTAATATAGAGGCAATTTGTGCTGCATCTGCAGATCGTCGAAAATACACATAAGCATGAGTCAAATTTCTGATCTCTGTTCCCAAGAACATTCCCAATGGACCATATGCTCCAGTTCAGCCAGAAAGCTGTTTTCACTAGTGCAGAGGTGAAAAATAAACTGCATGGCAGACACAGTATCTCCAAAACAAAAATACAAAGCCTCAACAGCTACTCTGAGTCTGGTCACTTTGTCACATTTTGTGTAAGTCTGGCTTACCCGCAGGAAAAATGGGAATTTCCGACCATAAAACCCAACTCTGAAAAACTCTGGTTCCAAGCGCTGCTGTTCCATGATATTGTCATAGTAGGTAGCTTCCATTTTCTGAGGAGGAAAGGGATAGCTGCTGTCAAGACTCTTAAAGCTGCACTACATCAGAATCTCAAGACTCATTAAAATATTCTATTACTCTTTTACCCCCAGAATTTTTAATGAAAAGACCAGAATTCTGTTAAAGATAGAAATTATTAATTAAGCCACTCTGTGTGGTGGAACAGAGTAGAGTATCACCATACTCATTTTACGTTTTGAGAGATAACATATGAGCATTTTCTGTTGTATCTCATTTAAAATTGAACAGGTCTTGAATGTTATTTTCTTTGCATTGCAGAATTAATGGCAAAGCTGAGATTAAGATCCACAGGCTCACAGCGTCCTATTCTCTCCTACAGCTCAAAATCCATACCACTGCCTAGCAAATTACATCAGTTCAATTTGGTTTGCCTTAATTGAGTTGAGGGGCATGAAAAAGGATGAAACAAAATTAAATCTTCTACAGCTCCATGCACCAGAAGGTTTAACATGGAGGAAAAAGGGGGTTGGAAAGAGTAAAAGGACTTTTCTCTAGTTCCAATCCCTAGTTTTGTGGCACTGTGCTAACATTTATATCAGGAGTAGGATTTCTAGACCCATTGCCAAACTGAACCTCAGCTGAAAGGCTCACAGGAATTGCACTGCAGTAAAAAGATGGCTCTTTAAGGAGAAGAATCCCTTGGACACCATCGCTTCCACTGCAGGGAACCCTAACTCAGAATATTGCATCCAGGGTTTGTGCTCGGTTCCCACACACATTAACTCCTTTTCTAAAACAGAGAAAGTCCCAATAACATTGCAGGAAGCATAAAGGAATGTGGTGATGGTGTGAATGGCACACAGAGGGCACAGCCAAGCTGGTCACCCGTGCTCTCCTCGGGGCCATTTCGGAGAAAACACGTTCTTCAGAAGAGCAGTTTATGAGACCTTGTTAGACAGGTACCTTCAGATTAGAATAAATTTGACTTCTAAAGAGAATTTAAACCACTGTGTATAAGAATACATCCACGCAGCATAAATCTCCAATTTGGATATAAGCATGCTACCCCAGGGGACAGGAGATATGAACTGTTTTCACATTCATAAAGCTTTTAAATAACAACCAGAACTTTGACTTTTTCTGATTAAAGCACGATGCTGCAAATGTGCCCTGATTTCATCACGTGTTTGGTTGTACCAGAGGACCAGATTCTCCTGAACTGATAGAATGCCATAAACATTTGCCTTCTCCATTATTTCTTTTTTGTCCATCTTATATCACCAAGGGATAAGCTGTCCTTGATATTTTTTGGAATTAAAATGAAATATATATTAAAAAAGGATATTTTATGCAAAAATATATGTAAATATGCAATTGCAATAGCAAGCCCATCTCCAGTACGTGTGCTGTCTCCATATATCCATAGGATTTTACTGCTGCCAGACTTAGGAATTATTTCAGTGGACCTACAAAGTCATCAAAACGAATCAATGGAAAGGAGTCACTGTAAATCCATGGAGCTCTATAGGGAATATGATTATTTTTTAAATTCAGAATATTCTGGCAGGAGGGCAAAACCCTCTGGGGAATGATATAAGAGCCTGCAAGGAGAGGAAGTGCAGTTACTTACCCGGATCCAGCTGAGGCTCTGATAGTCATAGAGACTCTCATACTGGATGGCCAGTTCTCGGCACAGCGGGATCCCAAACTCCCAGCTCTGCGAAGCCAAAGCAAATCACACTCACAGCAAACACAACGTTATTGCCAACTCAGCTGAGAGGAAGATGGGAACTCAATTTTGGGAATTCATTTGGTATGAAATGGCAGAGATTAGATGTGAAAATGTAACGTGATGAAACAATTTCCATTAAATATCGGATCAATTCCTTCTAAAAGATGGGAACAGAAGCATATGTTCCATGGAAATTATACACACATACTGCTTGCTCTGACAGTTCATTTATGAGACTGGGAACTTATTTGGAGAAAGATAATATAACTAACAATTTTTCTTCTTGCTAGACACCCCTTCAACCCACCCCCAACAGCTCCTTTGCTGGAGTACAGAGCTAGGGCTTGGCTCCACAGCAAAGTGCTCTCCCCTTCCCAGGCTGCTCCTTCCCGCTGAAAGCACAAAGTGTCAGGCAATGGGAACACTCCAGTACAGAGGCAAAACATCCTCAGAACGGACCTGCATTGTTGCAGAGCCAATATCCATACTCAGAACCGAAAGCAACACTCATTTCTTCAGCTCACAGTCTCATACAATAAATCCTTCCTAGCACATCACACTCATCACGCCAGAGGTCAGGAGGGAAGAGACCTGCTTTGGGCACACCCACACTGAGAGAAAGACTCCCCTGTTACCTCACTTGGCTTTCTGGAGTGCTCATTTACACTGAAATCTCCTCTTCCTTCACCTTTTACATGCATAGGCTGGAAGCCTTTTGGGGAGTGGCTGTTTCTTACCATACTTATTTAGAACACCAAGGTCTCAGCTGAACCTTTACTGGATTAATTTTTATTATGCATTACTGGGCTAACATGCCACTTGTTTTAACTGGGGCCCTGCTGTAGTGAAAACAAAATTAATGTGTGAGTTAACCTATCACCTTAAGTTTTAAGAATATTAATAGCAATATTGTAAATTACTGATAACAGTAATTAACAGCATTTATGCAGAATATTAGCACTGAATAAGGAGAGTTTTCTGGTTACAGAAACTTAAAAAAGTGAATCTCTACACTGTTTTAGTGTATGAAGTACTTCACAGTGTTTCCCTTTAAGCACACATTTGTAGTGTCTGCTCTGTCATCCTTACTATCAGGAAAGCTTTTTTTAATCTGAATAGCACAACCAGCAAGTGTAAGAACTTTTTTATTGAAAGAAGGTATATTTGTAAGAATTAAAGAGACAGAAATAATGATCTGACAACTCTTTAGCTTCAGTTAATCACAAAACCTTCCATAAGAACTTGCTAAATAAAAAATTATTTCAGAATCAATTTGGATATTCTGATAGCATTAGCAGTTTGGGAGGATGGGAGGGCTGAGATTTATTTAGATCAATACAATACATACAATAGGAAAGGAATTGAAAGACCAGTTACTTGACTACTTAGAATATTACTGAGGTATTTGTGATCTCAAATTAACAGGATTTTTGCCATGGGTTGTCAAAGTCCATGAAACACAAACTGATCCACTGAATTGGGATCAACAACATCAACCAATTTAGTGTTTAAATTTGCAAACACAAACACCACCGCACTTTTTTATAAGTTTAACATTCTTTACTGAGATATTATACATAGATTTTCAGTCCTCAGCTGATCTGTGCTGACTTGAAAGGATGGGAAAGTCTCTCCTAAAACATCTGGCCAGGAATAAATGGCTTTTTTCCACACAGTGTGAGCAGTCTCACTTCCAAATGGGATGCTGTGGCTAAAGCCTACCTAATTCTCTAATCTGCCTTCTGGACAGAAGCAGAAAGCTCACTGGCTGTCTTCCCTTGAGGTGACCTGAGAGATGGAACCTTTTCACGCTCCTTTTCTGATGTCAATTAAATGAGTAACATGTAACCACATCTAATTCCTCTTTATACCACCTCTTCTCCATGTACCTTGATACCATTCCTGTCATCCTAACTCAGGCTCTGTTTCAGTTAGGATTCCACCCTGAGAAATTCCACTGTGCTAGCTGAGTTCTGCTGATAAAAGGTGAGCTAAAGAAGTAAAGAAACACAACAGGTAATTTCTTGGAGAGAAAAGAGTTTGCAGATATTTAAGAGGAAAAGAAATTAATGGATATCCAAGTCACTGGGAGCCTCAGTTTTAAAATCTGTGATGTTAATCGGTAGCAGCTTCACAGCACAGAAATTTAATATGTAATTCCATGTGCTATGTGTGTCACTTCCCTCTTCAAATAACTTCCTAATGTCTCCACTGTTAATTCCCCTCATTACTGTTTTCTGCTTTGCTGACCTCAGCTCTGTGTGCATCTTCTGCAGTACTTGTAAGGCACGATGATGTGACATCTATTGCAGTTTCTCCTATGGCACCATCAGCTCTCAGTTGAGCACTGCTGACTGCACACCAGGGGGCTCAGGGAGAGGGAACCAACTCTTCTGCATGGCAGCCTTTATTTATCTACTCACATCCCAACGTGCAGATTTCTTTAGAAATACGGTTCACATGCGGCTACACAAGAGAAATTACTTCAAATGTTGGGTGTGGAGCACATGATCTAAAATTGAACTGCTTTGGGAACCCAGCTTTGGGTCTCTCTCAGCACCTGGCTGGTGCTAAGGAGGGGACACACTGCAATGCTGTGATGGGAGTTGGTCAGAGTTGTTAGTTAATAAAATCTGGCAGTGAACTGGACAGAGGAGGGTTGGGTAGTTTTCAAGCTATTGCTGTGCAGAAGCATGATCAGTTGGGTTCAAACTGTTCTGTTCACAGTCTTGTTCAACTAGAAACCCTAGAGTTTTAACAGACAAAATCATAACTGTGAGTTAAAAATACCTTCATTTCAAGTTATGCTCTTGCACACGCTGCCAGCTGAGCCATAAACCAATTCAAAGGATGGTAGAAATCAGCAGGAAGGGGCACATGACCAATGAAGACTAAAAAGGGCTTTGGAACACCCTGTTCCTTCCCAACACAGGGCTGCTGCCAACAGTACTGAGAGTGGGAGTCCCTCAGTTCTGCACCCACTGCCATGGGCCACACCACAAGACAGTCTTGTGGCCAGTTTTCCCCCCACTGCTGTGCTGAGAAAATTCTCCTCCTAACAAATGCAGAAATTTTACACCCTTTTGATGCTGCCTTGACCCCCTCACTTGGTGGAAGAAGCCAGGAACAGCATGAGAAATGTAACTGGAAATGCAAGTGAAGGACACAAGAACAAATCCCACTCTGCAGGACCTGAGGGGCCACGTCAAGGCAGTGCAGGAAGAAACTCAGACACAAGTTGAGGGAAGCAAGTTTCTTCCATTCCCTGAGCTGTTCCCTGTCACAAAGCAACAGGAAGAGGGCTGAAAAGAAGGATTTGGCTTCTCAGCCTTTCACTTCCACAGTGTGAGTGACATACACACTGCTCAAGTGGATTATTTAATCATTCAGCTACCATTTGTAATAAAGGAGGATTAAAAAACAAAGTCAAGTAATTCCAAAAACATCCTCATGAGGTTAACACTCTATAATCTGCTAGGAGTTTTACAGCCTAATTACATCAGTCAAGTTTTTACTCCCCTTCAGTGTGTATATGGATTCCCTGTTTTTGTTGAAAATACAGGCTCCCTTGCTTTCCATACTCTCTAGATCATCTTTGTCTAGTCAGACAGTACAGTACTGCAGTATTTGCACAAGTCAGTAATTCCTTTTTAAGTGCAGTCTGGAAAACCCTGAAAAATTCTGAAATGGAAGAGAGAACCATATGCAGGGTTATTACAAAAGAACAATTCTGGCACACACACAAAAAAAATCTTAATTAATCACTTCCTCACAAATAGGCCATTTCTTCCTTCACACAGGAATCTGACTTCCTCTTGCAGGTCCTGTATAAAATGCCTGTGCAACTCTCTACTATCAGGGCTAGGAAAGAATTATCTGGAATGGCAGCCCCGTATGAACCAACTCACATTTTTATTTAATGCCACTGTCACTGCCATCACAGGCAAAACCAACCCCGAGGCACACATACAGATGTTATCTCCCAATAACATAAGCTGTAGGAATTTTCCTAGAGAAGGGAAAAATTTGAAAATACTCTAACAGATGATATCACTTTTAAGGTTCACCTCTGAAATGTTCCCAAAACGCCACAACACAAGGGACTGAAACATCTACCTCTGCAGTAATTGAAATAAAATATAATTAACTGTAGAAAATCCACACTGAATATGTGAAATTGAAATGGATTGATTTTCTTCTTGTGCAGTGGATGGAACTGCATTTTAATTGAAAATCACTTTAAAATAACAGTGACTCTGAAAGGACTTAAATCTTTTTTACTAAAGGGACTCCTACAGTGCTTTGCCTGCCATTTCCTGGTGTAGGTTAAGCACAAAACAAGTCCTAAAGCGAGTCATAGCACAGCAGTTTGCACACACAGCTACAAAATGCAATCCCACCCCTCAAAAGCTGAGGAACTGGCATCCTGCCACATCATCTGATCCAGGGCTTGGTTTAAAGCTATAAAATGTTTTGGTGTTTGTCCTGTTAGCCTCCCTAAACCATTCCAAATGCCATCATGAAATACCCATATCCTTTTTCTCATCAGTTTTTCTTTTTTTTTTTTTTTTTGCCCAGAGAGCCAAGAAGCAATTTATCAAGTTATAAAACCTTTTGATACAAATTTATTTCCAGACTACTGAACTGAGATGATGGCTTGCAAGCCCTAAGTCAGTCAGGAATAGGGAAGGAAGCTGCTGGAAGAGAGAAGAAGTTGGCATACCTTCCCTTTGTTGAAGTAATGGATAATCTTACGGCACAGACCTTCCTTACGTTGCCACTCTGACTGAGATGGATAATGCAGGAACTCTCTCAGAGGTCTGTCCTCCCACTGAAGCAACTCACAGTACAAAAGCAAAGTAAATGCAGCCTCTGTTGGAAAGGCAATTAAGGAACACCGAATCAATGACAGCAAATAAACACAGCCAGTATTGAAAGGTCACAGATCTGCTTCCTAAATAGTCTGTGATTTCTGATCTACAATGTGGGGGAAAAAATCAAAGTCTTAGAGGACCATTAAATGATTCAATTACTTAAAATAGCAGCACAAAGCTGTTTCCTATGAACTCGATTTTTAGGTACAAATCTGTCAAGTTTCTTTTTACCAGCTACTTGATTTAAATGCACAGTCAGATGTTCAGATATGTAACCAGATTTGGGGTCTGCAGCTGTAAACAGAGCTTGGACAACACAGAATTAAAGTCCCTACACTTTCTAAGTGCTCCCTCAACACTGCAATATGGAAATACAGCATATGATAATATAATGGTGGTTTTGTTAATCTTCCCCTAAATTTGATTCCACTGCTGTGATTTTTTTGATCAGTCTTCCTCACAGAACACTTTAATATAAAATTTGGAGTATAATGGAATACGGTTGTGTGGCATAAACAGTATTTCACTTGAGAGAAAGAATTGCACCTCAGCTTCTTCCCTTCCCAACTGCCATAACTGATTCATACAGATTTTTTCCAGGAGAATGAATGAGATTACATAACCCTGGGAGAATAAAAAAACGTCATCAGGATTTCAAGCAGACTCCACACGAGCCTTCCTCACCTGTGTAGTTCTCAGCCTGCAGGTGCATGTCACACAGCTTGTGGATGTAGCGGATGTACATCTCCTCCTTGTTGATCTCGGATTTATAGAAATTCTGGGAAGGAAGAGAGAGAGCTGTTACTCTTTATTGAGACTCTTCCTTCATTCAAGACAATCAGCAGCATCTGTGCATGTGTAAAGCCCTTGAAAAGAGAACACATTATTAATTGAAAAGAAAATTAATAATTCTTTTCATATTCACACTGATCTAACCCACTGATTTTATCGTGTCATGATTTTTTTTTCAAAGTGAACGTAGCAAAAAGCTGAAAGAAAAGGTGTGAGAGGTTGTAGAACTTGTCACAGGGACATGCAGAACTCAGCTGGACAAGGCCCTGAGGAGTCTGACCTATTTGGCCCCGTTTTAAACAGTGAGTTGGACCAGAGACCTCCAGGGGATCCTCACAGTTCTGTTCATTCTGTTCTGTCATCCCTGTGCTTGGATTCTGAAGCTACATTTGCCTGACACAGATTCCCATCCCAAACTCTCCCAACCCAGTTTCAAAAACATTGCACAGTATCACAAGGAGAAAAAGGAAACATCTTTACCATAAGATTAACAGTGCAGCCGATTTTCTTGTTTTCTGTTTCATCTCCTTTCATACAGTCCCTAAGAAAGCAGAGCAGTGTTGAAACAAACGTCTGCAAAAACTGTTTGTTTTAAAACAAACTTGAAGTTATCCTCCAGAGTTTCTCTGGATCACAAACAATTAATCATATACTTCATCTTATAAAGTTCCTCTAAGAGAACTTTCCATTTTATGGCTTAAATGATGTGAGAACTTAAGTGTTCTCCTACATGTTTGTATCTGAGAACAAGCCCCTAAAAAATGACTGCTCCCTCATTTCTTACAAGAACCTGAAGAAAAATCAGTGAGTAGTGGCCAAAAATGATCTGAATGCAAGATCTACTATAAAAATGAAAAATTCTTCTTATCCAGATGTAAATGTTTTAGTCCCAGCCAAAGGGCTGGCTTCCATAAATGCAACTACCACTGTGGTGTGGCACACTGAAAGACACAACCTGAGGGATTTAGACCAGATTTCTAACTTATTCATAGGTAAGTTAAATAACAAAATTTATCTTCAGATTCTGGAATATTTTAGAAATTATTTCTATTCAAGTAGTACGAGAGGTTTGATTTTTAAAGCAGCGACACAGCAAACTGTCTTGAGAACTACTGCTACTAACTGGCAGCTGAGCTACAAGCCTATGAATTTTCAAATTCTGGTGCAGTTCCCCCTTCTGTTCTGAGAATGAAAAAAAATCTTCTGTGTATTAAAAATCAATTAAGCATGAAAATGTGTATCAATGTCGTGTTGATAGCAAATTTCATTTAAAAAAAACCCAAACCAGCTCCCCCGCGTTCCCTTTAAGTGTGTCTCCAATACCTGGTTGTGCACAGTAGAGTGGTTGTTGCTAGGAAAAAAACCAGGAGACTGGATCAAAGTGGTAGGGATAATGAAAAGAGCAAACTAAAAAGCACAGGAAAGGATTTGGGACAGCAGAACACCCAGCCTAGTCCCAGGGTTTTCACCTCTAATGAGCAGCAGCAGCAGAAGAAAAATTATTTGAACTCTTGTCAGTAGGCTAAAGATAGAAATATCTGGGCCAGTTCTATATGAGCTCAAATTGTCTATTATTGTATAAAAGCTCTCTGTGTGTTTATATATATCTGAAGTTAAAATACTTTCTGGTAACTGAGTCAAAGCTCAGCTGCATTGACACGACAGGCCTGCAAACTTCAGTCCAAAACTAAATGAAGGCTGCCCAGTTTATAGAGGAATCTTGCACAGGAGTCACCAGCTGACATGGCAGACTTCCCACAGGTGAAGTTCTCCACCCCTGCATGCCTGGAGGAGGCATCCAGCACCCCTTGGTTCACCAAGGCTTTTGGGATCATTCTTGCATTTAGCATCTATTTTGCTGAATTGGTTGAGATCATTTCAATGATGGAAGGAATTAGTGTTTTAGCAACCTGAATAAACTTTAATACAAAACTACAGATTAAAAATATTCCCTGTAAGAATTTGGTACTAAGTCTTCACAAACTTATGCTCAGGATCCATTCCTAGTGGTGCCAGGTACCTGTAGTCAAGCAGACGCTCCATGAGGCGAGTAACTGATGTAACAAAAGAGATTCCAGTCTCCCGCCAAGTTTCCTGCTCAATCTTCTCCAGCAAACTGTTTGGAGATGGAAAGACAGCAGGTGAGGCTTCCAGGGGAACGGCACAGTGCATACAGACTGCTTCAGGCAACTTGGTTTCTCCCTCATAAAAAAATTCACAGAATTACCATCTTACCTGGGATAAGGCCCAAAGAGTTGGGTTCTACTCCAGGCAGCAGGAAGCAAAGACAAGGAGATTACAGAATTGACAGGGGAAGGAAAATTATCCTCACATTGCCATTTAAAAGATATGAAAGAGCAACACTCACAGCAATACTTGATTCCCATGTTATTACCTGTAGCTTAAACACTGGTAACTGCAGTCAGAAATTGGAAAGGAGTCTAAACCTACTGCAAATACCTCTTCTTTGCTCATCCCTCTGTAAACTTTCATCTCCAATCAGCAACCAACCAACCAACCCCGAATCACAATTTAATTAAACTGGAAATAAAGGCAACCTGTTCCTGCCTAGCAAATTAGACAGTACAGCTAAGCACTCATCTCAGGGAGAGAGCTATGAGGGATGAGAGAAAGCTACAACACTGAAAATTGTATTTAAAAAGTGAAGAAAGAAAGGAAATTTAGATGCTAGTTTCCTGAAACTGGATTTCCAGTCAAAGGACTCTCCACTTCTAGGAAAGAAATTCTGCTGGATGCCAGGCAAACTCTTCTGTACTGGATGATTTCCAGCCAAGGGAGCCAGCTCCCTTTTCAGCAGTGTAGTCGAGGCAGTAGAATTCAGGCTGAACTGTTTTTTCACATAGCATTGATTAATTTGTGAAATTGTTTCCTCAAATTGTTTCCTCACCTTGTTCTCAGAACACTTACTGTCAAATATAAACTAACAGGTTGCTGGAATTCCAGGCTGTGTTTCTTGGTAATACATCCAGTCACTATCATCTAAAAATAAGTAACAAGCTACAGTCCTTGAATTCTTAACATTTTAGGTAACAAATGTCTTCCACTGGAACTGCACACTATTCCTCTTGGAGGTGAATTAAAAAAAAAATCAATATTTTCTTTCCTTTATCCCTGAAATAGCTTTGTGTTATCTGTACTCATACGGTACCAGGCTTCCCAAGGCTGAATATACACAAATCCAAACCAAATACATTTACATACTTCCTGAGGATATGCATATAGGAAGGGCAGGATTATCTACCTTGAAATGAGTGAATGTGCAATTGCAAATTCAAAAATACAAGTACTGGTTCCGGCAAAACAGAAGTTTATGCCTCAAATGGCTGGTTGCTATTGGGGGGCACATAAAACTGTCTGGAATATATGGCTAAAATTCTGCTAATGATCCCTCTGGCTCACTGGGATATTAACAGCTTTGGGTTAACTGCTCTGGACTGTCAGAGTTCAAAGTAAGTCCTTCTGAAATAAAATAGGATCACTGGAAATGACATTTGGAGACAGATCAATACTTAAAGATAACTAAGTGTTAAGTCAGACATAAAGTCTTCAAGTTTATCCTTATGGGTACAAATTGTTGGTGTGAAAGGGAGTGGAAATAGTGTCATGATGGGCTCTGGAGGGAGCAACTTGCAACTGCTGAACCAACCAAACCATGGCCGTCAAAAATTGGAAGAAGCAAAAGAAAATGATGAGGAAAATCTCCTTTGCTCCAACAAGGTCTGACTTGCAGTGCACTGTGTCTCTGAACAATGCTGAGGCCAGGATTTCATTTACTGCTGTGGAAAAACAAGGGCACCTGCTCCTCTAGCAAATCAGTTTTTGATAGGAGGATGATAACTACTTACCTGTGCAGCCTGATATTAGATGTCACAGAAAGAACACAAAGAATTGAGGGTTTTATATTCTTTTCAGAAACGTAATTGATGTAAGTGATGTATTTCTACTTCCCTGAGCCATGCCATGAAAACCTGGCAGGAGGCCCTTTCCTGCCCTCTCCAGAGATCAGTGCTGTGGCTGACAGCTCAGTGCCCTCTCCACAGCTCAGTGCTTTGACTCTCCCTGGCCCTGCAGACAGAGGAGCAGAAGGTGGCAGAGCTTACAGCAGGCTGAAGAGTTCCCTGTAGTTCTCATCACCTTTTCCTTCAGACACCAGGCTGTCCAGCTTATCGATCAACTCGGCTTCCACCTGCAGGAAAAGGGATCAAATCAATCACTCAGACACACTGTCAATGAACCAGTACCTCAGGTAAACTGAATCCTGTCCCACAACAGAATATCCATCACCACTGGGCTGCTGTGGTGGTTCTGTTGGGAGGTAACTGATTTCCCACACCCAGGCATCGTTATATTGTAAGATTATTTGTTCATTAAACCCTGTTTTGTCAAGCCTCTCAATGCCTACGTGACACATTTGCTTTTCACACTTATACAAAGGGCCACAACAGCATTACTATGTTTCTCTTATTTTAGAAATGTTTTGAATACATATTAATTCCCACCCTAAATCTAATACATTCTATTATCAAGTTTGATATCAGATATTCTCATAAAATTGATTCAAGTGCAGAAATCAATGCATCTAACATTAAACAAAACAATTTCAAGTAGTCTGGGAAATGTTGCAGAAAAAACACTTTCAGTACAAATGAAGACAGAGGTTCCCAAAGGTTGAAACCATTTGCAGGAACATGGCTTGTTTTTATTTAAAGACAAGCATAGTTTGAGCTTCTCTATGTTTTTCAGCTGCCAAATTGCAAAAGAAGTAAAGATGAGAAGGAAAAGCAATTCACCCAGTGGCACACAAGTGGAGTTGGTGCTCTTGCTGCTGAAATCATTAAAGGGAGACCTGACTTCATCCCTGAATCAGACTGCATTGTTATCCAGCCTCGCTGAAAATCAACCTTGTTAAAACATGAGCTACTGAAGAAAATAAAAAAAAGCTTGACAATTAATTTCCAGGATTTTTATATTTTCTGACAACCAGCTGAGTATTCAAAAGGTGAAGAGAAGCTCACGATTAAAAAACCCTCCCTTTGCTTGTGATCTACAATGACTTGACAGAAATCAGTAATTCCTGTGTCCAGCTATCCAGCATTACACTGCAAAGCAAATAACTCCCTGGTTCCAGCAGATATTGTTAATGAGGTTTATTATATCTTGTGCTATCTTGTGCTGTTTAACTATTTATTTAATTCTCAGTAATACAGATGATTATTCCATCTTTACCCTTAGAAAGTTATGATATATGCTTTATAAAACAGTGTGGAAATTTGCTCCACAGGTAATTTAAGAAATATTCTTGGAGCTGTAGTTCAGAATACATTAGTGAGCATAAATATTAAATGAAGATTATGAAGAGTTCATCTTGATACAGAAAATATAAACAGGTCCAGAAACTTGAAGATGACTGTAGGTGCTTGTAACTGTAAATGCCAGAGCAGGGACTGTTCTATTGTTATGTTAAAACAAGTGAAAAGAGGACCCTGATCAAATGCTACTGCAACAACAATAGTACTAAATAATAACAACAGTATCAATCAAGGGAGTTGAAGAGGAAGAAAAGCATAAGCTCCTGATAATGTTTTTCCACACAGCCTTTAATAGATCAGGTTATGGGAAAGGTCTGCTGTTCTCCTGGAATGATAGATTAGATCTGGCATTGTAATGACTGTGTGAATAATAATTAATCACATGAATTATGATAATTTAATGATGATTTACTACTTCAGAGCACTTCTCTGCAGATACTTGCCCCAGCACAATGACAATGAAACACTGTCATCTGAGGATCCAGTCTAAGCCAATCCTTCATTATCAATGCTTTGCACTTCAGGATCTGTTTTGCAGTGGAAAATTTAGCAGTTCTCTGACCACGACTGGGAAACAGAATGATGAAGATTTCTCTCCCTGATTTGCAATCACAGCTCACAGCAGGTGGAAACTGCAGAGCTGTCACTGGACTTAACCCTTCCAGGAGAGCTGCTACAGTTTCTTAAAATAAATACAGCTCCAAAGTCTGTTTCAAAGCACAGTATAATGATATAATTATACAACACCACTTCCTAGCTGGAAATTGAAGACAGAGAAGCAGAGATCACTGTTTTCAAAAATACTGGCTGGCTCTTACATCTCTGTTTTCGGTTCTCAGTCTGGCCCATTCAATGGCTGACTAATAATCTAAGTGAAACCAGTGGGAACACTGACAGCCCAGCACTTACAAACATTCCCCCCCATCTCTGATGTGCTGAGCACATCCCTCCTCTTCTCCACGTTCATGGAAAATGCAGTTTGCTCTGAAGTGCACTGGTTAAACCATCGTGGGAGTCTTGTAATACTTTTGTGAATTATGTTTCAAATTTTCTATTTTTATATATATTTACTTGACAACATCTTCACTATCAGAAACAGGTCAACAAATACAAACTCCTTGCTTCCAGCTGGACACTGCAGACAGACAGAGCAAAAAAAAGGAATACTGGGAATGCTTGGGAATTGCCTTCACCTGTTTGAAGTTGCCATTCTTTCTCTGCTCCCAGTCCATCATGTCATGGAAGATAGGGATCATGATATTCCGGACTTCTGGTTGTGGAACAAGTGTAACACCAAGAAAGGGGCCAATCATTCCCGGAATAAAGTGAATCTTATGCTCACCTGTACAACACAAAGCAAATGTAATTACATAAAAGCCTTTGTTATCTGCCACTAAGAAAACAGAGAACCCCTGCAATAATGACATGTACAAAGTAATAGGCATGGGCATTACAAAACCAAACATTCTTTTCCTGAAAGGAATGAAAAATCTGTATTTGCTTTACACCTTGTGAAGTCTCTAAGAGCATTTTTAATTTCACTGAGAAAGCCTTCAGCAAGAATTGTCAGTGCATTTTACTTGCAAAGGAATTCAAACTGTCAGAAATAACCAAACTAAAACATACTAACTGGGGGAAAAGAGGCCAGGGATACTTTTGATTTATGAAGAAGATTTTGAAAGGGCTGGTGAGAACAATGGTAGTTAATAGAACACATTCAGATTTCAAAGAACTACAGAGCTCTTCATCCTTTGGTGCTGTGGCAGTTCCAATTTCCCAACAGACATGAGACCAAGTGGAATTGCTGCTCCAACAGAATCCCAAGGCATTTTGCTGACAGTCTCTTCTGTGCCACGTTACTGCACAGTCACAGGGAGTAACTCAAAAGAGCCACATTTGGAACAGCATTCAGTGATAAATATCTGTATCTACATGTCTAAAACCAGCTTCTCACTTCTCAGTTGAGTTTGTGCATCACTTTCTGGTTATTGGGTCTCTGTTATCTTGGAATTACCTGTTATCTTCCATTCCCACAGAGATGCTTTGGAACTCTGACCAGCTCTGGCTGTATCATCTTAGTTGTGCCAGACAGACCAGCCTTATTCATCATCACAGTATAAGGCATTTTCTTGCTTCCACAGTCTTCTTCCTGACTGCTGTTTGAACTCTGCCCAACTTGCCTTCCTTATGAGTTGGCTTTGGTTTTGTGTTTGGTTGTTTTTTTAAGCTGTAGAAGGCAGGGCCAGGGAAACTCATCTAGAACCAAGTACACTTACGAAAAAAACTGTGGCACTAATGTTGTTTCTCTTCTCTTACTCAAGATTCTTGCGGATTTTCTCAAAGATTACAGTGGCATTTTACAGGTAGCTCCCCTTCAGCTGACTACCAGCATGATACATTTGTAGTCTTTGTTTTCTTGAATAGCACTCCTACCTGCATTCCCACACATAAAATGTTCATTTCTGGCTTTTTGAATATATTGCAGCCTCATTATCGAGTTATCCATTATGAATTGTATCATTCCTCTGCCCTCTTAATGATTCACCTGTTCTTTGTATTTGTGATCTCTATCAGCAAACATTTTTGTATTTTTCTCTAGAATACTACATGCTTCCGTCTCAAACATTTCCATAGGTATTCCTTTTGGTCCCTGATGGAGACAGGATACTGGCCCAGCTGGACTTGCTCTGATTCAGTTCAGATGTTATTTGACTCTTCTAAATCCCAAATTACCCAAACCCAAGACTGTCTCAGCACACTTCTAAAAGTGCAAGTCCCAGGGGAAAAACTTCCATTTACCTTTTGAGACCTGTGAAGAGATATCATTTTTCCCATTTTGTAAAATGTCTAGGTCAAATAAATTGTAGAAGTTGAAAATTCAGCACAAACATTGTGTTATTGTGGGCAGGGCTCTTGTAGGTTGGGATTTCTGTTTTCTTTTTATTTCATTTTTTTTAATTTTTAAAGTAGTAACATAGAATTTGTTATGCATACTAAATACCTGAAGACATCCAAAAAGCAGCTTTACTGTATGCCACTGCTGGGCTTTATTATCAAACACACACACCTGTGGCTTAGGGGTGGGCTTGGCAGTGCTGAGTTAATGACTGGACTTGATGACCTTAAAAGTGTCTTTTCCAACCTAAATGATTCTGTGGGTCTATAATTTTGAATCATCTAAAAAATTATAAAGTTGGTTATAGCTGTGTAAAATTCCCTGAGAAGAAAGCATTCCAATTCCTAAGAATGTGTTATTTCAAATAAAAAAGTATGATGGACAGTGGAGAACAGTTTTGGTGGGAGGAGTCCTTCCTGGTTTTACACCTCTTTGGAGAAACAAAGTGTTCTGTAATGGCACAAAAAGGAAAAAAAAAAAAGAAAATCCAACAGAAATGGGGGAAAAATGGGGCAATGGGGGCTTCTTTGGCTTTGGTTGTCAGGTCAGAGGAGGGAGAGACATACCCAGGTTCTGCCACATGCTGAAGAGCTCATATGCCATCATCACTCTCATATCACCGTATCTGAAAGAGAAGAGAGACACAACTGCCCATGGAACAAAAACTGGCAAGGCAGTGATGTGAACAAAAAAATAATCCAATTGTTAAAAAAAAAATCAGTTCACATTTATGTCAACATAAAAATACCAAAAAACTTGACTGAACATTGTATTAGGAGATCTACTTATTTATTGCCCAGGCACTTCCACTCCCAAGTACCATAATAAATCCCAGAAAAAGAAGTCTCTTTTTTTGAGGTGGGGACCCAACAAAACATGTCCTTACTTATCCAGAATCTTCTTCCTCTTGGCAGGTGTAGCACTCTCTAGCTGGAGACTTGGCTGGTTTATAAACAAAACTGCCAGGCTGAAATAAGAGTTCCAGACCTGTGACAAGGGAAAGAATTTTGTAACATCACACTCCAAGGACTAAGCTTTAAACAAGTGTAGAAAGTAATCAAGTAATCAAGACTTAATTTAACCACTATGTATCTTACAATGGAGATACTAAACTCTTAAGGATACCAATGGATTATTTAAAACCTATTAAGAACTTAAAAAATTTCAGCCCTCCTGTGTGCACATGGCCCCAGGGACATTCTGGCAGCTTTGCCCTACTAACACTGAACTTGCTGCCCATCTTCAGCTACATAAGACACAGGGACAACACAGTCTGAGATCCCGCGTTCCTCCCCTTTTCATGTCAGCAGCCAGAATGAGAGACCTTTGGGAGAGGAAGACCATTAATACCCCAACTTCAGGAAGAGCATTGCCTGAGTTTACATTCCATCAGCCATCAATCTGGAAGCCAGCACATTCCATTAGCTCCACTGCTTATGGAGATAGTTGTTTCCTTTACAAAGGGCTCAATTTCCCTGATTTGATCTCACGCTGTATCTGTCCTACTTCCCCTGCATTCCACAGCAGATTCCCACCCCTGTCCTTTATCAGGTCATCTTCCTCACACACACCCAGATAAATGCTGCAAATATAATCAGCTAATGCAGAGAGCAGCTCTTGCTCCTTTACTGCTGCTGGTTTAAAAAGATGTCAGAATGTTTTCTGAGAATCAATTCTTACTTTAAAATCGAAGTCTGTTTCTGTGAAATTCTTATGCAGCGCAGAAGACAGGTACTGAACTGTTGTAACTATGATACTGCAGGCAAAAACAAAGAGAAGAAAATGAAGAGAACATTTGAATCTGGAGTACAACGTTTTACAGTGGTTGGTGGTGCTGGTTTAACTTTAGGTACAGAGATGAGCATTCTTTTTGTAATCACTGTGAGATTTGCACAGAAATATCCTTTCTTTCTGCGCTTTAATGAACAATTTGTATTAAGTCATACAAGATTAAGAACCTTCACCATAATTGTAACTTTTGAAATTCACACAGGAGCATTTAAAATCCTGTCTATTTTGCATGGCTGAGCCCTATGACCTCCAATGAAATGGAACAAGACACTCCTTTTCTTATTATTTTATGCAGAAAGATTTATTTTTTTCCCCAGAGAAGAGCAACTCAAAAAGTTTGAGCTATTTTGTTCTTTGCTATACAATTGTCCTTTGTCTGGCCTCATATTCAACTCAAGATATTTGTATTTTGCCAATTTTTGGTCCCCTGGGGTTTTTTTGTTGGTGGCTAAATACACCTTAGTGAAAGGCAGTCAAGGCATGTGATAAATTCAGAAATTAATAAATACCATGTAGATAAGGCAGCAATAGTATCAAAAAGCGAGTACATCTGATTCACATGCAAGCAATACTCCAGTAACACTTCTAAATATACCTGTGAGTGTAAAGGTTTGTGGCAAAATAACACCAAAAGGAAGGGATAACCTGCAGCATCTGAGGGAGCTGCTCTCTCACGTGGATTTTTCTTTTCCTACAGAACTTCACTGAGTCTTTACGCTTGAAATACTGCAATGCACTTCTTTCACTTCTCATTAGCAGGGTGGACTCAGAGCATTCAGCTCAGCTGAGCAGGCAGCCTTTAGGAACACTTCCATGGTGTTTCCTTGTAATGGGAACCCTCTGGTTGTCTTTCAGTCACTGGTAATTCCACAGCCAGTTTAGCTAAGGAGACTACTAAATAATTCCAGCCACCCTGTGTTCAGCACTGCTGCCACTCCCAACAGCACAGAGCTTAACCCATCACAAGCAAACTGAGACAAAAGGAAGCATTAAAATGGTAGATAACAACTGCATTGAGAAGTATCTCTGTATGTAATGCTTTGGTGCCATCGCTGGGGTCTGCTCCTCCCTTTCCAAAATACCTGAGTCCTCCCTCCAGGTCGGTTCAGGGGTGATGTTTATGGGAAGGCACAGATGTTCAATGCAATGATTCCCTGAGCAGGGGAGGGAGAGGTCTGTTAGCAGCCCTTGGTGTGGGGAGCTCACCCTCAGGGCAGCTCCCTCATCTTTGGCTTTGAACTTCCAACTCTTTGATGTCTGTGAAAACTGGTAGAGTTTAGCTGTGGGGAATTTCAGCTGGACCGAGACCCTAACATGGAATGAGAATATGATTGAGAATGAAGGCATCAGCCCTGACAACATATCGATGTACCCTGGAAGAAGGGAAAAGCACCAGGAGGAAAGCTGTCCATGAGAAACAAGAACTTGTTTTGGATAAAGTGACTGAGAAAGATGTAAACATAAAAGATAACAGAACAGATGTGCAGAGAGCCTGTGGGAAAGTAAAACTGACAGAGTCAACCTATCAGCCATGAGATTGTGTTGCTGTGTTTGAAATTAACCTATCTGTAAAGAATACATGTGCCTAAGAAATGTATAAAAGGAGCTGTAAAAGTGCAAGCTGGTGCTTTCTTCTATTCTCTTCAATAAACCTTTCTAGTGGATTTCAGTGTCGTGTCCATTCCAACAGCGACATTTAACAAACACAGAGGTTTGGTCCAGAGTGTTAAAATAACAGCAGAATGAGGATGAGCACTACAGAATTCCTGATGAAACACAGCATGACAGGTTTTAACTGCCTGAATTCTGATACGGAATGTCAACACTTTGTACCTGCTTCTCTACTTACTTGCTGGTGAGCAACCTCATCACCATCCAGTCTCGAGGAAAGACACTCATCTTCATCAGGTTCCGAAACACACAGAAAATCTTCAGGAGGAACTCCTGTCACACAGGGAAAAAAAATTAAACATCCCCAGCAGCTGCAGATTAATCTATTTTCTTGACTACAAGAAAGACAGTTCAACTAAGTGTGCTCCACTTGAGCTTTGTGTTGCAAGGCCATTCACCTGGAAAATGGAAGCAACATATTTTTAGATATGGCTCTACTCCTTTTGTTTGCATCTAATACGTACTGAACAAGTTGCAACTTCTTTTAAATCTTAACTTCTACAGTAAGACGAAAATGTTCCTTATGTGCATAATTGTATATGACTTCTCACATTATCACACAGAGTTCCAGTGTCAATTTGCAGCTATTTTCAAATATACTGGACTCATGATCACTTATTTATGCATTCATTTAATTAATTCATCTGTCCAAATCTCTTTGCACTTACGTCACAAATTCGAGAACAAACCACACACCCAAGCCCAATAAAACTCCTACACACTCTTTTTAAAATAGTAACTGAAAACCCCATTTCTGGCAACATGCAGCAGCAAAGAGCTCTTAAACACATTCAGGTGAATATTTGCTTTCCAAAAAAAATCCCCAAACCTGAAGACATTTCTGGTTTTTGACCACCTGCACCTCTGTGTCTGTACAGAACAACAGTGAGGATTAAACATGCCAAGTTTTCGCAAATCATGATTTTATTGTTTTGTTTCCACATAAAATCAAGATGGCACAGAAAGTAACAGCACAGGGTTTCTTAAAACCATCCTACCATTATCCCCTAGTGGGGGGGGTGTGATTAATATCCTGGTGTAACTGAGCACGGAGTAAAGCATTAGAAGGTCCTTGACTTTTGGCCTTATTTTGCCCTTTGTGTAACAGTGATAAGTGAACATAATGCCTTTCCATGCCAGAAAAAATACTGAAAATATTATTATAGCAATATTTGAAGGGGAAAAAAAAGCAATATATGTTATTAGGTCAACTGAGGGCTGAAAATCATTTGGATATAAAATCTTCAGCCTTTGTTCCTCTCCTGGAAGAGACCCTCAGATTATCAGAGATGCAACAGTGTTTGTTCTTATGGGCGTAAAGACAAATTTCAGTTCAATTACCTTTTTCATGGGTCTGACATAAAAACTATAGTTTAGATAGCTTTTAAAACAAATATTAAAATGTAATAGGAATTAATTTACCAAATCATTTTCCTGTGAACCATTTGAAAGTTACCAGAAAGGTAGTAATCTCAGACAACCATCAACCTCAGATACACTCATTCCTGCGACCTAAAGGTAAGAATTTTATCATCCCAAATTCATCTCCCTGATTTATTCAGCCTCTCTATATGCACACATTTAGGAGCTGAAAGTCTGTTCAGAAAGGACTCCTCACTGTTTCTCTGTTTCACTTCATAAGGCAACAGAAGTTCCTGCCACATCACATTGTTCTTGTTGTGCATATTTTAGTGAGTGCCATGCTAACCAAAAGCATTTTATATAAAAGCTTGTCTTTATCTATAAGATTATTCTGTCTTTTAAACAGGCTGTCATTGGAGATACTCCTCCTCCCAATGGAAGCTGAGGTAAAAAGTTTCTGCTTTTGTGAGATATGCCATTTCAAAATGTCAGAGGCAAAAAGTCACCAGCGAGGTTTGCACCCCTCCTCAACCCCAGCTGTTCCTGGAGAGCCTTAATGTAAGTTAATGTTCACAAAGAAGGGTGCAGCAAGTGGAGTGGTAAGGTTACTGCTTTCCCAAAAAAGATTTCATCTGCTAGAGACATTTGTATCCCCCAAAAGGCTTGAAATTCTCTTTTGGCATAAAATCAATGCTCTTTGTAAGAAAGCTCCAATGCATATTGAACACCTAGTAAAATGCTTTACAACAACTGACTTCACATTCACAGGATTAAAAAAATCCTGTTCCTCTGAGTGTGTTTTATATGGTACAATTACGATATCCTTTATGTCGAACAACATCTATCTTGGGACTTTATTTGCTGTTATAAAGCTAATTCGGTGCCCTGTGGTCTTAAATGTTTTTTGCAACACAACACCTCTGATTACAAAAGTGAAAGGAAGATCCCTCAACAGAGTGCCAGTGGATGGGAACGATTAGCAGAGCAAGTGATGCTGGAGAGATTCCCCTCTGCTCTCCCATTCTGAGGGAATTGCCCTACAAACATCGTATCCTGGTGTACCTTCAGTTCATCCTTGCTTTGGAAGTTGTCCAGTAAGTGCTGGAAGTGAGTGTCTGACATCTGACGAAGCAAAGATAAAAGGCAGGAGACATATTCTCCCTGTTGACCAAATGAGAAACTCTTTGATTCAGACAATCTTGAAATTTCATAAATAAAAAACTTAACCCGGGGGAAGGTATAAAGGGAGGGGTCTGAAATGGCCCCAATGCCTATGAGGGGAAAGCTGTCATGCAGAGATTAAAAGTACTGCAGGTTAACAGTTCCTCAATTACTGTTAATACACAGGAATACACCTCTCAGAGGCTCCTCCACAGATGCCAGTTTTAAAGGTTTTTTAACCAATGTTGCAGTCTTACCAAAAATAATTTTATATTATTAATACAGACGTGAACAAATCACCCTCCAAGCATGCAGGTTTTGACAATCACCTTTTTTCAGGCACTTAATAACCAGTGTCTATCAGAGGTGTGACTGCAGCTCATGCCGACATACCAGGAACTATTGGGACTAATTGGCTCAGACACTCAGACCAGTGTAGCAGTGACAGCTTGGGATCATGCTGGGCTACAGAAGGTGTCTGGAATCTTGTAAATATATGGCTTATTAGTGTTCACCAAGTTCTGTGCTGTCATAGCTGCAGTACTGACAGGATTGCAGTCAGACATCCTGAGTACGGTGTGGATAAGCCCACATGAGCTACAATTACATTTCTGCCCTGCAAAGCAGATGCCCCCTAACCAGTTACCACAGCATCCCAAAGTGTTTTCCAAAGAGGAGCTCCCCCATTTTACAAATCTGAAAGCAAAGCACAGAGAAGTTAAGCAATCTGTCCAAGAGAACAAGCAAGGCAGTGCCAAGAACATCAGTACTGGGTGTTTTGACTGCCAGTCCCTTGCACAACACTGTTTTTCTCTGCAACAATGAGCAACTAATTTGTAAAATACACAAACTACATTCTGAGCAGTATCTAGTAAGAATCCACATATCACTGTGCTGTGATGTGTAAATTCAGGAACAAATACAAGGGGATTTTAGACTTGGGACTGCCCATTCTTTCTTTTTTTTTTCTAATTGACTCAAGCATCTACCCAGAAGTTTTGACAAAGGTTGTTCCAATAAACTTTACGGGGCTGAACTTCATTAGGAAGAAAGGTGTGCTTTTCTCTATGAGGTGGCATGTGGTAAACAGCAGTAAGTCAAATGGCAGGAGTAAAGGGAAACTGAGAGGTTACTGGACATTTGCAAGCCAGCCCCTTTCTTGTCCTGTATCAAAGAACATCTCGTGATCTGAGCTAACAAGGGAAGATACAGCTTTGTGTGAGAAGGGTACCTGAGTGCACATCTGCCCCCAGCAGCACCGCTGAGGCTTCAGCCACTTGACAAAAAAGCAAGTCTAAAAAAAGGATGTTCTGAACAGCAGCTCAACATCCCACATTGTGCAAAAGCTGCATTAGAGACTACGACAAGCAAAAATAGACTGAAATAGGCTAGAATAGAAAAGGGCACAAATCCAGAAGAGAAGAAAGGTGAATGGCAAAATTCTATTCCTTTTCTTCTCTTCCATTGTATGGCAAAGAAAAATTTCTTCCCTGTGGCTTTATGCTGCCAGCCTGGACACAGCCTGGACACTCCCTCTTTCCCCACCAAGCTCAACAGCTCACTTGACTTAGGATCTCTTAATTTCTTTGGAAAAAGTATAATAAATAAATACTCTGTGACCCTGGACAGAAGCTCTCCAGGGTGTTTTAGCAAAGGGACAATCACTGAGCATTATCATATTCTCAGTCTTGGGAATCATGGCCTCATGCTCATCTAGCCCTTGGTGACACCTACTTAGAGGTGAAGCCTGAGGTAGCTCCCCAAGGCCTCAAGTTTTAATTAATAACTCTCAATCAGAGCTGCAAAGACAAACAAGAAAATAACCTGGAAAGGCACAAAAGCTTCCTGAGCTCCACTGCTTCCTGCAGTGCATGGAGAAAGGAATGGGTTTGTGGCTTATTAAGGGAAAGAGCCAAAGCCCTGGGTGTTCATGCAGCAGAGATGATGATGAGGTGCCAGTGGTGGTGAGGGACTGAACCAGAGGTTAGAGAAGCAGGAAATAGAAACTGATTGTTAGTTACTAACAGTGATTTCTGCTGTGCACTGCGGGCAGCGCTGCCCTCTTACCGCCTCCTGAGACTGCGATTTACTCATGATTGTAAGCAGAGTTTGTAAAAGCACGTCCAGGAGGCTCTCCACCATCATCTCAACCTCCTCCACGACATCTCCCTCCTACAGCAAGTGTGAGCAAACAGACAGTTAGAAATGGGGAGAATGGAACTGGCAAAGACAATTCTGCTGAGTCAGCTATACCACAACCTCGTCTGGACAGAGAGCTCCATAACAGAGGTTCAAAGTGCAATCAAATTCCTCACTGGTACCAGATCCTGCTGTTCTGCCAGAATGTGTGTGTTACCTCGACAGTCTCTGATGGAAACATTCATGGTCACAGCCACAAAGGTAAATCTATAAACAAAGGTCTAGAACCACAACGGGATCAAATTATGTTCAGGAACCTTTATTCCACGGCACTATTATTTTAGCTGATTTCCATGATACCTTCCATCTCATTCCTTTCACACAGAACCATGACTTGTAATTGGAAATACACGTTGAATTATATTTAGCACCATGAGCTTCCTACTTTAGAGTCAGGTGGGGAAGCTTCCCCAGCCCCTCTTTGTAAGCATTGCTTTAAATGATCTGGTTATCATGTGAGATCAGAGTATTATGACCATCAAAGCTGGGTGTTTAAACTCAGCAGCAATTTCCAGAACTAAGTGGGATTTCATTGATTGGATAATTTCAGAGTATTCTCTTAATGTGAATCACAAAGTGCTAGTTACTGTCTCTGGCAGAACTACAAGTCCTCGAGCTGTGTAGAGCTTTTAAACTCCACTGACATCTAAGTTCTGGGCTTGGATGAAGAAAATTAAACAGTGTCAAACCTGGTGAATGCGTATGCGTTTTTCCCCTCCTAAGAGCAAGAACCCTGTGTAATCAGAATGCTCTGAGTCACACACACAGATCCAGACCCTCAGTTCAGATGTTCTCCTGCTGACAGTTAGCAGAATTTTGTTTTTAAAAGTTTCTTCGAAAAACCTGTATTAATCTATAAAAATCTCTCATGTTACTAAATCAGTGGTGGAATTAAAAATAAAATAAAATCAAGCAGCAGATTTACCAAAGAACTGGTCTTGATTATGGAGAAGATACTACTGAGGATCCCAGAGCAGATAAGTAGCTCCTTCTGCTGTCGTAGGTGAAGGTGAATGTGGTGAAGAACTACAGGTAGCAGGATGCGCCGGGACTCTGAAAGAAGGAAAATAATTTCAAATTTAAGGAAAAAAAATCAATAAACAATTACAATAGATGGTTTAAACAAGATTCTGTGCTGTTACCATTCTCACTGAGAAGAATTATTTGAGTGCACTAACTTGAGGGAAGATAAACCCAACAGTGCTTTTTATCTCCCGCTATTACCTTCATTACTTCTTTCATTCACACTTTTATGTGTGAAATAAACTCACAATCTTCAACCGTTTTTCATTCAGTTCTTAAAAGAATTACTAGAAGGCTGAGCCGAAGAAATACTGAAGTTATACTATGAAGATTAATGATATTTTAAAGGAATGTGGTGGGTTTCTCACATGCCTATCCCCCTGTTTCTTTAGGCATAAGAAGGAAAGGAGGTTTTCTTCCTATCCATGGCAACAGTAGCAGAGCAATGCAAAGCATCAAGTGAGATCTGGCCAAATAACACGATGTGTTTGTGCTCTGGGTCAGCAGCAGGACTGGCCCTGGGTGCCGGTGCCTCACCTGAGAAGGAGAAGAGGCGGCTGTCGACGGTGCGGGCGATGGACTGGAGCTTCACCACGTCCATGGACTGCCCGATGTGCACAGTGCTGGGCATGCTGCCCAGGGTGCCCCGCACGAACTCGGCCACCTCCTGCACCGTGAACATCTGCAGCAGCTCGTCAAAGATGGCGGGGAAGGAGTTCAGCAGAGCGGCCTGGGGGAGGGACGGGAACTCTGTCACTGCAGCCAGGGCGGTGAGATGGGAGCAGCAGTAAAACTGAATTAAGGGTCTGCCAGAAGGGCTGCTATGGCTGCTGTTCATGTTTTTGTGATTCCTAAAGTTCACAGTGAACGTATCACACGTAGTATATAAACATCAAGTGCTGCTGCAATACTCTCACAGTAAGTGGAGCACACAGGTATGGCTTCAAAGGCTGCACTTTAGGACACAGCTTAAAACACAGGAAAAAACTGAGGTACCAGAGGACAGAAAATAGTCCATTTCTGTTGATTTACTTTTTTCAATAAATACAACACTTGCTTCTGATTAGAGTTCCACACAAATTTTTTGTACTAAGCAACTACCTAAGACAGTTAAAACTCTTCAGGAAATATCCTGAAGAACATGCTGGCAGACCCTTAACCACAGCAGCACTGCCACGTGACATCAGGATTCCTGCAACAGGGGGTGGGGTGTGATTTCACGTGAAGGAGGCATCACATCATGCGAGTGCACATGTGATTCCTGCAGTAACAGATATTTCCAGTAAGCTGGAGTTATCCTTGGAAGTGCTTCCTCAAGTGCAAACAGTACCAGCACAACAGCAACAAAAAACTCTTCATCTCCTATTTCCCATTTTTCAATTAATTTCTTCACAAGAGTGGAAAATTCCATGCACTGCCCTGTGCTGAAGTTGCACAGACATGATGTCTTACGAGAAAACTGCCACACACCTCTAATGTTTTATAATTCTTCTCTTTCTTCCTCTACATCTTAGCCAAGGTCCATACCTGCTTCCTCATTATAACTACTAAAATTCCTACATGGTTGCTTTCTTGAACTGGCCCCACTTCCACTCTTCCCTTTGTGCCATTTCCACCTCTCCTGCCCAAAGTTCTCCACACAAACCACACTGAGTTCCTGCAGAAGTTCAGATGTACCAGAATTTGTGCAGATCTCCATTCAGCTTTGTCTTTCCAGAGCCTCACCACTTCAGTATTCTCAGTATTTCCTTTTCCTCACAGACGTTTTTGGTTTCCCATTGCCTAAACATTTCTCTACCTCCCTCATACTGACATGCCTCCCCTAATCCATATAATACCCAGCCTCGTCCTTTGCCAAGTCTGTGTTCCAAGTATCTTTTCCTTCAAACAACAAAATCTATTTAACAGTGTTTGAGCAAAATCTAAGTTATTTTTACAACTAATACTGTAGAGCTCATTAAATTATTCTGAATGTAAGTTTACCTTCTTCTCTCTCAACACCTCGTTTTGTTACCATCCACTCAGATTACACAAACCCCCACAAAGCCTCCCGGGTGTTGTCACCTATTTGTTGCTACATACATACAATGTACTAACAAAATCAACAAGTCTGAGTCATCTCAACAGCTCATGGTACTCTTGGAAAGCTGGAACAGTCACAAATCTTTATCTTTGGGATAATACAAGTGAAATTACAATACTGGCCCCAGATATCCTTACAGAAGTTTTCCTCAACTTTCTAGCTATTATTTGTAAAGCAGAATGATTTCTGTATATCCAGCAGCAATCTGAGGGTATGTATGGGATCTCTTCAGGAAGCTCTGGAGCTCTCTTGAGGCTTCATCATTTCATCAGTTCCTTGAAGGGCCCATTTTTGTGCAACACCCTAAAATAGGCTGGAACATTACTCATGTCAAACTAATTGCCTGGAAGGAAGGAAATCAGTTTTACTCTCATTGCTGGAAAGAACTATACTGAGATCTCTCAAATATCCTGGAGATGAGGACAAGTGTGAGGGAAATTATGTTTGCCAGGGCCTCGAGCATTTCTATAGGTATTTAACAGTTGTCCAGACTTCCAGAACTAATAATCAAATATAAACAAATCCTTGGCTCTCCTGAACAATTTGACTTACAGAATCTTGTGTACACCCTCAGTACTGTCTTTTCAATGTGTGGATGCCATAAACTGTTCCTTAAATACTGAAATACTCCACATCTCCTAGTTTCAAAGCACCAGCCACTTAAACATGAAATTCCACTTTATATGCAGGAAAAAGAGGGTTTGGGGTAGGGAAGAGAGATTAATTGGGAACATCCAGGACGAAACACTTGTGCGGCTGTGGGGTCGTTACTTACACAGTTAAATGACGGCCTTGACGTGCCCCCACATTTTTGTGGGGCACAAGTCCCGGCTCCGCTCGCCTGCCCTCCAGGCTGGGAGGCCTATGGGGCAAGTGGGATCGAGGGGCAACACAGTGGCAAGGGGGAAACAAAAAGCAAACTTTTCAAAGATTAAACAAGGACAGGCTTTACAAATTACAAAAGTCCAAAGTAAGAAGTACCATAGTGAGAGAAAGGAGGGAAAAATAAATAAAGAGAAACAAAGAGAAAAAGGGAGAATACCCCCATCCTCAAAGTGAGTCCCCCTCTGTATTTGTGACCAACACAACTGGAAAACAATCATAAGATGCTGTTTCTATTCACCATCACTTTGTCTGCAAAATTCCATGCACTGATTTCTCATGTTCCTGGCCCATTTACTATACTAATGGGTGATTAAATAAAAGACTGGAGCAGCTGTTCTCAAAAGCTTTCAGAGCAGCTTCTTAAGAAAGAGATCACAGCACTGGCAGCTTCCCTAACCAGTGGAGTCACTGCCTGGCTGCACCATTCACAGCAGCTGCTGCTTTGGCAAACCACAGCAGGTATTCAAAACATCTGTAATTCTGTATTAGTGAGGACAAATCACCTTCATGTTACCAGGGTGGTCCCTTCTGACATCTGAGCAGAGGCACATGCAGCACATTTGACATTACTGTTTAGAACTTTCAAATGCAGAAGTATGTAATGTACTACAGTGATCTTTAAAATAGGAATGAAAACTTAGCAGCATCCTCACTCACTCTGAGGAGTAGCTTAAGCTCATGTGAAGTCTTCGTGAAGTCCCCTGGGCCATATTCAAAGTGATGTATTAAATGTGAGTATCACAACATGCTTGTGGTCAGGCTGCACATGATTCTGACCATAATTTTAGTGTGTGCTGGAATTAAGTTTACCTGACTGTGAGTACGTCAATTGAACTTCTCTACTGTGATGCTGCTGTGAATGTTAAGTATTGATTTGAACTACTATAATTAAGGATTTAAAAATTCTTGAGGGCAACAGTCAGACACGTGAACGAGACTTAAAAATGCAGTTTACTTTTGTGAAGAGCAGAAACTGTGTTCTCTTGTGACAAGTCACCTTCCCCTTGAGAGCCCACAGTCCAGCTCACCTGTGCAAAGCTACTGCCTAACACCTTCAACTGGCTGTGTTGTTTTCCAGAATCATCAGCTTGCTGGAGGGGAAAACTCTATTAATCTGCATTTAATCCCCATGTGCCCACAACTACTACCCGTGCAGAAAACAGCCGCCTCTTGGTTTGCCAGTGGAAGTGTAAAAAATAGCAAACCTGTGTGAAGATGAGAGTCTCAGAGCTCCTGCTGTCCAAGCTGAGCACAAATCTGATGGACTGGAAAAGCTCCTGGATGCTGGAGCGGAACTGTTCCTCCTCCATTCCACAAGTAGCTCTGGAGTAAAGGATCCGAGATTGGACAATGAACTTGAAAAGATATTCCAAGGCCTTAAGGAGCAGGAGTGGAAGGAGATTAAGACAGAGAAAAAGAGAGAAAGAAAAATAAAGGAGCTTTAAAGAGAACCAGGAAAGATTCTAGGTGCATAATTACTAAATTCTTCAGTTTTAGAAAGGAGAAAGAAAAACAGGTTTTATAAGTTACATAATTCAGTTAAGGAAGAGCTACTCATAGGCAAGTACCCATTCTCAACCAATAATCTTTGTTATTAGCATGTCCCACTAACAAAAAAAGTATGCACATTTGTCTGTCAAACAGACAAATAGGAGTTACATAATTTTAGGAAAATCTTGGTCCAGGTAAGAAACTTCTAGTTTTCTCATTACTTGATACAATGACTGAAGTGACAGAAGAAGCTGTTCTCCTGTTTACTTTCAAATTGTACCATTAATTATTCAAGTTAGCTAATCTAGATTACAGTCAGTGGACTGTCATTGGAACAGCAGAACGGTTACCTGGAAATAAGTAAATCTACTTTTCAATTTGAACACAACAGCAACGTTCACCTTTTATTTCTGGCAGCCACATGCACAACAGAAATAAATGCAGACGTGGAAATAGGAGACGAGGGCAGCACGTGAAGCCCTCTGGCAGCACAGGACAAGCAGCCACACTGCAGTGAGCACCTCTTTACTTCACACTGTGATAAGTTAAGGTGTCTTCCTTTTCTTATTCCACACAAAACCTGGAGAGCACCCAGCAGAGGGAGAATAACCCACACCCAAGATGGAATTCAACCCAGTACATGATGTGTGAGAGACACAGGACTAGCAAATTGGGTCTTTTTGTGGTAGAATGGTAAGTTGTTCTGTGACATGTGTAGGGTAAATCTGAACCTAAACATCTGCAAAATTTTGTAAATGGCATTATAGAGAACTGCATTTATCAACACTGATGAAGAAAACACACTGTTCTGCGCAGCTGTGACAAGTTACCAACCTATCAACAGTTCTCCCAGACACCAACCCTGCAGGGTGACATCCCACACAGCCTTTTTGATCACTTGGTGCACGCAACTGTCAACACCGAAATGCACTAAATATCAGTGACACCGGTCTTCACTCCTTCCCTGAGGGCTTATCATAATTCACAATGAAAACAGGATCAAGGCAAGATATGATGCATAGTTTGATGATATCCTCAAAATTCAGCACAGGAAATAAACAGGCTGGAGATTCAGCAATCACAGATTTCAAAAATGCCACTGACTCTGACAGCCTTTTTTTCCCTTTTCCAGAAATCATGGAGCTTTGGCAATTCAGCAGTACATTATTTATACTTCTGTATTAAACCATCTCCTGGTGAAGCTTCCTTACACCAAAGAACTTCATCAGGAAGGAACAACTGCATTTCTGGCTGGTTTCCAGACAAAGGCCAGTTGGTTCACAGTCAGCTCTTCCAGGTTAACATCTCTGTGCTAACACCAAATCCAGCACAGTCAGTGCTCACACGAGCTGTTTTATAGGTTTGGTACTGACCACCATAATTTGTAACTTCAATGTGAAGCTTATGTTTTGCAATGAGTCAGAGGATTTCTATATGAACTTCCATAATTCCCTGTGGAAGGGGAAATGGCAGGGCTCTGCACATCCTTAGAACCTGGACAATGAGCCCACACAGGCAGTGAAGTGCAAATTCCGTGTGTTTGCAGGCACATGGCTGGGATGCTAAAAACACAAACCAAGTCTCGTTAGCACAGTGAGCACCCGGGACTAACTTTGACTCTAATAATAATAATGGCCAGTCTTCGCGAACGAAGATTTGGGGAAAGGTCTTTTTACCTTTCCAGCCTGCGCAATGGATTTTTTTAGGTGAGACACAGCCTGCGCTGAACTGAGCCCACCCTTTAATCCTAAGGTTCATCTGCCGGGGCCAAGCGAGCTTGGACAATGGCAGTGAGGTCCTCAGGACGTAGGTTTGTTTAGAGTGACCTTCTCATAGATGGATGGCCTTACAGGGCTAACGGGCTCCATCTGCCCGGGGGACTTGGTGGGATTCGAACCTGGGTCGCAGAGGTGAGAGTCCTGCATGCTAACCACTAGGCCACCAGGGGTCCCCTAACTTTGACTCTAACTACCTACAAAATCACAACCATGATGTGTGTATGTGCCTAAAGACACAAAAGTGTCCTGAAATAAAATTCCAGCCTTCTGTTATGTTTGGCATGATATAAAAAATTAGCATCAAATTAAAGGAGGTCCCTCACAAGCGTAATCTGTCTGCATGTTCATGCAATTGGTGAGCACACACCTCTCCCCTGTGAGCAGGTTCCTCAATCTAGGCAAAACCCACCCGTGGTTCCACTACTGGAAGTTAACTGAAGCTGGAAGGGCATCTCCTAGAGAAACTTCCTAAGTTTTGCCATGATTAGTAGGGACAATAAAACTGGCTGTGGAGCCATTCATGGACACTTCATTACAGAAGGCTCCAGGGAGGCACAGGCAGCTGTACCCAGACGCAGCTTATGTGGAGTTGGGTATAGGACATAATAAAGGGGCATGATATAATGTGTTCTAGCACAGGTAGAGGTGTCCTTTTCATTACAGTTCCTCAGGAGAGGAGCTGCAGTTTCACAGGAGATTTTGAGAATTAAGAGCAATCTTGAAATTTTAGAAACACTCTAGAGCACCACTTGCTACTGCCAGGGCTGGAAAACAGAATCCTATGAGACATCTGCATATCCATCATGAATGTGCAAGGCTGGTCAAGAGCCAAAAAAGAGTGCAGAGATATTTCAACACCAGCCTTAGGGTTCTGCACTTAACAGCTAATTCAGGGAAAAAGGGATCAGGAGCTATCCTGTTTTCTTAGTATAAGAACTACTAATGCAAGGAATGTAGTGAACACATCAAAGACCACGGAAATTCCCAACAGTACAATCTAGCACTAGTAATGACACATTAGCAATGATAATGGGTTTGGTACAAACTTGCTCCAAATGCCTGAAATAAAATCTGGTAACAAAGAAGGAAATGAAATCAATCACTTGGCTGTAACAGAAAGAAAATAAAGACCTTAATTTGGGCCTCCAAGATACACCTGAAAGGCAACTGTCTGAATAAGATGTGGCAGCAGTGTGGGTGGTGGAGGATGTGCTGTTAGGCCTGCACAGACTCTGGTGGTAATTGTAATTCCTGTACTTGGAAAGGCTTGGGCTGTCAGGTCTTCAAACTGACCTCACTCATGGAGGGAACAGCTACAAGTCCTTGAGATTCCCAGTAGGTAAAGAGCTGCCTTGGATCCCTAGACAGAACATGCCTTATTCACAAACAGTAAGCTGACTAATCCCAGCTTCTGAGAGACATTCCAGCATTCATAGTTACTACTGCCAGAGGACTGCTATGAGATTCAAAAAATGCAGATAGGGACAATATCCTACATCTCCATTTGCTGCACTGCATATAACACTAATGAGTGGTTTGAGAGGGAAGAAAACCTCCTCGAAGTCATTCCAGCTAAAGACCTTCCTCTCATCTCATAATTTTAATAGATTTCTTTGCAATTAAAAAAAAAAAAGAGGAAGGATAAGGATGGGGGAAAAAAAGAATAATTTCTTGAAAAGATGTCTTTGCCCTATTTTTACCATTCCCTATGAATCTGTAGTTGAAAAACATGACAAAGAAGATGTAAATATCTACACAGGACAAATTAAACACTGGTGTAACACCCTTGTATAATTTGAGTAGGATCCTAACAGGATGGAAAGTGAGTTAATGGCAGTGACATTGTGCATCACCTGGAAGATGCTTCGCCTATTTGTACTGACAAGTGAGAAAAAGCAAGTGCCAATGCTGCCATTGCTACCAGTTCTACAAGTGCCCAGGCCCAAGTGTTTGGACAGCAGCAGAGTCAGAACATTCACTCAAAGAGAAATACCTTCCTGCAAATTTTGGAATCTTGTATTCATGTACTTGACTCACCATCTTCCTGGCTTACACAAGTAAAATTAACACTTTATTTATTCTCTGATTTCTCTCTAATAGCAGTAAAAACATCCCTGGTGTTTCACACCCCATTGGAAAGCTGTGCGCTCCTGTGAGATTGTACTCTTGTCATGGAACTGTGGCTCAGGCCCTGTGCAGTGCTAATTCAAAAAATCTCCATCCAGTTAAAGGCTCATTTATCTGTTGCTTAAAATACTCCAGAGCTTCAACCCATAGTACAATGGAGCTGTGCCACAGCCAGAAACGAAAAGCAAATCTTTAATCCACAGCACCTTTACATTTAAAAATGCTGCTGATTGAAGGGCATGGTGCAGACCACATAAATGCAGTATATGCACTGGCCATGGATGTAAGTACTACTAAAATTCTCCACAGGGCTGCAAAAGGACTTAAGGAGACATAATTCTTCCAATTTTTCCTGCACAAGAGTGAATCTCTCCCTAAAATTAAAACTGAGGGTACATATATATATATATATATATATGAAAAGATCTGGTTAAACAAATAAGTCAGTGCCACACTACTCTTGATTGTATTTACAGTTTGTAGTCCCAGATGGGACCGACAGCCAACACTTTCATTGGATACATACTCTCATTGCCTCCTGGATGTGGTCCTGGCGCACGAGCTCAGCGGAGCGGTCCATGTACCACTTCAAACACCGGATCAGCTCCCTGCATTGGACAGGGAAAAGGAACCTTCAGCACTGGTTTAAAATTAGACAGGCAACAAACATTTTGTTTGTAGGGAGAGATCTACAAAACAGCCCCATTTCACTTCATTTCAGTGGTCAGTTATAGCTGTCCTTGATACTGAACTTATGTAATATTTGCATTTATTGAAGTTTCAAAACCAGAAAATAATTTCTTTTCCGTAATTGACTTAAATCATAAGGAACACTAAGAGAACATTAAAAAGATGTTATTAAAGAGACAGCTTTGATAAAGGCATGGTTCTAAGATCAAAATATATCTTTTTTTTTTGTAATAAGAAATTCCAGCTCTTGTCCAAGTTTTTAGAAACTAAGATCACAAAGAAAATACATACATCTATTTTCCCAAGTACACACCACCATCTGGACTGTTATAAAGGTGTATTAAACCCATGTTTTATTTCAGACATCACTAACAAAAACCATTTGTTTTGTCTGAAAGAGAACACAGCAGAACACCTTTTTATCTTTTCAACATGACTATGCCTTCTAGTGCTGTATAGTATCTATGGGTTTGTCCCTGTCATTGACAGAATATTTTTTATATTTATTTTAATTACACACAAATGTGAATGGCTTAAAACAATCAAAACCAATTATAAGCTGGTTTTAATAGTTTATTGTGGCCAAAGATAAAATATTCCCAAAAATACAAAGGAAATGGTCTAAAAGAGAAGAAAAGCAACACCCTGAATGAGAACCCTTACTGCTTTAAAAAATCTATTTCATTATCTGATGCAAGACTCTTTGAATACTAGAAAATAAGGTAGAATCTTCAAAGTAACTGAAATTTAAATTTATGATCTGCTGACATTAGATTGCAATCAAACAGAACATCATCTTATGTGAAAACCTGTCTACTCTGGAAAAGGAAGTTAAAGTTACTTCTCTGAGCTTTCACTCCAGGCTTGTATCCCAACATCCTTAAGATAAGGAATGTGTTTGCTCCTGGTAGCTCATGAGTACAGACTGATAAAGAACTATTGCTGAGTGAGTGTCTCTTCAGTCAAAAAAAAGAGAAAGCAAGATTTGCCAGTTCAGAAGAGCAAGAGAAATGCCCAAGTCCGGCCATGCTCAGGTGATACTCGGCAGCTTTTCCCTACAGCTGTGCTGGAAAACTTCCAGCTGAGCAACTTTACTTTTGGAAACCACTGCTGAAAGGAAGGGTATGATTCTGATGGTGACATCATTCCAGTGGTGGATAAACAAAACCTACTTGTAAGCCAGAGCTCCTGCAAAGTGCTTCTGGATGTAGGTGTCCATCACGGGCCGGAAATGGAAGTACTTGCTGTCACGCAGCAGGTTTATGATGAACACCTGAGGGAGATGAAGGAGTGAACCCACACTACAGGAAACTGCACTCTGCTGCTAAATATCTATGAACAAGCTACCCAAGCCAAGGAACAATGAAATACATGAGTTCCTTTAAACAGTATCTGTGTTGTTAGATGTCATTGTTTGCTTCTCCCAAGCGAGAGCAGATATTGCTGCCCTCAGATCTGCCGAGGTTGTCCTGCCCTCCTCACCCAAGATCATTATAGAAAACATAAGGTTGGATCCATATTCATATTTCGTGGAAGTAAAATGCTAGCAACATGATGACAAGAAACTTAAAACTCACTGAACATGAGATAAATAACCATCCAGGAGCTTACCAAAGACTGAAAGACCAACAGACCATACTTCTCTGTGTTGTCATCCAAAACTACAAACAACGTGTCCAGAATATCTTGTAGGAACTAAAATGACACAAACAAAGAATTTCAAATTAAATTGTACTCAAAAGGTTATTTCTCCCCTGCTTCAATTAGTTCATACATGTTGGTATCTTGGTGAAAAACTTGCCGAGGACAAACCACTTCAGTTTTGTCCATATAATTTGATTTTTACTAAGAAGATTTTTTCTCTTTACAAAAAGTATTTCTAAAAAAACATGACAGAAAAACAGAAAATAAGGAGTATATACTGCATGGCTGATTTGTAAACTTGACTGAGTGTTCCTCTCACTGTGAGCAGACTAAAAGTGCTGCCTAACAACAGTAGCAGTCATTAGAGTGTATCAGGTACTGTTCAGCATCAAATTTAAGGCTTGGAAGAACATTAACTGGTGCTCCAAATTATGTTTAATACTGAAAACTTTTGCTGCATGACAGCAAGTAAAGCTTTCCTAACAAGCATTAATTGGGTCCTGTTACATATTGCCAGTTGTTTCTTTCCCCCCCTAATATCTCAGCTTGCTGAGCACTGACAATTCAGTGATTTTCTTCCTGAAAGCACAATCTTCAAAAGGATGAGTGTGAAGGAGGATGCTCAAGATCATCAACTGCACATTCTCTCATGATTTTTTAATCTATTCTACTTAAATTTATGATGTGGAAAACAAGAAATAAATTATGACAATTTATGAAGTCTCTGGAATGATAAAATTTCTTTTTTTCTGAATTACTGCATTCTGTTCTTCACATCCCAGTGCCAAATGGCAGCTGAATTTATGGAGGGAATCAATTACTTTTCCCCACGAAATTATTTAATCCACATCTTTCTTTGTCTTTCTCTAAAAAAACAGATACTTGTACTGCCCTGCAAACAAAGCATACAAAACATGACATTCTTGAAGAATTGCAATATAGATGGGGTTTGTGCTCTTCTGTTACTAAGCTATCAGGAAGACTAACATTCCAGATATGGTAACATTCAAATGAATTACAGTAAAGTGGTTTTAATCATAAATTACTAATGAAGTGATGGGATTTGTCATTGGTTTTTTCTCCTTAGTTGTTTGCTGTTACAAATCATCTTTTACTTTTCAGTTTATAGAAATAGGGAGAGTTCTCAGCACCCCTAAAATTATCAGAGGGATATGTGGAATGCAGGGTTATTTTGCTGAGACTACAAATATTCAAATGCAGTTTAAAGTTCCTTGGACCTAAAGAAGTCCAGGTCACAAAAGGATTGTCACGTAGAGCAACAGTGGTTACAAAACATGGTGAAATTACGAGTGGGAGACAGAAATGGTGGCGGTGGTTGGATGCACTAGAGAGCAAATGGTGCTCTAGGCAGCAGTTCACAGTGCTAGGACAGGAAAAGAGGTGTGCAGGATGGTTCACTGGCCCCTGAGCAAAACTCAACTTTCAAGGTCCTTTATGGGGACATTTGGAAGATATCTGCAAAATATCAATGCAGATCGACTGCACTGCCTGTTTGAGAAGGCCAAGTTTTCTGAGTCAGCTGTTCCTCCACTCCAGAAAGGACCAACCACACCTGGGCCAGGTCTCAGATTGTCATTTAGGAAATAGCACTGGAACAGGTGAGACTGCCCAAAATACCTCTACCAGTGGCTGTGTCTGCTCCAGCAGGCTGTGGGCCTGCAGACTGGAACAACTGGTGCTGGGACCCAACACTCCCAGCACACCTGGCTGAGGGAATTTTACTAAGGATTACCTCTATTTTGACCCCAAGGACTAACTATCCACTAATCCCTGGAATGTATTTTCCTGCTCAGTTTCTCATCATAATACAATCCCAATTCATACACAATAAAAATTCACAGCGTGAATCAAAAAGTACAGTAAGAGGGAACATTCAGAAGCCTGAATGTGGGTCTGAATTCACCATCACAGACTGTTATTTCATGTAGTACCTTAACAATTTCCTCGCCACTGACATGTCTCAGTCTTCCCAGAATGTCCATCACACGATCTGGGTAAGCTTTCCATTTCAGCAGGGCAAGCAGATCCACTGCAGAACAGAGGGAGAAAGAGTTGGAACCACATGCAAAGGGAAGAATGGGGACCCCAAACCCACCAGAGATTCATCACATGTTACAGTTCACCTCTTACAGTTCTCACTTCTTGGGAAATAATACATATATAGCAGAAAATAAGAAGGAAAATACTGAGTAAGTCAATAGTACTAACAGAGAAATGAATGGAGGAATGGTAAAGTGCTTTAAAAAGAGTAAAGGCTGCATTTTTCCCTATGTGACTTCACTGCACTGGGGACAATCCAATCCTGTCTTCTTGTGCTTCAGGGATGCTGCTGTGACATATTTTTATTTACTTAGTAACTCTGTAAAACCCAAACAAAACATATTTTGGATTGTGTAGAAGTGCTAACATTGTACTTTTTGTTCTACAATCATTTAATGAAAATTAACTCTGCTTTAACATTTTAACCTTGTAATGCTCTTACATAATGTCTGTAATTTCTCTGCCACCTGTCAATATCCTTATTTCCTCAAGAGAAGTTTCTGCTCATTTCAAAAACACCACGATATATATAATGAAATTATAACCAAAGAATATTTTAGTAAAATAAGCAAAACACAAACATCTTATTGCTCTCTTTCGTAATTCCTGCTGCCTTGGGCAATTTTGAGGAATGAGCTACTCACCATTCTGGGTCAGTTTGGTAGAAGAAAGCTGTGTGGAGACTGAGAAGGTCTCTTTGGTGCTGCGCTGGAAGATGAGGCTGGAGGGGATGTTGGGGCAGCCGTTGTAATCCTCTTTGCAGCAGGGCAGCCCCAGGTACAGTGCGTGGTTGTTAAATGTGCTGTTCTCATCACACTGTGGGCACAGGACACGGAACGAACTGTACCTAGTCCATCTCATCCCACATGCTCACAGCCTCAGCAGTTGCCTAACAGTACTTTTATTGATCTTTTTACTGGGTGCACAAAGACACTTCTAAGAAAAAGCTGTGCTTACCACCTTTGGGGCCTGTGCACACACAAAACAGGTCCAGCCCTACCAAGTGTGGGCTCCTAAGCACTGACTCTTTAGAACTTATCAAGATCTTCCAACTGTACAACTTAGTGCTGCTGTCTGAAAATTGTACTGAAGAAATAAACCCAGGTAAGAAAAAGCACCCACCCAAATCCCTCACTGCAGGGCTGCCAAGTTGTAGTAACATGATGCACTTGAAGTACAGCATAATGTCATCACACAAAGGCACAGAGTAACACCATGAGCTGGAAGAACTGCTGAATGCTCATGAACACCAGTGTGTCTGAGGTCAAAATGGATGGGATTAGCAGCAGATAGATTGTCATCATCTGCATGGAAAAGGTGAACTGTACCTAGAATAGAAGGCACTATCCATACCATGTGATTTTGAATTTATAAAATTTTGAAACAACTATTAATCTCATACATATTTCTAATAAGGGGGGAAAAGGATAATGTAATGACCATTACTCATTTAAAGTGAAGTAGAGACGAGCAGGTGAAAAGCCTGCAGAGAAGAACCAGTACCTTATAAACATAAAGCTCATGGATATCATCTGACAAGGTAGTGCCATCATCTCTCATCAAAGGGGTGAATGCAAAACCAAAGAGCTTCTTTTCTCCCTTGTCTTTTGCTGTAGCAAGAGATAGAAAGAAGGAATTGTATTAGTACATATTCTGTCTGTCCATACGCACCACAAGGTTACTCACTAACTTCTCCACATGCCTAACAAAAAGCACACAGCTTACAGAACAAACAACTTCTGTAATTCTCATTTCTTCTTTCTAATTCTATGCAAAGGACTGACAAGTTTCAAATCAAACAACATAACAAAATATAAACTAGTCATCCTGTAAAGAAACATTCTACAGAAAAACACAGCAAAAGAACAGCAGGGAAGAACATGTACAAAGTGTCTGGCCCTGTACTGATTGTTCATGATGTTTTTAATGCTGTTTAATAAATCCAGCAAACAGCTGGTTAGCAGGGCCCCTTCACTGTATTTTAGGTTGGCATCCCTTTCCTGCTTTCCACCCAGCAACAGCCTCATCCAAACATAAGCTGGCAGTGGGGTCTCCTGGCACTCACTGGAGCAGTGCCTGAACTCGAAGCGGAGGTGGGAGCCCCGGAACCTGTCGATGGGGATGGGCAGCTTGATGATCTCCCCCCAGCGGGGGCTGTTGTTGTGGTAGAGCACAAAGGAGTGGTAGGCACTCCTGCTCGGCTCTCCTGAGCCCAGGCTGATGCAGTCCTGGAACAAAAGAGAACAATTTCACATTAAAAGACATCACATCACTGACGATGAGTCATTTTATTCCACGGTGATAACCTTTATATAATTCATATCTTTCTGTAGACATAAAATAAGAGTCAGAGCAGAAACTCAGACACAATGAAATGTGAAATTTTCAAAGAGATCTTTAAACTCTGTTTGGGGTCAAAGGGTGAGCTAGGAGACCTATAATACAGGAAGAATTCCAGTATCTTAAGTTATTATTTAAGATAAGTTTTCCAACAAGCAGACACTAGATACAATAAACACCTAAGTCCAAATATATCAATAGGAACATCACTTGTAATACTAGACTTCTAGTGTTCCAGACATTCCAGATTTCTGCTTCAGTATCTCAGTTCAGAAGTGATACCTGAACTTTCCAAGCTCTTACAAATGTTCACCTTTCAAAACTGCAGCCATCCAGTCTCAACAAGTATCCCAGAAAATTCTGATCAAGTTACTTCCTTACTGTAAGCAAAGAATTTCTGTGTAATAGTCATCACCTAAAAATACAACGGGATTTAAATTTCTGTTTTTAGGTATAAGAAGCTCAGAGTTCTTGCCCAGTGTATTTATTATCAAAATACAGATGAAGAAAAACATTAATTGATACTGTCTGGGAAATACAGAAATCCTTAGTGAGAACACAAGTGAAGATGGGTGAAATATTGAAGTGCTGAAGTAAGAACAGTAAAAGATCCTTTGTGATGAAGAGAAGGAGTAGGAAGCACTTTTTATATATAAAGCACTAACCTATGCTCTAGACCCAGCACTTGCAAAGAGATCCAAAAGATATGACATCTCATAAAACCATGCAGAAAAAATACAGCTTGGAAATTCTTCACCTTTAGCATCTCCAAGGATAATGAATCCAGGAAGAAACAGAAGCTAAGCAGACCCAGAATGACACATGCAACATAAATTCTGATTTAAAAACGCCCCCCACAGAATGATGTGATGACAAGAAGAACTACTGGTCATTTCCCCAAAGCGTCTCTAAATTCTATCCCAAGAAAATACCAACCATTTTGATTTTTTTTTTATGTGTAGTCACCTGACTACCCAGTCAAGCATATCCCATTAACCAGACCCAGTTAGTTTGACCTCTGGCAATATTCTTCTGGCTCTGAGAAAGTGAAGAATTTGCAAAGGAGCCCAAAAAGAAAGAAATATTCCCTGGAATTTCAGGATTCAATGCAAGAAGGGCCTCCCTAGACAGAGATTCACTGCAAAGGCTCTGATCCAAACTGAGTGACTGCAGCATAAACTCACAACTCAGTCCTCTCAAGTAAGCCTTGGTAACCACATTATGTGTCACAATCCTGCCAAAAGGTGCTGTTTTTAATACAGCAACAAGAATTAAGTGTTGCAGACACTAACGGGTTGGAGTGAGAGTAGATTAGTGGCAGCTCTACAAAGCAGAAATGCAAGATCCCAGTTCTAGTTTGTAGCAAGGGTAACTTGTTGGGCTTCAACACAGCAATTGCAGAATCTCATTCTGCATTAGGTTCTTAGGAGAAAGCAAAAAAATATTTCTATTTCCTCTACAAGGTACAGTAAAAATTCAAATTTCAATGTGAGCTTTTTTTGTCCCCTCAAAAAATTACCTGCTCTGGCTGACAAATGGTCAGTCTTTGAATGCTGTTCCATCCTATAAACTTTAAATAAATAAATAGTCTTTCTTTCTCCTTGTTAACTTAGTTTCTATGCAGTCATACTACAATTTATAGTCTGAGGAGGGCAGACTGTTTAATTCTGAATTGTGATCTGCAAAATACAAACATGAAACTAGTCTCCATACACCCTGTTACCATGAGACCCAAATATGCAGGTGAATTAGAAGGCAGAGGCAAGTAAGGCAAGCTAAACTAGAAAAACTATCAGGTAATATTTTCATTGTGTAAAGGTGTGCCTTGCAATTCATAAGATATTCCTGCTACTGGAACAGAAAGAATAATAAGTGAGAAATGTGTCAAGGCTTTTTTTTATTATTCAGACTATATTGAAAGATACTAACAATTGAGTAAGACCATTTCGAGAGGGAAATACTCATTTTCATTTTGAACAGCACTACATTCTGGAAGTAATTTCACTGCTTTCAATAGGACTATTTCTGGATCAAGATACACTCAAGAGCAGTGAGGATCTGAGAATATTCTCATTAACGCTGTGCACGGTTCTGCTCAAGTCTTCACAAAGGTATAATGCAGACTTGGATCATGCTGCTGGTTGGGAAAAGTTTAGAGATTTTACTCTAATATCAGATGAAAATTTTGTGGCATTTCTCCCCCTTTACTGTGTATGTCTGCACACAGTGTCTCCCTCAGCAGTCTCTGCTCCAGAAAGGCCATAGCTCAGGAACAGAAGGGGATATTCCAAGCAGGAACAGCAGTGCCTCAGTGACTGAAACTTTGTGTTCTGCCCATATTCACAGGCATCATGAGACATCAGACATCTCCTGACACAAACCAAAGATCTGTGTTGCTTTGACTGCAACTATACAGAGGAGAAATAACATTACAACCGGGATAAAGATTTTCTTTTACATTTGCGGTTTAAATTCTGAACACCCACAAAAGACCCTGTATATGCAAAGTCTCTCCTTTAGTGTAAATCTCAGAATGGTTTGGGTTGGAAGGAACCTCAAAGACCATCTCTTTCCAACCCCTGTGCAGGGACACCTTCCACTGCTCAGGGCTCCATCCAGCCTGGCCTTGAACACTTCCAGGGATGGGGCATCCACAACTTCTCTGGGCAACCTGTTCCCCTGAATTTCTTCCAGTTGGACCTACTACCCTTCATAGTCTTTGTACCATTCTGTTACACTGCCCCATGTAAACCCCTGATGTACTTTACAGTTGTCATAAGAGGCCAGGGTAAGAAAAGACTACTTCATCTCTGTGAATGAGCATTCCAACCAAAATCACAAAAGAAATTAAGACTGGTAATGTCTAGAAATTATCTGGCTTTTATCTGTAATCATCAGCCACAGTTACAGTATAATTAGCTACCATTATGTGCATGAGCATTTGAAGATGCTGATATTGCAGTTTGAGGGTAAAAGGCCTCTCTTGGTCCTTAGCAGACTGCTGTGAAATCAAGCGATGATTAAGAATTTGTGACTCAGTTTGAAAGGTAAAAAACACCAAAAAAAGGACTGTGATCTTCCTGCAACGGCTCTGAGCACAAACCAGTTCTGTACAAGAGATCCACTTTAATGAAATCACAAGCTGCTGTAGTAATAAAAATTCTCCTTTCAACTAAAAAGATGTGTTTGGTACACAAGCACTTTAGGTGTTTTGATTCTTCATGGTAATGGCTACAAAGCAGTGGAGGAAAAAGAAAAGGTAAGGGGAAGTTATTTCTGACAACTGTTCATGCTGAAATATTTTCTGTTTACTTCTCTATCCTCATGCCCTCCCACCCCACCTTCTTCTCTTCAATAAAACTAATAGAACAGAGGAAGAAAAACATAAAACATAAACCATCCTCATTCCCAGTTGGAATGGAGCCAGCCCAGGGTGAAATTTTATTCCAAGTTATTTTCCAGAACTACATTCAGTACTGCAACTCCAACGACTCAGATTTAAAAGTCTCTCTTGGAATCACATTTCATTCTGTTGTATGACACATATTATTTAATTTTAGATAAGCCATACACTCTTCATTTCTGACTACAGCTACCCTAAATTTTCTTTTTACTTTAGCCACTGGCACCACATTTTGGCATTACAGAGGCTTTTCAGTTTATGAATAATTTCTCCAAGTCTTCTATCATATAGTGGAAGTGCTCCAAATACTTTCAAATTTATAACTGACCACTTCCTTCATCATAATACATAGCTTAGGAACTTCATAATAAAAAACAAAACAAAAAAAAACAACAAAAAAAGGAAGAGTTGGTTTGATTGTAGCTCTTCCCTTACACATCCCCGGAGGCAGCAGCTGCAGCTGGAGCTCACAGAGGAACTAAAGCCATACCTTGAGGATCTCCCCATCCGCGTAGAGCACGTACATGGTCACCTCGATGTTCTTCTGCACACTCTTCCCACCTCTCTCGAAGTCCCCCTTTTCCAGCGTCAGGTACAAGTCATTCCGGATGTCACCTACAGCGAGAGAGCGGAGCCACATCCTTAAATTCCGCAGGGAGCACTCAATGGGGGCAGCTGGATTCTGCACATCGTTTTCTGTGTTCTGCAAGACTATGGCTGATGCCCAAATCATTCCAAGCAGCAAGTTAATTGTTAATAAGGATGAACATCTTAATATCAGTGCATAAAATCAGACCATTGTTAGTAGTAATGCCTTTATTAAATGTGAACTCAGAATCAATACTGGCTTTTGTTATGTAAGTGAGGAAGGGAGAAAAACCTTTCACTCCTACTGCTTTGCCTAGTTAGCTGGGCTGAAGTATGAGGCTAAGCCTGACGAAACATCATGAGCATCAGACTTCCTATTTCCAATATTTTAAGAAAAATAAGTATTTTTGTGATGATCAGCAGAACGTTGCCCTCAGTTAGCTCTTCAAGGAATTTCTATATTTTCATAATTTCCTTTTATCATAACAGCAAAACAAACCCAGCCTTTTTGGAAACCTGCTTGTCATTCAGTTCAGATGGATTAAGGAGGAATTACAAATACATTTTTTGCTAGATTTCTGGCTAGCCTCTGGTATCCATATGCATGGCTGTATGAAAGAGGGCAGGATGGACACTTGCCAACTTCTCACTACGTCACTCTCAGGAGCTTTCAGAGCAAATTACTATATTCAGAAATAGAAATGCTCGTGTCTCTCTCAGCATCTTGTTATCCTGAATTTCACAGACTCTAGCTCACTTCTTTTTTTTTTCCTCCCTTTTTTTAGAATCTGATTTGGGAAACTGCTTCCAAAACTGCTGTGGTCAATTCTAACCCCTGCACTAAAATTTTTCTGTAAGATTTAGTTACTGTCACTATTTCATAGTGGTTCACACTTACCACTTCTTTTTGTCTGCTTGCCAGAAAGGCAAACATACTAAAGGGCAATGTATAAAAATAATAATAAAAAAAATATTTAAACCCTTTTAAGGCAAGTATTTTGTTAAACAGTCTCAAGAGACTAAATAGCAAACTAATGGAATGGTTATCCAGCATAGAAGAGACTCCTTCAATGTCTGACTTCTTCCACTTGGAGAAGCTGATGCAGTTAAATCTGTGTATTAATCAGAAGCACAATGAAACAGGCAGCATTTGCTTTCAGGCAGTGAGGGATATCCTTTTGTGTCCATCAGAGCAGCGCTTCAAATTCTTCTTGAAGTCTATAACCCCACAGAATTTGTTCCTTAATCTACTGTAGGGACAAACAATAGAAGCTTTCAGTCCTGTCTTTACTTTCAATTTTATTTCTGGAGATAAGTACAAGTCTTTAAGCATGGAAAATACAGCTCTGAGCTGACAGTCAGTGCTTGCTGAGAGGAGCTCTCTGTGAATGGGAATCTGTATGCAAAACGTCCTCCTTTCTCCATCAACCTCCCTCTCGCTGTGGGTTCACACAGAGCTGGAACACCTCACAGTCAGAGGGCTGGAATGCCAGGGTTCATTAACGGGGAAAAGATGACAGTGAGAGCCTGGTGAAAGGCCTCAAATATTCAATCTGTTTTTTCTTATCAAAGAACCGTCATCAAACGCACCAATCCACGGCCCACGACAGGAGAAAATTATCTGGCTGTTCAAAATCAAGCTGAGCTACCTCTATGCTGACTACAGGGATATCAAGGAAATACAAAACTCATCACAAGAGATAGTTTAAGTCGGGACTCCTGTTCTGAAAATCCTTCTGCTTAACTGACTCCATCCCTTTTTCTTAGCAGTTTGCACAATCAGGAACAAAAGTTTCAATTTGTAAGCTATAAATCTTAACAGAAATTAATTGTACCCACTATAATTAGCATTTTGGAGCTCCCTATTTATGACCTCTTTTCTGGAAGACAGTCTGGCTACACAAAGTCCAATATCAGATGGCAAATCATTTTGTAGCCTAAATTAAAGGCAGCATTTGGTTATATATAGCATCATATCTTCTATTAAGTTCAACAGGAGGGATATTACTGCACTAATTAAAAAAATGCCTTTGGGGTGGGGGGTAGAGGGATATAAAAAACAGTGGATTTGCATAAAAAAGATGGGAAAAAGTATTTTAGTGAAGTATAATGGTGCACTTTCTCTTGCAAAAATACTCTACTGAATCTTAAAAAAATAGAAAAGGTCACTGCATACAGTAAAATTAAGGAAGTAAATTAGTCTAGCAAAGACAAAAAGCATTTAACTATCAGCTGTGGAGCCCTTTGGTTTCTTGAAAACCTGGAGTTAAAACTACAAACTCCCACACTTCAATTTATTTCAGTGAAAACAACCTTCCTACAAGGAGCCATCTCCTTTCCTCAATATACCACTTAACCACATCACTTGCTGAGGCCTCACAAGATATTTTTTTTTCATCCAATTGCCTGTGGTTTTGAGGGATTTGAGCTCTGCTACACTAATGGGCTGCACAGAAACTACTGCAAATGCTTGAACACCGAGCAGTTCATTAAAATGCTTATTGTGAGTATGCAAAGTGCAGGGCCAGAGAGAACACTCAGCATCACGTCACCCTGTGCACACACAGTGAACAAACCAAAGGTGTGACCAGCAGGACCAGCTCTAAGCCACAATGACAACGTACTGAGTGAAAAATCTTGGCAGACAGAGCTTTCCCCATATTAATGCCACTTGTAAGAAGAAAAAGAGATAAATAATGAACTTGTTTAAGACACCGGACCATTCATGTCCTCTGCATGGCAAACTACTGCACAAACAGCCCTGTGTTTATGACAGTAATTCCTACACTTTGAGGGAAAACCGGGATGGTACCTCAGCTTGGATCCCAGAGGCCTCACATCTTCCCAAACAGCAAGTGCAGATCATAAACTGGGTGAGCTGTGGCCTCCCATCACCAGCAGAGGAATAAAAAAGTGCTAGAAGGCCAGTGGGCCATGGGTATTTATAGAGTAAAGCCTGCTGATGTCATTTTAAGCTGAGGTCTCTTTGTGCTGGATGCTGTCAAAGATGAACTGAAAAGCAAGTCAGACTTTTCAGAATGGTATTTGTTTCAAAGCCCATCTTTCCACAACTGTTTTCAATTTAAAAACAAAAGTAAACTGCTTTTTAGCATAAAATATGTGCACTTTTTTACACACAGTAACTGAGATTCATTCCCTATGAAATGTCTTGAAAAAGAGTATTTTGCACAATAATATAAAAAGATTATTTTCTGATGTGTTACAGGACTCTTCCCTTATCAACTCCCTTCCCCTTTACTGGGGTTTTGTTTTGTTTGTCTGTTTTACCCTATTTACAAAGCCTAATGTCAAATGTACAGTTGTTTAAATTATAATCATAAATTATAGCTTGGGGGGGTTGGCTCATATTGAAATTAAATCCTTTCTCATATCACCTGAAACTCCTTTGATGATAATGGGGAAAAAAAGGAGAAGTGGAAAAGACTACACGAGCCAAATATTGATTTTGTATTTGCAACATAAAAGGAATGTACTGGAAGATTTCCAAATAGTTATTTATAATTTTCAAGACTGGATAACACAAAGTAGTCCAATGGACACTAATTGTCTACTATCCAGTGGAATAAATAGCAGTTTATCCTGACAAGGTGTGTGGGTTTTCCACTGGACAACTAACCAGTTACTTGAACTGGAAAGTAGTAACAATTTACAGAAACTGCCTGCATTTAATAATTTTTTATTTGGAGATCCTAAAAGATTTTGGACACTGAGGACAGGAATGGTCCCTGCTTTATACAGGGGAATACCATGTCAAGAAAGACTGCATAATTCACATAAGTTCCTGCAGGAGAAAGAGACACAAAATTCTGATTATCTCAATTCTAATCACTTTTTTTTCTAAGCTGTCAATGTTTTGTGACTTTGTGAACCTGTAAAGGACATGTAATATACCCCTGTAAGCTGGGGAAAAGTGGCAGCTCCCAGCAGTCAGAATGTCCAGGTAGTTTCAAGTAACTTAGTAAAATAACTGGTTTTATCCAGAGATTCTTGGATTTTTTAAACTGAGAGTTTAGTCTTTTACAATTTAAGCAGTCAAGGATTAAAAAACCACCGATCTATCTACAAAAAAATCAGTATTTATGCCTCTATCTATTAAATTGCTGAGATGGTCCTATTTAGGTTCCCACACTGTGACAGACTGTCTGCTTGACTCTCTGACATCCCTGGATTTAGCATTTTCTTGAAAATAGTTTCATTTTACAGAAGAGTGAATGGGCAAGAAGAGTAGTTAGAGTATCTTCCCCAATGGCTTCTCAGGAAAAACCAAGCCCTTGCATTTATGTCCTGTATGTATAAACAAACACCCCCCCAGCCAGAGTCCATCAGCATCATCCCACTGACTGGAGCAACGTTGCAGCAGTTTGAACCACCGGGGGAAGTAAATCTTTGAAGAAAGCTGTAAGATGTAGAACACTTCCACTCATGTACAGTGTGACCATGTGTTCTGGCTGCACCTGTTCTAGCTCTTTACAGGGGTAATTGCTCTGCTTTCTGGGTGGAATATCATCTTGAACTGGACAATCCCTCAATGACAGCTCTTCTCTGCAGTAGTTCTGGAAGCTGCTGCTTTGGAAGGTGACCGCGATCAGATTCTGATCTCAAACAGCAAACCACACCCTTACTTGGAGCTGCAACTTCCTCCAAATGCAAACACACAACTACTTCTGAAATGATTTCAACACAGAGCAGGTTAACAGGACGATGCCCAGGAGCAGTTTTGGGGTCATCACGTCACTGTACAAACCACAGGGACTAAAGGACAAACTGACCAAGGGCACTGCTTGGGAAAGGTCTCCAACACCTCTGGCCTTCTTTCTGGCTGACCCTCAGGGACTTGTTCCCAGTCATGTCCTCACACTGGGATTTTCCCTGGCTGTAACAGTGTCATCACCTCTGTCACCAGGGTAAAGCCCTGCTGTGTTACCCACTGCATTCCTGCCTGCCTGGCACAGTCACACAGCCTGGGAATCACATTCAATCCACTTCAGCAGCTTATTTCTCTGCCCCTTCACCAGCCAGGCCCTAATGTTTTTCAAGGCCTATACTCTTGAAATAGTTATAGTGAGCAACTATTAATATCATTGTGAGCAATATTACAGCAGGAAAGGGAAACAAAGGCTTTATCTACTGCCTGCATGGCAAATTAAATTAGCTTTTTTTCCCTCTAAACAGAACATTATGCAAGTTTAACTCTTGTGTGCTCCTCTAGCTTTCGATGAGCAGAACACAATTGTTTCAAAGAAAAGGGACAAGCAATACTTACTAAGTTATTTACTATCCATTGTTTGACTTCTATGTATAGAAAAGAATTTATACAATGCTCTTTTTAAATTCAATTATTTCCCTGGAATAGTAGCCTTTCAGTAGCAGGAAGTTGTTTTTTAATGTTTTTAATTTTTATCTCCTCCAACTTTCCATTTCCATAAGTTTATTTATGACAGTAAGACTTTTTTATACTCCCTGTAAACTTTTTTTACCTAATTATGTCTTTTGGTCTTATTGACTTTGTTGCCATGAACATTTTAAGATTGGTTGATGGATTTTGCCACGTCCTTTTCTTAACAGATTTTTGCCATGACTTTGTGCTGACAGAACAGATGCTGAGATGTTTCTCACCTTTGCTACCAACTCACCTGTCACAGCTACTAAATTTGCCTGAAACCCTGTGGTGTGAAGAGAGACAAAGTCTCCAATTTTCTGTTATCAAAGTTTCCCTGTGATGTTATGATTTGCTGTCTTTACCAATCCCCAACATTCCATGGAAGATATGAAAATGGAAAAAAAAGCAAGCAATAAGCAGACATTACACAGAAAAGCAGAAACTTACACCCAACAATCTTCATCTCTGCATCAGAAAGAAAGGGGAGAGAATAAAGGGAAAGGAACGGGAGAGAAGCCAGGAAATTAAGACAAGGAGAGAGAAAAAAGAGAAAGAAACATCACTCACGAGTAGAAGATGAAGCATGCACTTTTCATCAGAGCATCAAAGTAAAAGCCAGAATACTTATCAGCACATGGGGAAGGGGAGGGATGTCCTTGGGGGACTGACAAACGCCAAGCCTATGCAACAGATTCTGATCAGCAAGTTCTGTACACAAACACAGCTGCAATCCCAAAGCAGCACATGCCTCATTGCTCTTAGCTCTGGGGAAAGGTAAAATTGTCAGGATCAGACTCATGGCCTTAAACCCAGTAGCAACTTAGAAAAGGAAAAAAAAACCATCACAAATGAACAAAACCCCACCATACTTCTTCATGAGGCTGGTTTGACTGAATCCCTTCTGATTTGGACAAAAAAGACAATGGAAGCCTTTATGATGCTCTTCTCAGATCACAACACAGCAGGAAACAAAGAACATTTTATCTTTACAAACGAAGACAGGCATGGTTATTTTGTACAGTATTAAGCTTGTTCTGCACAGCCATGAAAGATATAAGCCCATAAAGACCAGTTTCACTTTGTTTCTTAATGATGACTGGCTACCACTGCTGTTGCTCATATCTGAGGGACAGAAGAGAGGGCTTGATACAGTGAACTAATACTACAGTTTAGAAAACAAAACAGGACAGGAAAACCATGTGGTAAGACACACCTACAGAACTTTAATGGTTAAGATGTGCACATGTGAAAGGATTTCCTACTAAAAAAGAAAATGAAAATGTTCAAACCTATGACAAAGAAGATTAACTTGAAATACTACAGTTATTTATTTTTTAAAAATAGATTCTTTGGCTCAGCAGAATGATCACTGCATATTTTAACAGTACTAGGTGACATAGTCTTTATTAATTTACTCATTAAAAAACATTTTTAAACCACACTGCCTTGAAAAACCTGCATCCACTCACAAAATACAAGTCACAAACTTTCTGTGCTCTTTCTGAAGAAAAAACCCTGCGTTTAGTGACAAAGAAACAGTTCTGAGGCAAAGCAAGGAAAAGGTAGTTTGACAAAGACAATTAAAGCAGCAGACATGGTTGAGAACTGCTCATGTGCATGGCAGGTTTTGGGTTTTGTCTGGTTTGGGGGTTTTTATTTCTTTTTTTTTGGCCGTGTGTGTCCCCAGTTCATTATTTTTCAACTTAAAGACAATGCTCAGAAAGCTAAGGAAGAATGTTTGATCCTGTAACAATACGAGCACAAAGTAAATTGATGCACATCCCTTGTTCATGTAGCTTGGCTAATCCACCTGAAAGGTGACTTAACCCAAATGTTCTATCCTGGATGTCAGGTCAACTCAAACCCCAGTTTGATCAATTGTTTTAAAAGCAAAGAACAGGCAAATATGTGCTGTCACTTGAATATCTCAAACATACTTTCATCTAAAAAAAAAATTGATAAGTAATTAGAATGAACACTGTTTGCTGCATCAATGGAGTTCCATTACATTTCAATCTCCTAATTTTCCTGAGACTTCCTTACCCTGGAAAATACCCAACACAGTGAGAGAGCCTTTGTTCAGAGCCCCATTCATGATCACCTCTCTTCACATCTCATCTCTACTCTGGCCATGTCCTCATTTACAATTACAGTGAAGTCCATTCACACTTCCCTTGGCTGCCTTTCTTTTCTTACCTGGTGTTTACAGACATGTACAAACTGCTTTTCTCCACAAATGGGAGCCTTTTCCTTTCCAAATGCCTAAAGCTCTGCATCCAAACTCTATATATGAAAACCTCTTGTAGCCCCCTCTGAACCAAGGAGAAGTTCTGTGTGTCCAATGTCTCTAGAGAGGCAGGAAGCATTTAACAGCAGAATGGTGGTCCTTTCACACATTTGTTACTATCAATCAGTATTTTAAGCATATGTATATGTATCTGTAAGTCCAATTCCAAAGAGATTATCATCCTAAAATCCCAGTGTTTTCTCCAACAAGAACTGTGGTTCTCACAAAGAAAATCTGGAATTTGAATTAGATGCAATGAATAGAGAATTTTAAAAGCTTAGGGCAGGAGCACTTTTTGCATGAAAACTGCTGCCTTGCTTGCTCCAGCTCTGGGCCAAAGCCCTGCCCAAACCAGCAGAATACAGGGAAACACTGAGGACACAAAGCTGTTCCTTAAGCACCTGAGGGACTCCTCCATACACAGAAATGGAGGATAAAGCAATTCTTGCAGGAGAATCAATTCACTCACACAGGTCTGTAAATGTTATTTTTGATGTTGGCTTTTCTAGCTGTGATCCAGTTATTCCAGCTGACATATCCAGCTGGGATCTCAATTACAGCAGATCACCTTGCAGCAGCTGTTTCTGCAGATGAACCTGTAATAATTCATCTTTTCTTTATTTGACTGCTTTGGGTTATGACTGGAACTGCTATAAGGTCACTAAAACCTAAAATTTATAATTGGCCTTATAGCCCACATCCTCTGCTGCTCTATTACTGTTTTCAAGCTCATTAGTAAATAAAACAGATGTTCTAAATCCTTTGACTTTAGTTTCTAGAAATTCTTCCCACCTACTCCCTATTTTATTGTGGTTTCTGAAGAGCCTCCACAATGAAGCTACAACAACTACTTCTGATCCTGATGTGTCACTGCAGTCTCTCGAGTAACAAGATGTGATTTTTTCCCTGTTATGCTTTCATAAAATTTCCCATGTCTGCAAAGTCATCCTTGGTCTTGCTTGTCATGCATAGCAATGAGGGAACAGTTCAAATGCTACACATGCAGGGTAATTCCCAAGCCCATTCCTTCCCACACTGCAGAAGTCAGGACAGTGTAACACCAGCTGTTGTATGGCTGCACGACTGGCTACATTCCGGGTTCTTCCCTAACTCAACTCTTGGCTGTGCTGGGGTTACCTCAGCTTCTGCCAAAACAAGAAGCATCTCCAGCTGTTGCTCCAGAATTAAGGATCAAAGGAAGCACAGCAATGCTCCAGCCAAGAGACCTGTTGCATGAACCAGGTGCTCTGCAAGGCCAGCTGGAAAATCCAACCAGATCTGCACCTGTGTATTGTCAACCATTACAAAAGGATCACACCGACTCCAAAAAATCCAAGTTGCAAATGGAAACTCTTCTTCCAGGCTTTGGATCATTGGGAAGAAAAAGCTTCATGCATTTAAAAAGAAACATCTCTACGCTTGAGGGTTAATCTCAATACGTGAGGGATATCCAAGTGTCAGGGGTGGTGGGGGGAGTATCCTTCCAGATCACCTTCTATACATGTTCATATAACACCTTCTATAACTATAATGTCCATTGATTAAAATGATTTAGCACACCTTCTCAAACCTGGAATTGGCATTTACTGATAAATAAGACAACTCTTCTGTTATTGATCTTGTTCAAGTAAATCCCCCATCCCAGTGCAATTGTGTGGGAGAGTATGAGAAAAAAAAACACCAAGATTTTCAGATTAGAGCTGCTGTGTTTACCTGGCATTATAACATCAGGAAAGCCCAGCTTCCTGGTAACAGAAACGCCTCTGTTGAAGATCATGGGGTTTTCCCTTCGAATCTGCTCCATGTCGCCACGAAGAAGCTGAAGAGAAATTATAAGTCCTGGAAAAAACACAAATATGTTCATTGTTTCTGACCTAAGAATTAGATGTCTGTGTATACAAGGCATGCAGGTAAACTAACATTTTGCTCCACAGTTAATTTAAGACAAGTATATAAACAGAGTTCTTTTCTCCCTTGGAGTAATTTAAAGCTGAAATGGAAGAAACAAAACTGTTACAAGGGATCAGTTACAAGCACAGCATTATATTAACACACAATTTTAAAAAATCAGAATACTTGATTTCACAGACAGGTCACAACCTACAGCAAGTACTTCCATTACTTCCATTCCTCATACACAGCAGGTTACAATACATGTGTGAACAATGCCACCTCTATCTGAACCACCACACAGTGATGTAGAACATCTCTAAAGTACTTTTAATCCTGCTTAATACCATGAAAAAAATTAAATCTCACAGCGTATCAGTTCCACTTGTTTCTTTGACTGCTTCATAGAGGGGTGTTGATTTGAATGAAATTCCCATCAGTACCTCCCCACGTTTCAGGAATACCAACTGGCCAAACTGACTTCAGCAACCAGCTCTGTTGTTCAGTGCATCAACTGAAAACCAGCTTGACTAGGAATAATTACACAGGTAATCTCAGTCCAGCTGTTTCCTCCAGTTGCTTTTAATTTGTCCCATTCTACACCCCTAAAGCAAGGATAACGTATTGGTAAAATTAACAAGTCCAGCATTACGATACCAAATAATACCAGGATTAAGCTCAGCCCTGCAAGCTCAGTCTCACCTGCTGAGCACACGCTACCAGCCTCAATATCCACGGGAATTACCTTCATAATATCCATGGGAATTACCTTCACACAGTCATTTCCCACATCCTTTATCTCCTTCCATGTCAGTCAGTCAGTAGTTCTTTGTATCCTCCCTGTTCACTCTCCAGAACAACGCACACCAAACCAAACCCTGGTCTTGCATGAGCCATCTAAAGTTCTGCTATTTCCTAAGCTTAATATATGGGCTTTGTGGACAATATTTAGTCACCATTTTGTCAGACAAGTTACCAGGGGAATGAAACCAGGAGGATCATGTACCTCCCACCCAATTCCTGCTTTCTTCCCTTGAAGTTATTTTCAATCCTGCTGTTTGGCTTCAGACAAATTTGGCAAATAAGTGGATATCTAGATTACAGGAAGACTGTATAAATTTTATGAATACTGGGAGTTGGGATGAAAAAAAAAAAAGAGCATAAAGCCTTAAAATGAAGGAAAAGGGAGGCCAACCAGCCAGCTGGACAGTCAGCATGGATGTACTCAAAAGCTGCCAAAACATGCACTTGCAACTGTCCAGCTAAGTAGGCAGAAGAGCAATGCAAAGCTCTGCAGGGAAAACACAGGCTTGAAAACCATGGAAAAAATCCAACTCTTTTTGATACCATGTGCAAGTGGATGTGTGTGTGTTGTCCATGTGCTACAGAAGGTTCCACAGCACATAAGAGACACACGTTCATGACAAATCAGTCTTGACTGTTTTTGCCACTTACAGAAAAACTTGTTCATTTTATATCCTCTTCTGCTACTAAAAACAAACTAATGAAAATAAATTTTAAAAATTGCAGTGCAAAAGCACTAGAGCAAATTTAGAAGTTCAGACCTCCCAGTATTTAACAAAAAGCACCAGAATTAATCTGTCATCTGTTAGAGTCAGTCACTATAGGTAATAGAATATATAATTTTTCCAGCATGGTATTACATACATAACTTATGTGATACTTTCCCACATAATCTACCCCAAAAAACTCGTGCACAGCTCCCTGCTCTCCCCAAAGGTTCTGTACTCCCCACTCCTCTTTTCTACCCAGCATATCCTTCCACTTTTGTTTCTATTCCTTGCAGCAGATCTGAAGGACCAACTTTACACAAGACCTGGGAAGGTGGTGAGAGGAAGAACCAGTGAGCTTTTCTCCAGGGAAACATCACACTTGTGGTTTGAAAATTTTCTCACTGTAAGAGTGGGTTCTGAGAGGCCCAAATCATATTCTTGACGCTTAAATCAGCCTGCAACCCTGCCCTTCCCACAGCACAATTCCTCTGCCAAGCTTCAACCTCCTATTCCAGAGATGAACTACATCTTAACAAAATGCCTGAAATCATTATTTTAAAAAGCCCAAGGCAAAGGTAAAAAAGTTATAAACAACTCAGGAAAATATTCTAATGATAACTAGTGGATAACCTTAACTGTAACAGGAGGAGCAGCAGGGAAGGAGACCGGTTTGACACATGGTAAAATGTCAAACCTGAAAAATGTTTTATTTGCTTATTGTTGTAATTAATATTTTCTATGGGAATGTGAACTGCATATTCCACTGCAGTATCTCAATATGCAAACAAGTGAAATTAAGACAAATTCAGTATTTGGTCATCAGAATGCCCATGAATGAAGCACTTGGTAATGAATGCAAAACTCGCTTTAATGAAGCACAACTGCATCCTATCAGCTGGTTCATTTGGAATGGCATAGCAATGATATCTCTGAATTAGCAACTCCAGACATCATTAAATGAGGTAAAAAGATAAGATTTACTTTCCATATTTATCTGTCATTAGCTGGGAAAGTAAAACCTCACATCTCAGTGAATTTGTCTGCTATAAATAATCAGCAGTTTCCTACAGGAAATCTTCAGCTCTTTTTAAGACAGACAAGCACAAGTAAATATTTACCATAGTTGGAGCTGGGCGCTGTGTATTTGGTGCTGGACTTGCGGATGATATTTTCATGGATCTGGCACCACTCATTTTCGTTGTTACACCTAAAATAAAAGAACACTAGATCAAGTTAAATGCTTTCTGCTGAACCATCTTAGAACAGGAGAGTCAGCTTTGGTGTAGAGATAATACGAAAGGTTTGGATGAATGAGAGAAATCCCACGTAACTCTTGTTTTTAAAAGTGGAAGGAAACAAAATATTCCCTAATAGTTATGTCGTTTTTATGGACACTCTGGAGCCAGCAGTGATTCTTCTGTCATCAAAGCCATTGTTTCACTCTTCAGATTATGACAAGACCAAGAAATCTCTGGTTGTCCTGTTTGAATCCTGTGTATGTAGAAAACAAATTTTAGGCCGAAATTAACTACTGCCATGTATTACCTTTTTGTTTTTAATTTATTAAAAAAGTTAAAATCAAGGAATAAAAGTGAAATTTGAAAGACTAAATGAGCCCTGGATTTTTTAAAGTATCTCAGGAATTTACAACCAGTCTTTTGCTTACCTACATATTTTACAGAATGCCTTGAAACATGATGCAATCTCCCCAAAAACCAGAGCCCAAAATGCAAGAATTGCAGTGTCACTGAGAAAGGAATCAAGGAAACAAGCCCCACGTTCTGAGTCCGTAGCTTACTGTCCCATTGTATGAGAGAGGGACATTAGACTGGGGGAGAAAGGCAAAGAAGTGAAGTGTCCCTCTTTATTAAGCTTTTACATGAAAGATGAGCCATACAATCTCCTCTCCTGTGAAAAAAATGGAACCTTTACCACAAACAGTGGTACAGGCCAAAAAAGAAAGGAAAACCAGTATGTTGATCAAGTCTAACTGCATTTTAAATGCAATTGTGCTCTATTTAAATTACAACTGCAAGATTTAATGATTCCCCATGAAGTCAGCAATTTTTAACTCAGCAGCAATAGTGAATCTTATTTCCCCTGAAAAGCAATTGAATTAAACAATTTAATTAAACTTCTGTCCTATTGACTCCTAAAGGTTAAAAAAAAAAGGGAAGTTAATGCTCTAAGCTTTCAGCTCCTATGAGTCTTGAGAAATAAGTCACTTTGCAAAACTTCTCCCAAGGATATGAACATTTTTTCCCTTTTTTGCTTCCCTCCAAGAGTACAACACATCAGCACAACCAGGGTAAGATACAAACCAGCTACACTGAAGACATCAGGGATTTTTTTGTTTGCTGCACTATGTAACTGAAGAATAGCATGGCAAAAGGAATTAGGGCTATCTAGAACACATGGTAGCTGGTCATTTCCTACAGCCTCTGCATTACAAAACCACGTACTGCCAAGAATAATGAGAGAACCCACAAAGCCTGTTATGGTACCTACTGACAGCCCCCCAAATGTTATTGTAACAGCAAAAGGAACAGAGACAACTTGGAGTAAATGAAATACAAAGTGCAGACAGCAAAAGAGGAAAATATGGAGAAAAACCATTAGGAGTTACTTTCTTCCACTGTGCTACCCAAAAGTATTCACTTAATTAAAATGCTGATCAGGCTGTACTCCTGGGTTATCTGGTGCAGTTACATTGGGATCATCCCACTTCAAAACTTAGCTCCACCTATCCCACCATCCCTCCCTTCTCCTGCACTGGGTGTAGGTATCAGACACCTCAGCTGACTGTCAAGAACTCCAGAATACACAAAAACCTTCCCACACTGGTCACAGGACATGACACTTTGGCAGGGGAGAGGAGCAGCCAGGCTCAGGTACCCTGCCCCGAGGTGGCTGGATTTGGGATCTGAGGGTACATCCCCGTCTGTTCCTGCTCCTCTCTTTAGGGATCTCTTGTTCATAAGTTTGTCTAATCCCCCTTGGACCTGCTTACACTGCCTTGGGTTGTATCTCTTCCCACTATCACTTTTCTCCTCTTCAAGCTGAAGCTCCCCACATTCTCCATTTCCGACAAAGAAATGTCCCTGTGTCATTAAACATTTCACTTGCTCGACTCCCCCCTTCTATAACTATTATACCCCTTTTGGGAGGAGACATCAGCTATCCACAGTCACTCAAGACAGGCCAGCACTGAAGTGACCTTCCAGAACTTCACAGGATGGCAAATTGACCATATCTGCACTCCCCAAAACAATCTCTCAAAACCAAAATACAACAGAGCTAAGGCATTAATGGCCAGCACAACCCCCCTGTCAGTAACTTGGTGTTCTGTGCTAATTCAGCTTACTCTTCAAGAAAAAAATGATAATTATCTTCACATGGTCAAGGCATTAAAAGTCATTTATCCTACTGCAAATAATATTCTCCTAGAAGTAGAGGGATAACCTATAGGACAAATTCTATACCCTCCTCCCAGGTAAGATTACAAAAAATGCCTAACCTCTGATAATTTTTTAGTTGCTGTACAGCCTCTGGAGTGCAAGTTAAAATAGATTTCAGCCTCCAGTGACTTATGTCTGCCAATTAACCTGCCAAATAACAAAGTTATTCCAAAATCAACAAACCATAAAGATTGCTAAAGCCAGTGCTGCACCAGGTACCAAGGTAAGCTGCACTTTGCATTTCCTGAACACAAAAAGGAGGATATTCTCCCAAGTTTGACATATAGGCCTGAAAACATTTGCTTGGACCATGTTTTATTGTGTTCAGATTCTACTTGTCCAAATACCAAACAGATAACAGAATGTATTCCTCCTTTAAATAAGAATTTTCCCCTGAGCCAGCCATCACCTTTTGAGGTCGGCTGGTTCCACAGCAGATTTACCACTTGGAATGTTTGCCATGCCCCAGCTGGGGACAGCAATGGGATGTACAAATAGCAACTATGGAATATCAAAAGGGAAAAGCATTCAGGCATTAAGGGGAAAGAATTTTAAGCACTAGTGCTGGAGAAGGAGGAAAAAAAGGATAGAAGGAAAATAGGACAAAAAAATAAAACTGAAAAAGATAACATGAAAGAGAAATACATGAAGTTTTTAGAGGAATGGTAAGATTAACACAAGGAGTAATGTTCAATGAGCAAAAACTTTCATTAGAGATAAAAATAAATATAAAAATATGAAACCAAGTGATTTTAAAAAACGGACTGAGAATTTAATTTCCATCTCTCTTTTTAAATATTTTACATGTATATTAAAAAGAATTATAAAAGTAAACCTTTATGCTTTTACATAATGAGCTTATAACTACAGCTGTGGTACTATATCCTCTTAGTGAGATTTTAACATGACTGTGGGATTAACAAAGAGGAAAATCTCAATTGTGAGAAAGAAGTATTTTTCAGCCATAAATCTTTAACAATAATAAGGCAAGCAGAGAAAGACTGGTGAAGTAAATTGATTTTTTTTTCACCCTCCCATAAGCATTCTCTCTCGTGGATCCAGCAAAAGTCTCACTGAAAGATCATGTATTTGTTTCAGCCTTTGTTAGGTTTTCAGTCTCTCAAATTTTTTCCAGCTTCTCCCTGTGAAAAGGCTTTTCTGGCTGGCTGCTGGCTGCCTCATTTGTGGCAGCTGTAAGCTTTAGCCAGATAGTGTACAAAAGGAATGCTTTTTACTGCTCCTTGAAAAACACAAATACACCTCCCTCCTTATTTCATCTTTATGATGGTTTTGAGTTGGCCCGGGGCATGTTAGCAGTAATCAAAATGAGAGCAGCAGGTAAGAAAATCAGTTCAGTGCTGTTTAAGCATTCATATTCAATTTTATAAGGACAAAACCCTGTCATTTCAATTTTAGCCTACAAAGCAAGAAAAGGGGGGTTAGCTAAAGGAATGTGCAAAGAGAAGATGCAAGAGATAAACCTGTGAAAACTCTGCCATGAAAGACCAACAGCTATCAAAGCTGCAGAGGGGATAAGCCGGCGCCCTTCAGATAAATCCACGTTCCCTTCTGAATATTTCTGCTGGAGGTTTACAGAGAACACTCCAAGCAGCAGTAACGTAAAAGAATGAATGCACAAGACTTAAAAACAACCCAAGAGAGTGATAATAGTGATAAAAAATTACAAGCATCTGATTACAGAGCTGAATTCTGTTATGGGCTCTCCTTCCCCTCTGGGAAGGCACCAAGGGCTGCGTGGGGGACGTGAAAACAAGGGTTGAGGGGAGCAGATGTGATGGTACAAACCTGCTCAGGCATTTGGGCACACACTGCTGGCACTCTGGGTGTGTGAAGGGAATCCATGTCAACAAAATACTTCAGATTAAGAGGAAGAAAAGGGAAGCTCTGTATGCTGTAATTTTTATTTTATTGTTGTACCAGGACTTTGGATTGCTCTAAGTGGCTTTGTGACTTTATTTGTCCAGTATTTTAAAAAGTTTTTTCTCTTCTATGTTTCAGTGAATCAGAAGCTAAAGATGCATTAAAAGGGCACCAAAGCAGATATCTGATAACTAGAATGTTCCATTTCTGTGAACATTCAAGATGTTGTAGTTGCAATTATTAACACCACATCTACAAGGACAGTATTAACATGAACTACATAACCAAAACCCACTGGTCTGAGATAAGCTGAAACCGAATGGTGATAAAAGGCCAAAACTATCCAGATTCGACCAACAGAGAGAAGAAAGATGACCATTTTCTTCCCTGTAATTTGACATTTCTTCTGCAGTTTTCATAACTGCTGGCAAAGGAAGAATGGAGGAGCTGACTCTGAGAGACTTTTGTTTGGACTTCAGAGATTTCTAATGTACAAAGAGAAATCCAAGAACCCTTCAGTGAACAGTAAAAGACATTTTTTTCATTTATAGTTTCCCTTGAAGGTCAGTTTTTCTGCTGCTGAATGCACTTCTCAAAGGATAACAAAGTTCTGTAACCCGCCAAATTATCTTATTACTGTGGCCACAGACCACAAAGCAGTGTCAGCTGTATCTCAGCCCATCTGCAAAGCAGATCTTGCCAGTAGTTATTCCCACTGACAAAAGATTTAAATATTCCCTGCAGTCTCCAGACAGTTTGTCTGTGGCCTCTTTATTACAACTGTGAGACCACATTTCAGAATAAGAATTTGTTAGTTCAAAGTTCAAAATCACAAATAACTGTAAGACAGATTCCTGCTCAGGAAGCGTTGATTTGAGTTTTTCAGTCACACACTGTTGACTTCAGTTGTTCTCTACCTCCTTTGTTGGTCACTGTGACTGGTAAGGAACAGGAGATGGAGCACAAGTAACTATTCCCTTCACAAGATGAAATACAGCATATTTCTTTGGGTTTGAGCTTAGCAGATTTTAAATAAATCACGTTAATAAAAGAGCAGCTTTGCATGTCAAGATTTGGGCAATACTCAATAATTTCTGAAGCATTTCACATACTTGAAATATCTGTGGATAATATTCATTAGTTTCTATGAGCTGCTGGAATAATAAAGAAGCAAAGAACTTCATTCTAGGAGTTACTCACGTGTAAACTTTGAGAACAAAATCCTTCTCTTCCTTTATTTCAGAGATTGACTGAAGCACGTCCATGATGCTCAACACTGCACAGCCGTAGGGGCGGCGATAGTGTAAATGAGGGGGCCCTTTTTTGGAATCATTGAGCAACATACGACCTACAGTGAAGAGAAATTTCAAACATCAGGCATTGACATGCGGCCATCCTGCCTGTTGTGATCCATGACCCCCCTGAGCAGGCAAGATTCAACTCCAGCCTTCAGTCTGATGTTTGTGCACTGGGTCTGGTGGAGGTGGAGTTGGTTTTCCCCTCAGCAGTCTCAAAATGCTTGGCTGTGTGTTGGTACCCAAAGAGGTGTTTTAGCACACCAGTGATGCTGAGCAGTGCTGGGCCGTGTTGGTACCCAAAAAGGTGTTGATAACACACCAGAGATGCTGGGCAGTGCTGGCACAGCATCAAGGTGGCCTCTGCAGCATCCCCCCCACACCAGGAGGTTGGGGGTGGGCAGATCTTGGGAGGGGACACAGCCAGGACAGCTGTGGCCCAAACTGACCAAAGGGGTGCTCCAAACCACGTGGCATCTGCTCAACAATAAAAGCAAAGAGAATGGAGGAGGAGAGAGGGACATTTGTGACTCTGAGGTTTTTCTTCTGGAGCAACCTCTACATGCACTGAAGCCCTGCTTCCTAGGAAGTGGCTGGACATGGACTGCTGATGAGAAGTAGAGAATGAATCTTTTGTTTTCCTTGGCTTCTGCACACAGCCTTTCCTTTTGCTTTATTAAACTGCTCTGACTTTCACCCACGAGTTTTCCTCCATCTTATCCCCCCCCAACCCTGTCCTGCTGTAGGGGAGTGATACTGCAGCTTGGAGGGCATCTGGAGTCCAGCCAGGGTCAACCCACCACAACTTCTCACTCTTAAACTGCCTCAAACCCAGAGGTCCATTTGAACCTACCTGGCCCCCTGGGCTGCTTTAATTAAGGGGCATCACCTCATTTAGCTAAACAGAACAGTCAAGGGCAAAGTGAGCAGCATCATGTCTGGCCATCTTTGATTTGCAGCTCCATGACACGTATTTGCATCCAGATGGGCTGACTACAAATCATCTCTGGACTGAGCCAAGAATACGCCTTGTACTCACTCATCTGATCCACACACAGATTCACTGTGGTCCCTCCATTATAGTTCAGTATTTACACAAATCCTCACTTTTTACATTGTGTATAATATATATCACATATTATATATTGGTCATAGATCATGTTTGTCTTGCAGTGCAGGGAGGAGAATTCTGAGGTACAAAGCTGCTCAGTGATTCACTTCCTATTATTAAGGCAGTTTTAAAATAGAGTAAAAAATGCCAAGGCCAGAAAAATCACTGTGATAATCTAAGTGAACTTGTAACATTACACACAATAATTTGTCCAGTACTTCCCACATCAAGGTTAATACAGCATATCTTCCTACAAGCTTCATTAATCACCTCAAGTGATAACAGAGTCATTTGTGGCTTCAAAAGCACATTGTCATTCATAGGACAACACACAAAGCTGTGGTTTCACTAAGCTGTTTAGACCTGCTGTACTTCAGAAAAGGTGTCTGTGGCTGCTAATGGGTGTCAGCAGTGACTGGGCTGGCAACAGGGTTAAACACCCTTTCACTGCAAACACTCCCTGGCCATTCCTCAGTTAACCAAAAACCTGAAAAACACGATGACAATGCACTACTCACTTGTTTACAATAATATAACTGAAGAAACTGTCTGCTATTCCCACTTTATGTTGTTAACATTTTAGGTCTAATATTTAAAACTATTTAATATTTAACATAGGTAAAATATGTACTTGCTAATTTCTCAGGGGAAGTACAGACATTAATAAATTAGATCCATTTAAACCTGTTAATAACTAATTATATTCTTTTTAATTTAAACTTTTTTCTCTCCAACACCTTCCATCTATAAGAGATGCCAGCAATTCAATTCACATACCAGAAATCAAACAGTCCCTTTACTTTAAACACACTGCTGGGCTAAGAACTTCGAGCACTGCACTATACTCTGTAAGACATTTTAAATTCAACTTCTGTCACAAATACCTCCCATTCTTGCTACTGCAAGTGTCAAAAAGGTTAAATGAAGCCTAGCCTGGCCTGGCTGACTAGTCAGAGAAATCCATTCTCCCTAAACTTGAGTTTAGGCATCTCCCTAAACTTAAGTGTGGGTTCTTGGAAGCACCACAGACTCCTACAGTAGAAAGCAGACCTTTATACATATTTGTTTAACAGCCTCTGATTTACTAGATGTGGATGGGCAGGTATGCTGCTGTCCTGTCCTGTAAACTAACTACAAACATCAGTAAAAAGACCTCATTTGAAATTTTTAAACGTTAAATAAAAAGCCTTTTTAGTTTGTCCCTCTCCCCAAATGTGGTGTTCAATCAAGTATTTTGTTTCAGACTAAGAAAAAACCGTCACTGTTAAACAGTCACCAGTAACTTTCTAACACTTAGCTCCATATGGTCTGAATGTTAATCAGTCTATGACTGAGTTCTGGAAGTGGTTAAATCATTATAAAGTCAGCTAATTAAAACATACATTTAAAAATACTCTAAAGGCATTGTTAATTCTATCTATTCCAAGCATTAAATCATACTGTACCTATTCGGATTACATGGGCAACTATGTACAAGTCTCTCTTCATGTCCTTGCTGCTGAGGTCCTGAAAGATTGGAAAAAATACAGACATTAAGAGGAACATGTTGCACTTCCAACATAAGTGCCTGTCACTATATTACACGGATGAAAACTCTCAAATTTCATGTTACAGAAAAACAGGTCAAAGCTTCTAAAAGTGAGCTTGAAGAAAAGCCCAAAAAACAGGAAAAGGGGAACCTGTGGAAGAGCAAAAGGAAAGCTGGAGTGAATGAGGACAAGTAAGTATTAGTGACCCTGAGAGACATTTAATAATAAAGAAATAGATTAACAAAACACACATAACACTTTTCAAAAATTCATTACTGCAGCATTTTGCATTCACATGTTAGAAGACATCTTAACTGCAATTTTCTTGGCATGTTATAGTTTTCACTGATAACTTTATAAACAAATATGAACTTCAGAGACATTTCTCTGCCTTTTTTTTAAATCACAGGAAAGATCTAAGAAACATTTGTTCCTAAAAACATCAGCATTGCTTAACAAGTTTTCCTTATGCTACTAACCTCCCAGAGAAGAAGATTTTAAACAGATACTACATAGTGTGAGAATATTCATCCATGTTTTAGACTGACGAAAAAAGGCTGCCCCTTTCTCCACTCTATTAAGTGCTGTCATCTTACTTTCAGGTACTGTTTATGGAAAAATTAACTGGAACAATCTCAGATAAAATCTTGTGGTTTTGCTTAAATAAACTCTTCAGCTAAGAGGTTTTAAAACCACTGTAGAAGGAAATAAGTGGAATTTTTATATAAAGGTGGGGAGGAAATTTAAACTGTGGACAACTACGTTCTGCTATTCCTAGACTGAACCAATTTAGAATTAAAATTTGTATTTTGCTGAAAGCTAAAACACGAACTTTAAGTCACACAGCAAATTTCTTTCCCATGTGACTTGAGAAACCAAATCTCAACAACTGAGATTATGATGGCAATGCAACTCCAGATTACATTGATATGTAGCACAATAAAATCTGGGCACAGTGACTGAGAACCAGGCACAAAGGGAATTTATTCTAAGGAGAGGTGTCAATCCCTTTCCAATCCTGTTATATTGCTAAATTACAGCAGGCAAGTAATAAATTCATGGCTGTATCTCCTCACTGTTTAAAAGCAGCACTGTATTTCCCAGGGCAGCATATGCAGGGAGTTGCAAATACACTGTTTGGGATCCTGCTAAAGAGCAGATCGTGTCTCTCCTGAGCCAAAAAATTAAGCTATAAACGTCGTCCTTAGCATTTTCTCTGCAAGTTTTCTTCTGCTGCTGCACCAATAAGGGAACACACTTTCTAGGCTTTCTCCATCACCCAACACACCAGCGTAGCAGCATATGGTAGCCTTTATCTTACATGTCTTGGAGACATGAAGTTCCACACTAAGAGGGGGTTTGACATAGTTTTAATCTCAACAGTGCCTGACAAGACATTTCAAAGAGCAAAAAAACTTGGAGGTAGTGCTTAATGCTCTAGAGAGCAATAGATTCCTGAAAATATCTGTGCTTTGACAGGGAGAATTTTATTATACTATCAGATTACCAGTTCTAATTAACAGCAATTTAAATAACTATTTTTTTTAAAGGGCAGCTGTCAAAACATCAGAAAATGGCAGGGCATGAACATATTGATGGGTTCACACTTCAGTTGCTTTTCAATTTCACAAAAAAATACACTGTGTCACAGGCAAGAGGCAAGAAACATGGGCCCAGATGGCCTTGTATTTGAGTTTGTGCAGCAGAGGCTTTTTCCAAGGCAAGAAGTTCTTTTTATGACATGGACCAAATAATCAAAAGCCCCAATCCCTGCAAGGAGGTTTTCAGATAATTCCTCTGCAGAGAATGCGTGCACATGACTTGGGACCAGAGGAGGACAAACTACCTTTATTGTTTGCTTGTATGCCATATAAATAAAGACAGAAAGGTGTTTTTAGAACTGCATCCACAGGGTGGGTACTTCCCACATCCTTCTGAGCTGCTGCTTAAATGATACTAGTTCACAAATAAAATAGTAACATTATAATTCTAATTGAATGGCTTTTTAGAAAATCAGTCCTAAATTGTCCCTCCAGTATTGGGTATGGAAAAGAGTTACTCTCTAATAATGGTTAGTTCTTTACAGTGCTGGTTTCTAGAAATGTCTAGTTGTATGTTAAAAAACCCAAACACCATCACAACCACCTCCAAACCACTGGAATCAAGGATACCTGTGTGCCACTAATTAGTTATTTAATTCAGTTGCCAACCTCATAGGGTAGAGAAAATAAGGTATTTAACAAAAATAACAAGCTTATACTGTGCAGTTATGTTTCAATTCAGGCCCAGGAATGTTTCTAAAGTGTGCACAGGCTGAGGTTTGCTTGAGTGAGCTTTGATCTTCAGAGTGAGCAGCTTCTCACCTTCGCTGTGATATGACAGCAGATGTAAAAGCAAAGCCTAAAACCAAAGCCTGAGTAATTCTGATATCTTACACAGGGAGACAGCTGAACCCCTGGCAGTAACAGAGCAGGAAAAGACAGGGATCCCTTGAACTGTCTAAGATTGGGCTTCTTGCCTCTGGGAAAGATGAGTTTTTGAAAGATACTGTGGTGAGGGAGGGCAAGGAAATAAATTAATAGAGTCGAGATGAACACAAGCTTGGGAACAAACCTGATAATCACAGAATTATCTTATCTTGGAAGCATTTCCTAATTAAGAAGTTATGGTAAGATAGAACAATTGGGGATAAAATGGTTATTCAAAAAGCAATTATTTGTTTCTCTTTTCCTACAGACTTTGAAAAGTCCTTTGAATACACTGATGAAAAACACTGTATCAGAAGCATGACATTTTTTGCACAGATAATTTTTCCAATTATAATTCCTGTTATGTAGTGTATATGTTCTAGAGGAGTGAGAGAGTCTAAGTACCTACACCAGACACAGGGATGGAGTCTGAGCACCTCAGAGAACTGATACTGCAGCAGCTTTGGTATTTTTGTACAGTAACACCAAAAGGCTACTTGGGAGTGATCTCTGGTCAGGAGAGGTGCTACAGAGTGGCACTGTCTGCAATACTCCAGACTGGCCTTTTTTAGACTCTGTCATAATATGCAGCAGGTCTCTCCTGGAACTATGTTATGTCCCTGGCTCCAGTATATCATCATTTTTTAGAGTGTAAAGGCTGGTTTGAAGGTCACCAGAGCAAAACTGTTCCTCACTCTTCACCACAGAGTGAAGCAGGACAGCTGTTCCAGAAAGCTGACCCAAAGTCTTGTGGCATTGGTGTAGATGGGGAAGTTTGATGGCGAAAATCTTTTCCAGAATGATGAACCTCAGAGGCCTGAAAGTGTCAAACTCGATACAAAGCATCCTATTCTGCCTTTTGGGAATATTCCTTAGGGATATTCCATAAAGACCAGACACCAGAGCTGGAGCTTGCTCCCTGGGTACTTTCTCCTAGCCCGGAAAGACTCTTGGTGTTGAGTTACCAACCATGGAAACACTAAGAGACTGTTACCTCTGCTGATGTTCAACCAGCTGTAGCACTTCCTAAACCCGACCTGCTACTGCTGTCAGCATCCATGTCAGAGCTATTTTTGGACTGACCCACACTTCTTACATCCAGATGGAGGCAGAACTGAGCATCCTTATATCTGGCTGGATATACTCTGTTCCTTAAGAGGAGAAATTTCACTGTCTTCTTAAAGGAACCGTGCTGGGAACCTGTTTCAGTGTCCAGCCCTGCCTGACCTTAGAGAGTTCCACTGCCAGAACCAAAGCTCATAGCAAAGCTCTCCACCGTATTTTTATTTCACTGAAGGTAAAATACTTCTGCCACAGAGCTTCTAGTGTGTGCACAAGCTAAAGGTGAGACACGATGGAAGGTGTTTATCACACTTGGGATCTGATATTCCTCACAGTTATTCTGTCATGGGCTGTTAAGTTTCGACGTGTCTAGATTTTCACATCTGAGAAAAAGTGGCAGATAAAATCATGGTCTGACATATGATTCAGAGGGAATTCTGAGGGAATTTTAAACATAATTTAAGATCACTGCAGAAAGGGATTTCTGACAAGGGCATATGGGGACAGGACATGGGGTAATGGCTTCACACTGACAGAGGGAAGGGTTAGATTAGATATCAGGAAAAAATTCGTCACTCTGAGGGATGAGGCCCTGGCACAAGAGAAGCTTGTCCAGAGAAGCTGTGGATGCCCCATCCCTGAAGGTGCTCAAGGCCAGGCTGGATGGAGCTTTGAGCAACATGGTCTGGTGGAAGGTGCCCCTGCCCATGGCAGGGGATTGGAATTGAATGATCTTTAAGGTTCCTTCCAACCTGAACCATTCTGTGATTCCATGATTCCACTTCAGTATAACCAGTACAAACGAAGAAGGCAGTTAGGTGAGGGGTGAGTCTGAAGAATCAAAAGGGAAAAAATCTGAGCTGGCTATTTCATTCCCAAATGAGGAATCATCTGCTAGGAGCTAGATAGGTGTTACTCCTTCAGTCTTTCTGGCACAGAAAGTCAAAGACTGCTGGTGCACTTGGTGGTATCTGCTGTGCCTCAGGATGGGGTAGCTGTTTGCACAGACCTGCTGTGGGAACTCTGGATGTCACAATGTTCCCTTTATTCCAACCAATTCCCCATAGCTCAGCTGGGCTGTTGTTTCTGCAGCACATCCCGTTCCCTCTGTCCCATCCACACCCTCTGCTCCTGACCTGGGAGGGTCCTGTACCATCCACCTACACGGACACTCCAGTGGGCTGTGACAAAAGTCTGCCTGCAGAATTTTCAGGTTTTCTCTGTGTGCTGTTGGAGTTGTTTGCCTGACTTTGACTCTGAAAAAAGTGCTTTGTTTTTTGTTAGGCCATCACAGCATCTTCCTGTGCCCTGATATCTAAGAGCACAGCACACGCAATGAAAATATTAAAAATTTCACACTATGAGCAGGAAAAGATGCACTTCAAGGGAAGTACTTCGGACTATTTACTTAGCCATAAAAATAATTTAGAAGTACATTCATTTTCTATGTTAACATTTAGTCACAACCATAACAAAACTTAGAAACAGCCTCTGTTCTGCTCAATATATTGGAGAGGAAGAATTGTTTTTCCCTCCTCATGGTGAGTGATCTCCAACTACACTCCTGGAAGGGCAGAAGGAAGGGAACAGACACGTACTGTGAACAGGGCACACATTCGATCGATCTTCTCCGGGTTCCTGGGGCCTCCATTCTTGTTTAGCCTCACCATAAACCTCTCACTGAAAAACAAATAACATTAAAAAAATGTGTTTCAGGTACACACTTCAACAGAAAAATACAGGTAGGTATGGGTTTTATTAAAAAAAATGGTTATTATTATTCCAGTGGTTATTATAATTCCAAAGTATATGAAACAGTACTCACTGATCTTCCTCAAGTTACATGGAGTAGCACAGAAGACTTTTAATAGTAAGTACTCTGCTTGTGAAAACATTGTGTTGATGCATATTCATGATGCAATAACATTATTTTAATGTGAATATAAGAAGCACAGAATCTGAGCACATTACAACTCCTCCAGGCAAAGGCTAAGGCAAACTTGCTCAGGGCCTTTGGTAAAACTGAGTTCATTAAAATCCACTCAAAACTAAAAGTAACAAGAATACCAATTAAGCAATCTCCTCTAACACACAGCATTTATAGAGGCAATATCCTAATTCAAATACATTAGGATTCAATTGATACAACTCTTATCAGTCAAATTAATCAGCCCTTCTATAATAAAACCAGCATGTATAGCCAGACTGCAAAATGAACACTCCTTACTATGGATGGTAAGACATGGACATTCACATTATTTCTAAAGATAAAGAATTTATGTGTAAAAAAAAGTTTGATGAGTCATTTTTTTACAAGTGTGCAAGACCACACCAAGTATTTTCTTCCTAGATTTTCTAGACCAGAATTTTCATCCTAGATTTTCACAGAAATAACATGAGAGCACATCATTAGATCTTCCAGCTACAGTTCCATTATCTCACAGGTCCTTTCAATTCTATCCAGTATGACTGTATCAACTCCATTAACCTTTATCTGACACATTTTCCAGTACTGTTGGCCTGAAAAATATGAAAACACAGTGTAGACACTTTGGTAGTTTGCTCCCAAAGGTCACTCATCCCTACTGTTAATCCACATGGGTCATCATCAGCTCAGAAATGCCTGATTTCAGTGTGCAGCCAGTGCTTTTTGTTACTCTTTCTTCTGTATGTTAAAGAGCCCTTTAGAAAAGCTCATTTCTTACAGGGTAGCAGTGACAGCCCCCCAAACAAGTAAGCAAGTTAACATTGTTAAGAAATTCAAGAAAAAGTGCTGGAAATGTTTTATAGAACTTACCCATGGTGCAATTTTTCAACAGCATTTCATGAACAGTTCTAAAAATGTAGGATTGTAACAGTCTGGTACTGGCACCACCTACACCACAAATACCAACACACACATCTGTGTATTCCACACACACGAAGCCAAGTCCCTACTCATCCTGACTGGAATATATCAGACATCACAAATTGGCATTTTTACTACAGCTCATGCAACCTGTCCATTGTAAAGGCTGATATATTTTCAGAACTGTTGCTTTTGTTGGAATGGCTCTGCAAGCACAACTCACACACCTCCTTATAACCTCTGCACGATTATTTGTGTGAGTTTATCATGCTCAGCAACCCAGATCATCCTCTCTGGCTGTTTTGCTCTCCCTGTTATTCACTATTACCCCAATCTCCATGTATCCCACAACCCCATTCAGTTATTTTAATTAATTTGCCACCAATTCTTATAACCTCAGAGATTGCTGAAATGCCACAAAGAAATCCAACAGAAACAGATATTTGATGATTCTCTACCTATAACTGCTTTGAGATGTCAATTAGTAAGTTAAGAATGTTTTAGCAAATGCTTTAATCATGTGGCATAATCAAACCTTTTAGTAAGAATTTTGTGATGTGTTAAGTAGAGAGCAGGGCAATATTACAACTTCAGTACATTACAACAACAATTTTACTTCTTCATAGTTACCTCTATCTACCTAACACATAATTCAATAACAACATTACATATTCTATTTTAAATTTCCAGTAAGATATATTTTTGAACTTTCAACACAGGTTTTTCTTTAATTTTTTCAGCACTAATGAGCATTTCATTTTCATACAGAAGCTGAACACAATACTGTCTGCCACAAAAGCCTGTGCAGGCTGTCCCTCAGACAATGGCAGAGAGGGGAGTGCCAAGTCTTTCAGATGAGGTGTCTATATATATATTTCATTCATTACCAAACGTTGTATTGCTTAGTCTGCTTTCAAAACATCCAAAGAGGGATACTCTAGAGACTCGCTTGCAGGGTTTTATTCCATTAATAAGTGGAAATATTTTCAAGTTTGCAATTCATCTTTTCCTTGTTAGAGCCATAGAAAAAAATCTGGTTCCTCTCCCCATAATCCAGTGCTTTTCAAGAAATGAAGCAGGTCACCATCTTTCCCACCTGCCTGTTGATCAACTGTTCCCTTATTCCAGCATTACTTCAGTAAGGACCTTCAAATTCCTTCCTTTAATTTCCAGTCCTTCCTTGAGTCCTCTTGAGCTTTTACGACTAAATAACTAAGGGGGCTCTGAGTTCTCCAGAGCATTTGAGACCAGGGGAACACAGAGAGTCATTTGTCCAAGCCACCTCCAGTTCTCCTGCCTTTCCTGGCAGGTCGTTTCTCCCAAACCTGCAGTTTTGTTCCCCATCTCTGGCATTTCTCTCATCTTTGGTACCACTGATCAAGGACAGTTTACAGAAACTACCCTGGCTATTCCACTGGGATCTCACTGGTGCTGCTGATGTTTGTATCCCTGGAATGGGACTGGAATGTTTTAACACTGGTGACCCATATTATGAACTAGTTATAGTGAGTCACCTGCTTCCTGTTTTACAACTGCAAATTCATTTCTGTGTCAAAGCAAATCTGGAAGAATAACCCTGTTTTCAATGACCTGAAGATCCACTGCCTTCATCTGTCACTACAGCTCTATTTTTAGAGAAAAATACATACATTTAGGGTCAAGAAACTTAATGGGAATTCAGTAATTTAATTTCTTATTTTGGGAGCTATGTCCTTTGAAAGAGTTCAATCTTCAGTGTGCCTTTTCCTCAAGCTTATCTTCTGCACAAGGACAAGAGCATGCATAGAATCTAGACTAAATTAAAGTCCAGTTTAGTGAGACCAAAATATCAAATGGGAATAAACTCCATATGGAAATTAATTAAAAAACCCCAGTAGTTATAAATGCCAAATGACTGGTGGAATTTAAGTATCGGGAGGTACCAAGATGAAATCTGACTGCCTGATCCTACTACAATCAAAAACCCCCCAAAACCAAAACCAACCAATCAAACAAAAAAACAAACCCAAAAAGCCAACAACTCAATAAATATTAATTTTCAGCTATTCTGGAAATACACCAAAATAATTTCTCTTGCATAAAATCAGAGATAAACGCATCACAGCAGAGAAAAGAATTAACATTTTACCTTGCTGGGTTCAGACCTAAGATGTGCCACGGTAGTAGCAGCATCTTTAACAAAAGCTTATTTATTCCTTTGCTCCTATGTGCTGTAAGCAACCTTCAATTACTCTAATTGCACCATCTCCTCCTGTGCTAACTCACATCACAGTGAAACCACCTCTTGTGCAGCAGTCAGGCCGGGTTTACAATCACTCTCATGATTAGTAATTGCTAAAGCTACTCAAATCTAGGAACCATTGCTCTGACGAGCAGAGTCAAACAGCTTCTTGTTCATTCACTTGAAAAGAAGGAAGAATGAAAGGAGTGTAGTGTCTCACTTCTTGGCTGCCCTGAACTGCCTGAAAAGCAGGACCATCCTGAACTGGCATCTGTCTCTGCAAAAAGGAAGGAAGCCATCAATGGTTTGGGACATTACGTTTTCAGCATGAAAGAGGAGGCAAACAGGGACAAAATTTACTGTTGGGTGAGCAGCAGTGGCATTTTGCCCATGGGGAGTTTTTGTTGTTGGGATTTTTTGCATAACATGCAAAGATGACAACTGAAGGACAGGCCTGGCAAAGGGCTCGGGATGGATTGGCGAGGCCTTGCATTAACTCATGCACAGGTTTAATTACTAAGGGGTGTTGAAAGGCAAAAATCCTGACTGAGCATCAATTTTGAACGTAGGCACAGCATTAGTAGATGGATAATGCCAAAGCAGTGGTAGTCTGGAGAGAGTCTGCAGATCAATTTGATGTTTGAATTGGAAACTGGTGATAAAGAACAGATTAAAAAAAATTAATTCTTTAACAAAGTCCAGGAGATTGGTTTTCTGAAGCAGGAACAGCAACACATTAGGGCTTCAATCTCCTTAAGCAGAAACCTCATATCTTGTACCCTTCCCTTGCCTTAAATTATGGTTCAGCAGACATTTCTCCCAGAAATAAATACCTCCTTCACCCTCTCTATTCCAATATGCCACTGAAAAGGAAACAGTGCAAATATGTTCTCTAGTTTTTCTTCTTTTCCTCAGTGCTTCCTATTTCCAAAGAAAACTGGGAGAACACTGAAAAAATCCAATATTATTACAAATATCTCAGTCCATTCTTAGAAGCTGTATTTAATTGGGTTTTCAGAACCCAACATTTGTCCAATTCCTTCTAAGAATAAAGGTGATTTTAAAATACATATTGGTCCCATGACACATGTAGAAGTGCAAAGTGCACAGGGAAAAGGGTCATACGGTAGAGGAGAAGATCATTTAACAACTTGTATTTTAGACTTTGATCTTCTTTCAGTGTCTCCCAGGTAAAAAACTCTACCTGCACACAAAATAAAAATCTGAAAATGCTGTCAGAGAAGCTGACAGGAATAAGCTACAAAGACCTGGAGAGCCAGCACAGTTCACCTCCTTTCAGTCCTACCAGTTAAGAAATGGTGATAAGCATGATACTATTTAATTTCTCCTCTCCTCCCACTGCAAAAAAAAAACCAAAACTCTAGTCTCTTCTTTTAATGAATGCTAATATGCCTGATAATAATTCTAGAATAAAATTTGAGTTGCCATTTGAGTATCACAAACATTTTAAGATGTTACTGTAAAAGCACCATTTTTTGTCCCAGATTAATCTCAAGAATAAACTCTACAAACTGCAAGCCCAAGTCATTCAGGATGGAGCTTGGGATGAGCTCATCACTCTCTATGGCAATAGAAACCTTGCCAACATTTGCCTTCAGAATATCCCAGTCGTGCTGTGCACGCCACGTTTTGGGCAGTTCACTTCATCAGAGCCATGAAATACTGCATTCTTCCTACCACTGCGTGGTACAAGCTCTACAAGGACAGTAAGTTGACCAGGTGAATGGAATTACGTTAGGAATTACTGGCATATGATCAAAGTATTTTCTTAAAGCTGCAAAAGGGAGCTTGTTTCAAAATATTTGTAAGTTAGGAGAGAAACACCATGGAAGAGATCCCTGGGGTTTGGTAGGAGGGAGAGAGGAAACTGAACTACTGTGTCTAAACCTTCCAGTGTGGACCAGCTAATATTTGCATGGATTAATTTGAGAAGCTGTTCCTGTATCAGAGAGCAGGTACCCTGAGCCAGCACAGCACAAGTTTTCAAGCCCCAGGGCAGCAGCATTAGCCAGTTTTCCAGGAAACAATTTCTGTTCTCCAACAGCCTGTGTGGAGCCAGAGAGAAAACCCGGCTGTGCTGCCGTAGCTTTGCAGTCGTGGTGCATCCTGCAGTACAGGTAACACTAACAATAATGAGGCTTCTTATATTTGCTTGTACAACTTTACACAAGATTCAGGGGGAAAAAAAATTATTTTCATTCCATTTGCCACAATCTCTCTCATGTTTGTCAACTGCAAGAACATTACTATGCTCAGTGATGAAAATGGTCACTCCAGCACTGTAGCCTGATGCTTTTGAGAGCACCTGTAGAAACTTTCTAAACAGGACACAAGCTTCACATTAGGCCTTCTGAACTTTTATTTCATGAACATGGTCTCATGTTCAGGAAGAAAGCATGCATGTATATCAATGTGTCAGTCATTTCCCACTGTCATAAATACCAGGTTGATTTTCCTCTGTAAAAAGCTTTTCAAGTTTATCATGATCATGTTTCAGAGTTGCTAATTTTTGCTCATCCTCTTGGAAAAAACCTAGGTCCTTACAGCTGCTGTAAGAATGACCTAATAATAAAATCTCCCAGAGCTCCACAGAATGAGTCTTCATTCTCAGTGTGAGTGTGAGAGCAAGCCAAAGCATATGTACAGAATGATACTGTGTCTGTGAAGAACTCCATTCCCATTTACAGTGTAAACCAACAGTGTGTTCTGGATCCCAGGGCACAGCAGTGTTTGAGCAATCCATCATCCACAGCGGTCACTGCTGAGCCCTGGAGACAGAGGGATCACCTCTGCTGAACTTTCAGTTTGCTCAGTGTCTCAACAATGACTCATGGACTGTTTAAAAAATCTTCCTTTTCAGGCAAGTGCTCATGGAGTGTGTTTGTTTTTTCCCCCTTTTCTTTTTGTGGGGGGAGGAAGGGGAGTTCTTTCCTGAGCTGCCTTATCCAGCAGATCTGCAGTAACCCCGGTTTCACAAACAAGTGAAGCAAAGTACACTGCTTTGGTTTATGGAGTGTATTTTATAAAGACATCTTAGAGAAAAGAACACAAAATCTGTGAGGGAAATGAATCTGGCCCTGAGAAAACGGCTCCAAGCAACACAGTTTGCTTCCCAGCAAATTCAGGCTTAATGCTCATGAATTATTAAATTACCACATTGGCTGGAAGCCCCGGGGGAGGATTACAGAGCTTACAGTAAGACTGTTACTGCAAACACTGGGTTTCCATAGAAACAGAAAATAGTGAAAATAACTACCTGTCATTTCTCTCTACCACATTTAAGGGAAAGTCACCACAATGTTAAAGCATTATTGGAGCTTGCAGGAGAAAGGTAGCCAAGAACCAATTACATTCTCCTTGGGTTCTCATGACTCTGCCACACTTTGAACATTTGACACTGTCATTAGGATTTTTCTGTTATTCCCATCATGAAAGGTACATATTTGTGTTCTTGAGTGGAATCCTCTCAATTAGCTAGAAAAGGTTTCTATTTTCAAAAAAAAGAGAGACTTCAGTCATCTGTTGAGATTCCTCAGTGCCTGCCAATGACCGTGACTTTAACTAATGAAAAGCAGGGCAGACTGACCTGCCAGGTGGCAGGAGAGAAAAGCTTTGTAGAGAAGACTTCTATGTTGGATTACAGGTATTTTGTAGAATAAGTATTTTATCACCATCTCCAACCTGGGAGGATCTAATGGTTCTGAGGGCTAATAGAGCAGCTGTCGTATTTAATTCTTGCTCCACAGCCCACATATCCCTGTCACTTGGTTTTGCACATGACAGCTCCTCTCAGAGACACAGAACTGGGTTTAACAGGGAATTTTACCACAGAAAGAGCTCAAGTGTAATGAATAGTATTCCTTACACTGGGCCTTCCTACAGACAGAAAATTACCTGTAACTGCTTTTTCTGAGCTGTTCACTGAAACATTTTGACAATGTGTATTTGTCCCCTGCCATTCCAGACAAAAGTCTCTTCCAGCTGTACGTGTTCATGACACATGGTCATTCTTTCTGGGCAGGAAAAGGGAAGAAGTAGTTCAACTGCCTGCAACTAATTGATTTCTTCCTGTTAACAACTAAAAAAATCAACACACCCCTGTAGAAAATTCTGTATCCCTGCCTATTGATCCCTCTTTTGGGGGAAGGAGGGTGATGGTGGTGAGAGATACAAGATAAGACAGATTTTTTTGTAAAAGCTCCTTTTTTATAATAGCTTCATGTTAGTAATTTTATAGGAAATGAAAAAAATAGTAATTTTATAGGAAAGAATTAACATCTCTAATAAAATCACTTACATCTCTTACAGGAGTTTTCATATACAAATCCAGATAGTAACCATTTCTCTTCCATATCCTACTAACAGGACAGGGGATAAATAGGCAAACCAAGCAAATGCAGATTTCAGAGAGATCTAGGGAATGAAAGCAACTGGTAGAGAAAATGATATATTGCTCCTCCTGCGCCCTATTCTAAAAATCTGCACACAAAAGACCCCCTATAAAATACTCCATAGGTTTTAAGTCTCCAGTGATGATCAAAGTTGCATTTTCTAGAAGTTACATACTCGATCAGAAAGACTCCTTGTCCCCAGCTGTGTGTGTGCAGCAAACTTCAGAGACCCACATATTTTCCATGTTATCTGGAGTGACCAGAACAAGGCACTGCTGTGATAACAATATTCCTTAGTGTTTGCTTAGTTTGTGAGGAAGTCCGTCTTGAGCGGGATGAAACACTGATGTTACTATTGTTACTATTGCTATGAATTATCTATTGCACAAAACTCAGAAATAGACTTTCCTTGAAACCCTAAGAACACATTAAACTAAAGCACAGGAGGAACTGATGGAGGATTAGCTATTCCAACAGATCGGATTGCTAGAAGAGGTAAAACTTGAAAGATTTTTTTTCGTGACTAAGCAGAAGAAAAAACTCATTAGTTGGTAAGCCTAATCCTTAGGAAAATTCTCTGAATATTAAAGAAATAATTCTGAGTGATACAAAGTTATTTTTTCCCAGCAGACAAATCATTACACTGACAGTGAATGAGATAACTTTTTAAATTTAAAATAGCTATGCTATTAAAAACATAACAAAAGGAAAATTTAGCACATAATTGCACAATAAAAGTAAAATATAATTTTCTGCTTCCTTACATAGCAACTGGCAATAGTGCAGCATGATAATATTTTAAAGCAATTAACTGGGGATAAATACCCACACACTGCCACAGCACTGCCAGAGCCATTACCTGAGAGAGAAGCAATATAGAAAAAAGGATCTTCAGGTCAGTTCCATACCCTGGGAGAGAATGCAGTCGGGCTCATCTGACACAGTTTTTAATGTGGATCTTTCCACATTAACTAACAATTTCTTTTGCAGCTATTCAACTTCAACCAGACTCATCTATCCAGTGGCCCTGTCTTCCCTTCTTCTGACCTTATTAATGCTGATATTCCTGTTTATTCTCCACCTGCTCCCTCTCTTCATTCTCAGCTGCTAAGTCTCCCTCCACCCGAGCAGCACCTGGTGTCTACAGTGTGTGCAAGTTCTACAGCTCTGGGTTGGGGCAGGTAGGGTTGCTCTGTGCAGGTGTTCTCCCACTAAGGATCCTGATCCTGCACATCAGAGCTTTCAGGGGAACTTAAACCCCTACTAAGACAGGACTTGTGGACAATTTGCCATCACCTTTCCTGAAGCTTGCTCAGTGTTTGAAATGGGATGGTAATTATCCACATCAGGAACTGTTATAAGAAAATTATTCAAGATGATGAGTAAGCACAATGAGCACACTGAGCCAGCAGTGTGCCCAGATGGCCAAGGCCAATGGATCCTGGCCTGGATCAGGAACAGTGTGGCAGCAGGAGCAGGGAAGTGATTCTTCCCCTGTACTCAGCTCTAGTGAGGCCACACCTCGAGTGCTGTGTCCAGTTCTGGGCCCCTCAGTTCAGGAAGGACATGGAAGGGCTGGAGCAGGTCCAGAGAAGAGCAACGAGGCTGGGGAAGGGACTGGAGCACAAGAGCTGTGAGGACAGGCTGAGGGAGCTGGGGTTGTTCAGCCTGGAGAAGAGGAGGCTCGGGGGAGACCTCCTCACTCTCTTCAACTCCCTGACAGAAGGGGGGAGCCAGGTGAGGGTTGGTCTCTTCTCCCAGGCAACTCTCAGTAAGACAAGAGGGCTCGGTCTTAAGCTGGGCCAGGGGAGGTTTAGGTTGGATATTAGGAAGAAATTCTTTCCAGAGAGGGTAATCAGACATTGGAATGGGCTGCCCAGGGAGGTGGTGGAGTCACCATTCCTGGAAGTTTTTAAGATGAGACTGGATGTGGCATCAGTGCCACGGGCTGGGAACCACAGCGGGGTTGGATCAAGGGTTGGACTTGATGATCTCGCAGGTCTTTTCCAACCTGGTTGATTCTATGATGTAATTTTAGCTACACTGTTCCTGATAACATTTTTGAGCAGCTGATACACATTTCTATTGACAGTTTAAAAGTGAAGAAAATATGACTAAACGATGATGAGGACCATGGAGCTAATGACCATCACCAAATACAAACAGAGATGAGGGATTCCTGTCAAATTTGTCAACGTAACCTTCAGCAACTTGGTACAGATTTTTACTCTCGTGTCTGAATTGGGAATACTGTGTCAGAGACAACTCCTACTGCAGAAAGAGTGAAAATCAAACCCCCTACAAATTCATAATTTCTAACTCCAATGTTTCAACGTGGTGCATTTCATTCTATTCTATCTAAACACTGTCACAAACATTTACTCTTTACAGCCTCCCCCCACCACCAAATGCAGTATCGTGACTTCTACAGGACCAGACTGTACAAGTGAGCAGCAGCTTGAGGAAACTCTTCCTTTTCTAACACACTCACACACTGCCCAAACCAAAGCCAGTTTGATCATGCCCTGAAAGTTAACCTGTTTACCAGGCCAAGGAGACATTTAAATTGATGATGATGTTGTTCTCCAATATTTTTTCACCTTTAACATCTTAAACTTTTTACATATTTGTCTGCTAATTTTTAAGAGGGAAAAGAATTTGGTTGGAAAGTATCTCAAGATCCAGAGATGAGTTACAAACTGGAAATCACTACCTGCATTGCCTCTGCTAGTTATCACCACACCCCACTGCAGAACAGTATTAACAGCAAAACATTGCCACCCAACATATATTGACTCAGCCTTGAAAAATAGGGGCAGATGATTTCATGCCAGATGACTTTAGAGTAGCTGAATCCAACTATCATGATGTTCATCAAGAGTGTTTTTTCAGTCCATAATTATGTTTCCAAGTCATGTTTCTCTCCTGAGAACTGCTTTGTCAATGGTGCTAAATCCTTAAGGCAGAAGATTTGGGACAGACTGTACTGCTCACATTCTCCCCAACATCCACCCACAAACCGAGTACATTTCCACATGAAACATCTTTCCGTATCAACTATTAGCAACAGCATTAAAGAGAAAGCTTGTGTTTTTTCCTCACTTTGACCATGGCTTTTCCATTTTAACACAGAAATAGATGCTTCCAAATCACTAAATCCCAGCCCTGTACTGCAGTGCTGGCCAGCTGGGGAGAAGACAGGCTCCTACAGCTCTAGTATTTTGCAGTCACTGTGGGTCTCAGTTTTCTCACATTCCTGCACGTGTTTTACCTAGCCATCTGCTGAGAAAAAAGGGATTAACATTTTATCCTTCAGTGGGGAGGAAAAGAATGTGAAAAGGCACCTCAATGAAACACAATGAGCTGTTTTATTAAGGGCTAGATGTTAACCTTGCTGACACCTCCACGTACTCTGAGGTAAAGGATCAAAGCAGTGTGAGAAAAGAATGAGGCAATGAAGCTGCTTCATGAACTTGAGAAAATTTTGCTTTTTACAGGAACAAGGACTTTCTCAATAATGCAACTAAACCAATAAATGTTGATTTGCATTACAAAAGCTCCAAGCACTTATACATCAACCACTGAAGGATAAAGTCCTGCTTCAGAGCAGACACATTTCTCTGCTCTGTGTCTTATTGCCCCAGACAGAGAGGGACAGCAGGAAGTTTGGAAAATACTCTGTCAATATATCTTTTCCTAATTGCAATCTCCAGTCAAGATCAGCTTCCATTACGATGCTGCTGCGAAACCACCAGCTGACAGAATACAGTAGGACAGGCTTCTATCTAACAGATTAATTTTAAGAGCAGATGGGATCATTACAATAATTCAATCTTGTCTACTATATAACACAGACCACACACTACTTATGCTAATATATCTTTGGGTTTATTTGCTTGTTTTAAGGGGGGAGAGGCTGAGGCAGATGTTTGGCTTATAAAAATACGTATTTTGTAACTCCTTGTTTTTCCCCCCATACCTTTTGACTGGTTTTTGTATGAGCATTTGCTGTGTCTTTCCTTACCTTAAAGTGCAAATGATTTAGGCTTATGATGCATATGAGGACATCAACTTACAGTGTAAAAGAAGGAAGTATATTCTGGCAGCACACAGTATTTCAAGACAAAATTTTGGACAGGCATTTTACATAAGAGCAAACATCCCTTGTTAGCAAATCAAACCCTCAAAGTCTGGGCCATTACCTCCAGTCATGTTGACATTTATCTCTTAAGTAATAGGAAAAAAATATCATAACAACATGGTATGTGCTCACTGTGTAAGGCTGCAGTTACACAGCATAACACCATTTAGATACAGCCCAAAGGCACAATTTAGTATAGATTAAAAAAAGAAAAAAGGTGTGAAATGCTAATCAGTCCAAGCTAATAACAACTCAAATTATTACTACACTGTTACTGTGCCTTTCCTACACTCCTGTCATTGCAGTGCTTCACACTCCCACAAATTTACTCTCTTGAATGATTTTAATTCCATTATTCCCTTTTTTCTTTCTCTTCCTCCTTAAAAAAACAAGCATTTTATTTTTGAAATAAAATTATTTTAAATTATAATCAGAGGAAGAAATTATACTAATTCCATGTGGATGTTTCTCTTATACTGACAGCAAAGAGAAAGAATAAAGATCTGAAGAAAACAAAATAAATTTAACTTAACAGTGAATTATTAATGAAGGCCTGCAAAAGGAAATGAAAGGAATGGTTTGAGAGAAGCAAACAAAAAAAAAAGAATGTTGGAAGGTGAAAAGCTTAGATAACTATTTGATTAGGCCCTGGAGAAACAGAATTTTTTATAAAAAAAAGGAAATATGATAAAACTCAGTGGATAGAATATTGTGCTCTGTTCCAGGCATTATGGAAATGAGAGCCCTCCAGGAAAAGTGTGGGAATGTGCACAGATGAGAACTACTCACAGCTTTCAAGGTCAATCACTGTGCAGGATCTTTCCCCCCATTTCATTGAGCCCTACAAGAAATGGGTTACCCGTACATAGATTTATAGACACTTCCTAAACCTGATCATCATCCATGATCCCCAGAAATTTCCCATGCTTTAAGAGTCTTAAGGGTCCAGCTGGGAACTACTGAAACAGAAGGAGTATGTGGTTCTGCATTTGCAGGTACATTTATTTCTCTGCTTAACCCTTTCCCCCACCTCCAACTTACATAAATTCCCTCAAAGCTGCCTTGACAATACGACATTGTCAAACAAAATATACTGACAAAAAACACACAAACACTAAAAATGCAACAGGACTCTAAGTTTTAAGTATTTGCCACACTTCTGGGTGGGGTAAGTTTGGATTCTTACTATTAACAATCGTTTTTCCTGACAGAACTTACAGGTAAAATAAGGTGCAATCTTAAAAACTTCTGCAGTACTGAAAAAGTTACAGTAGTGTGGATCCACAAAATGCACAGAGGATCAGACTAAGTATTCCCCATGGCTTCCACCCTTCTTTGGGTAAATTGTGGGGTTTTTTGCTAGCATTTGGCTTAAGTAAACTTTCTCTCATGTTTCCTGGGACACTATAAGGTCACGTGGGAAGCATGTTCTGCTGTACTCCCCATCCTTCACGGGTCCTTAAGTAACATTTCCAGAGTACATTTTCATGAACTTTAAACTTTTCCAGCTTTAGGTTGCATGTCCATAATACAGGCTCTTCAGGTGCACTGTACATTTAATATTTTTCAGAATCAAGCTCTTAACAAGAGGTGCTGGGAGCACCATACAGAGAAGCACTACAGCAGCACAGAGCAGAAGAGAAGGTAGTTCTAAAACTGAGTAACAGCCACCTATCCATACGTAATTTCTTAATTTGATTTAATTTCCTAATGTGATGGCTTCTAGGAAATCTTGTTATTCATTACCTGAAGCAAAAGAATGCAATATACTGCAAATCTGCTAAGGAATATTGGTTTCCAAAAGAAAAAGAAAAAAAAAAAAGATCATTTCATGAAGACATTGCAAAAATAGTTACCTAGATACTGGAATTAGGCATATGGGGATAACGGATGTTAAAAATTAAAAAAAGAGAGATAAAGCAGGAAGGAGAAAATATAATGCACACTGTGGTGTTCACTGAAGAGACATGATCTTGTAAGCCTTGTAAGTGAAAAGCTGATTACAAGGCAGATGGCACAAGAGCAGCAATTCGGGACCAACCCAACTTTTGAGTACTGCACAGTGCAAACCAACGTACCCACAGTGTCTTTTTTAGTGCCCACTTTACAAAACCACAACATCAATAACATAAAATCTGAAGCCTTTGGTTACCATTGTAACCCTGAGTTGCCAATCTCCACTGGATCCACATCTAAAAATATGCATAGTTACCTATTGCTGCTACTGCCACAACTGCTCAAGTTGAAAACAGTCATTAGTTAAACCAGTCACTTAGTTAAAAATATTAATGAGTTAAACCACCAGTTCTTAGTCACCTTTTCCTTGTGCCACACCACACAGTGCCCTACTGAGCACCTGGGCCATGTTTTCCTTTGTGCTCCATCTGCTTCCAATGAACAGCAGCCCTGTGTGCATGTGTGTGTATCTTGCTCTCCCTCTCCACATTCAAATCCAGCAGAGTTTTCCCTTTTCTAATTCTGTCCCTGCACACCCAGGTTACTTCTTATTTCCCCCAGGTAGCTCAACTGCTGCATCTGCTTGACTGTCCACACACCAGAAGGGACCATCCTGAGTGTCCAGAATGTCATACTGAGATAAAATGACAGCAAGAAAAGGCACCATGGGCAAAGGAGCAAGCAAACACACAAAAACCCCCAGGGAGTGGTGACTTGGACTGAACAGACCAGCTGAAAGATGGTGAGATCTTCTCCTAACACCATGTATTAATGAGAGGGGACCATCAGTAAACATATGCCTTGTACAGACACCACAGGGAACATTTGGTCCCTCAACAAAAAGGCTCAATATATTCTGTATGAAAAACACCCACGTGGACTTTCTCTGTCAACCCCATCAACACCACCCTGGGCACTCAGCACATCTTCCAAAACCTCCAGTCACAAGGTCTTTATTAAAATGGGCATGGGAAAGGCACAGCAAGTAGGAGTAGCAGGTGGGGGAGTCACAAGCAGAAATATGCACAACATTGTTTTTCCATGCATAATTCCTGATTAGGCCCCAGACTTTCAAATTCAATCACATCGGAATTTTCTTTTTGTTCTATTCACTCTCCATAATTGAGGATATTTGTAGACGACAAGAAACTTTTAAATCCCAGTGGTGTAAAGCAGGGTAACTGGTTTAAGATGCAGACAGATAAAAAAAGTTTACATGTTTAAACAAAAACTTTATAAAGAAAAATAAGACTAAAATTTATCTTTTTCCATACTCAAAAGGCTGAGAGAATTGGGACTGTTCAGCCTGGAGAAGAGAATACTTCAGGGTGACCTAATTGCAGCCTTCCAGTACCTGAAGGGAGCCTACAAGAAAGATGAAGAGAGACTATTTACAAGGGCCTGGAGTGACAGGACAAGGGGGAATGGTTTAAAAATGAGAGAGTAGGTTTAGACTGGATATTAGAAAGAAATTCTAACAGTGGGGAGGCCCTGGCACAGGTTGCCCAGAGAAGCTGTGGCTGTCCCATCCCTGGAAGTGTCCAAGGCCAGGTTGGATGAGGCTTGGAGCAACCCGGGCTAGTGGGAGGTGTCCCTGCCCATGGCAGGGGGGTGGAACGAGAGGAGCTTAAAGGCCCCTTCCAATCCAGGCCATTCTGTGATTCCATGATACTTAGGAGACTTTTCAAGCCTATTTTCAGAGAAAACCTGCTACTGTGTTTTTGAATGTGTGATTTTTTAAGCTCTGCATAATTCCATGCATTTCCTGGGAAAACAGAGCTGTTGTTTGCATAGGAAGCTAAATCTCACTGCTTTACTGAATTTAGTTTATTTCCACCCATCAAAACCATGATGAAAAAATGACAAAAAATTTAAATATATATCTGATTTGTTGCATCCATCCAGCATAAATAACTGCCCTGGATCACTTTTTCTATCAGTTTCCAGTTCTTTTAGAGCAGTTTCATCCACCCTCTATGTCCCTCTGTACCACATCAAGCTTAATGCTTCTCTTCAGTTGAGGCAGGGGATGCTTTCCCATATAACAGAACAAAATTAGTTGGCTCTGATGTGATTTGTGCTTGACAAATCTATGTTGACTTTTACTTATCGTCTTGTGGCTTCTCAGTGCTAACAAGTAGTTTATTTGTTCCACAACTTTTCGCATTTGCCATCGGATTGCAGCTGACCTTCTTAGGGAGATTGAGGCAAAACAGCCATTAAATACTCCAGTTATCTTGGAAACATCTGCTCATGGCTTAAAGTCCCTTTTAATCTCTTCAGTTATTTCTTGATTTTGTAATTTATTTTTTTTTTGCTGCTAAAGCATTACAGAACTATTCTTTTTTTTTTGGTCCTCGATGTCTTTTGCTAATTGTATTTTTTTCCCTACAAGTTTGTCTCTTCCCATCCCTGTTCATGCAATTTCCTCATGAAATTGTTTCTCCTTTTTTATACTGCCTTCCAGGCTCTATTTCACCACAGAATAGGTGATACAGACCTCCTGTTGTTGCCATATATTGAATATTTCCTTCATACCAAAACAATTTGCTTCTGTGCTCTTCAACAGTATTCTTAAGAAACCAACAACTCCCAAATTTCTTTTCTCCATATCAGTTTACCTATCTTTGTTTGATGTTTATTGACACCCTCCATATGGAGTTTCACCATCTTTACAGCAACATTTTCATTCCTTCCTTTTTGACGTTACTATCAACCGGATCATTCCGTGATCGTTCATCCCAAGCCTCACAATGGGGCTCTCCTTCCTCACTGGACCATTAGCACACTACTTTCCTCTAACTTCCACGTAGCAGACAAACTGAGGTATCAAAGTTTGGTAACAAAGATTATGTTGCTAGACTAATGGCTTTTGTATGTAAGAATATGGAACTTTTTCTGTAACCAAAAAAAAAATCCCAAACAGTTTAAAAAAGACAAAAAACTTTAATTCCATTTGACCTGAGCCATTAAGTTCTGTGCACTCAAAAGTGCATATTCAAGTGAATATTTATATTTCTCTCAGACTAAAAATTAAGTAACTTTTTCCTTGTTTTTACCTCTAGGTCTTACCCCTCTAACAGCAGCATTGTTATTCTTGCTGTGCAGAGCTCCCCACTGTCATCCTTTGTCTGCTCCTCCTTTTTTTGACAGCACAAACCATTAAACACAGTAACATATTTGTATTCAGAACCTGAGAACCACCTCAAACTGTATTTCAGCTGCTGTTTCAACCTTCTGATTGCTAACCCACAACTGGTACCTGCTGTTACTTCAGCCCTTGAAAAACACTGCAAATGTCACCAATTCCTCACTTAACTAACTGGGAAATAACTCTTCCCACCAGCAGGTTCAGTGGGGTTTGTAATCTAGCACATGTCCAAAGCAGTAACGCTGAAAGCCACTCAGCCTCCAGCAGGAGCAGTTTGGGTAAGCAATTTATCAACCTCAAAACCATTTCAGAAGTGAATTTGTCCCTTTCATTTAGAATGCAGTGAGCAGAAGCTTTACTTGTTGTTTGCTTTTTTTTTTTTACCTTAATGTACTATATCCTGAGAGGAAAGAAAATCTTTTCAAGTAGATATAAAAACATCATTCTAAATTTGTAGCAATGTGTTTGTCTGTTTTCTGGTTTCTTCTGTAAAACAGAGCTCAGCCTCATTACACATTTCTTCCCCAGCACTCCCTGGGATGTAGGAAAATGTAAAAATTATGCTGTTTTCACTGCAGCAGATCACTGATGCTTAATACGAAGAGCTAAATAATAACATCTGTTTGCACATCAAAGATTTAAATATGCCTGAACCACTCTTTGTGCTTTTTCTCATTATAACTATTACTTTATTTTTTTATCACAGGCAAAACCCCTTCTTAAGGCTTTCCATTCAATGTTTACATACTATGCAAATGCAGCCCAAGATAATTCATCTCCTTTCAAACCAATTTCTGCTGGCAGCAGCTTGTCCACTTGTCCCTTCCTCTTCCTGCAGCTCTCCTCATCTAAATAATTTGTTATTTTACTGCTCTGTGATAGAGACTGATAAATTCAGTGTATTTTTTTGGTTTGGTTGCCAATTTCACCTTTCTCTTCTAACAGCTATTTTCTGGTAATTCTCTTAATAGAGGAATCACGTGCATGAACTCCTGAACTACATCAACTGCAGAGCGTCCAAAGCAGAGCTACGAGGATGATGACGAGTCTGGAGAGGAACCATAGCAGGAGGGGATGAGGGCACTTGGGCTGTTCAGCCTGGAGAAGAGACTTCTCAGGCCTTCAACATCCTCATGAGGGGAAGCAGAGGGACAGCACTGATCTCTGCTCTCTGTCACCAGTGACAGGACCTGAGGGAATGGCCTGGAGTTGTGTCAGGGGAGGCTGAGGTTGGATCTCAGGGAAAGGTTCTTCCCCCAGAGGGTGATGGGGCACTGAACAGGATCCCCAGGGCAGTGGGCACGGCCCCAAAGCTGACAGAGCTCAAGGAGTGTTTGGACAATGCTCTCAGGGACAGGGTGGGATTGTTGGAGTGTCTGTGCAGGGCCAGGAGTTGGACTCGATGATCCTTGAGGGTCCCTTCCAACTCAGGCTATTCTATGATCAAAACAAGTGTTTTTCACTTGAAGGGTAAAATAAGCATCATGTTCTGTCAGGTTGGGCATTCTTGCAATATTCTATGGGAACAATCTACAAGTTGCTTAAATAAACAGTGGCAGACATATTTATAAGATGTAATCGAGTCATCAGAGCTTCCCAATATAAACCAATTTTACAGTGGGCTGTACTCTGAAGAGCTGCAAAACTCTTATCACTCTGCTCTAAACTTTCTTGGATGAGCATTATTCACATATTAATGTTCTTCTGAAGAGAGGAAAGAACATTTTGTGGCCCTGCCCTTACTTTGGAACAACCCTAAATCTAATTTGCTGCAAACTGGGAGAGTTTTGACTACGGCAGCAAATATGGTTTGTGCTGACTGTGAGGACATGCCTTAACCAAAACTCAGAACACCCCACAGACATGCTGTACTTCAGACCAAGTCACATCTACTAAATTTCCAAGACACAACATAAATGCTGCAATTCTCTTCTATGTATTCTGCTGTTTTCAAAACACACAGTTGTAAAGGAGACATCCAGCACATCTCATATTTGTGAACATTGGTACCAATTAGCTCAATGTACTGCGAGCACAGACACGGGGATGAATGTGAATAGTTTATACTGATGGCAGCAGTGCGATGACAACAAGCTTTTTTGTGACAGGCCTGTAAGGCAAGGAGTGGAGGAGAGTTGAAGAGCCTCAATTCATCACCCAGGCACACAGCAGTGCTTTCAAACCCGTCCTACAGCCTGGCCCTGCCTGTATTAGTGATTCTTAAGCAACAGCCCTAAGAAGGCAGCTACGAGACACCAAGACCCTCAGTAACGTGTGGAGGCAAAGTCACAAACCCAAACAAAATCCAACCATTCTGTGCCTTTAATGCTTCCCTAAATTTCACATGCAAAGACCACTGTTACTGATATTCCCACGTGTGCATTGCAGGGCCGGCAACTTATGATTTGCCAGCTCTGTCCTTTCAGCTGTGTCACAGGAACAGAGCACAGGTTTTTTCTCTAATGTGTATCTTTTGTACATAACTGTTTCCCTAGGAATCTTTTTAGTTATTTGACACACTCCTACCTGATCTGTTTGCCTTCTCGGACATCGTACAAAGAGAAAAAGACATCTGTGTCTTCTCCAATGGTGTTGTAGGTGAAGCTCTTCAGGCTGAGGAAGAAGTGGTGAGGCACTGGCATGCGACAGGCTTCCCCGTGGCGCTGACGGATGGTGTCCACCTAACCAAAACCAGGCAAAATCACCTGTGGTTCTCCATAAACAAAGGACACGTGACCAACTTGATCATTTTAACTGAGATTCTGCTCTCCTTTCTCCATCAAAGTTTAATCTCAAATATATTCTGCCTCAGATACGTGCTAGAGTAAGTTTTCTTCCTCTGTTTTTTCCACTTATAATTTCAACAGTTTGAGAAACCACGATAACCAAGTAGATACGAAATGAATGGTTTATGCATTTGAAATTTGATTTTATCAAGTAAACCAAGTCAATCATATTTCTCAGATTTTGGCTTTATTCTGGTAGTGAAAATGAACTATAATAATAAGATGTGCTAGGGTGGTTCCTGATGATTTCCAATTAAAGTAGATTGACTTTAGTGGAATTTCCATTAAAGCAGATGGACTTCAAAGCATTTTTAAGAATAACATTTATTCCATTATTTCTTTTTAGCAGTTACAATTCATTTACAGAGGTCATTTATGTGGCCAGAGGATGAGGGCAGTAGCCATCCCCTTGTGCTGGGCACTGGTGAGACCACACCTCAAATCCTGGGCTCAGTTTTGGGCCCCTCACTGCAAAAGAGACACTGAGGGGCTGGAGTGTGTCCAGGGAAGGGCAGTGGAGCTGGGGAAGGGTCTGGAGCACAAGTCTGATGAGGAGCAGCTGAGGGAGCTGGAGGGGCTCAGCCTGGAGAAAAGGAGGCTCAGGGGGGACTTTCTCGCTCTCTGCAACTCCCTGACAGGAGGGGGGAGTCAGGCAGGCAGGCTCTGCTCCCAAGGAACAAGGGGGGATAATTAGAAGCAAATTTATGCTTTTAGTTTTATACCCCTTTGCATCTATTTATGCTGATCTTGATAAACAAGTTGCATGAATACCCTAAGCTCATGAGGCTCTCTAGACAGGTACACACCAACAAAGAAAATCTTAAAATTTCCAGCCTTCCAACTCAAGATTTGTACTGGTTTAAAAGGAATTTTGTTCTGGATTTTCAATTAAAACCAAGTAAATCCTCATTCTTTTAAGGACAGGCACCTATGGAAGCACAGACTTCTGTACAGATCAAAGGCAGATCCCACGACCAGGAATGGATTACATTACTACAGAAAGGGTATGTGAGGCAGAAGCCACTAAGCCAAGTGTCAGCAGGTAGAAGAGTCACGTAGGCAGAGTGAGGCTTTTGATCTCTCTACAGAAGATGATCTCTTAAGAACAGTCAGAGCTAAAGAAAAAAGAACTTAATGGAATTTGAAGAAGGACCTTAGTGACTTAAATATTTGAGGATCTTCTGAGGAAGCGTTCTAGGGGTAGGGACTTACTCAATCATCTCCATCACACCTTTACATACACTTAAAAACAATAAAAAATTTCAATGTGAGTGGTATTTACCTGTGACGTGCTCTGCTGGACACTGTGCCTACTTGACAAATGCTGTGGAGACACAAAATAGTAAAATTTAAACCTTTTTGAAAGTAATATTTATATTTGTGTAGCATTAAAACAGTAATTGTAAAATACGCCTTTTAAAACTATTACCAACTTTACACGGTCTTTTTTCACAGTATATCATCACTCACAAGACCACTAGTTTTCCTAAAGGCTTTTCTCAGTTAAGCCATTTCTTAGCCTAACTACTTCAATTTACAGGGGTGTTTACCTTAACCTTTAAAGGAAATGGCAGTCACAAGCTAGAAAGAATTTCCAGAGTAATACCATTTCTCAAGAGTTCGTCACCCTGTACTGTATAATCCATGCGTTCTCTTGTTAAACAGGGAGATACCTCACCACTAATCCTCATCTACCAGTATATCTACGAAAAGGTGCATTTGTTAAAAAAAAAATCAGACATCTAGAACGAAAGATGGATTTTAGACTTTGTTTTAACCTTTTGCTCTAATGAGAAGATGAAATCCTGATAAATGGCTGAAGACTCCTCTACAGTTTCAGCTGCCCAACACCTGGAAAGAAGCATCAGCATAACGAGCTACATGTCCAAAGGGGAACTCAGAGGATGATCCTGTATTTAAAGCCTTTCATGCTAGAAGGAGATGTTATAATCAGAAAATGGACTGCAGGACTCACTGAACCCATTTAATCTCCAAAGGGAGATTTAAATACTAATCTAAAATGAAAAGGTTTCAGAGAGCTTTAAAAAATCATTAATGATTCTGCCATGCCCGTTCCCTGCTCATCATCTCAACATCAGCATGTTAAACTGAAATATTACCACTGACACTACCACATCTTCTTAAACATTCTCTTCATTTGGCCCATCTCTCTCCCCTTCTATTACAAACCCAACACGTTATTCTGACCAAACATTTACACTCTGTAGCATAAGGAGCAGATTGGCTGCCAAGAAGGGCCCTGTATCCATCACCAGTGAGGCCACACCTTGAATCCTGGGCTCAGTTTTGGTCCCCTCACTACTACATTGGATATGAGGGGAAATTTCTGCACTGAAAGCATTGCCAAGCACTGGAACAGGCTGCCCAGGGCAGTGGTGGAGTCCCCATCCCTGGAGGGATGCAAAACACGTGTAGACATGGGGACATGGTTTAGTGGTGGCCTTGACAGTGCTGGATTAATGGCTGAGCTCAATGATCTTAAAGGTCTCTTCCAAACTGAACAACTCTGATTCTAAATGGCTTATTTTGACATCTGTTTACATTCACAGTTATAAAAATGTACTCTTTCACACCGTCAGTAAAAGAGATAATGATCTCCAGCTCCATTGTTTGTCTAACTACTGCATCATCATCTGAATGTCAAGAAACCCTCTAAGTTTAGGTGGCTGAGTTGTGTATTGAATCTTCTGGCACCTGCAACCACTCAGAATCAGCTGGCATAGAAAAGACCAGTTATTTAAGCTGCTCAAGGTGTCCTGTCCTGGCTTCTTTTGACTAAAATTCATCTTTAAATCCAAGTAAAAAAGTAGGTGAGAAACTCAAGCAACATAAATATGAGATGTGGTCCGAAGAGCTCCAATTTCCTCAGTGAACACAGCTGCTCACAGAGTGCACACTGAGGTAAATCTGTAACAGTAAGTGGCCAAAAAAACAATCAGGTTTTATATTTTTCCACAATCAAAATATTAGATTTCACTAACTGCTTTTATGTTTCAGGACCATGCTGTTACAATACAATCACTGACTGAGTTACTTTTACATACCCTTGCTAAGCAAAGTGCCCAAAGTGTACATGCTCTCCTGGAAGCCATTTTTGGGTACTTGGATGGGAGGGTGATGGAAAGTAGCCACTGTGGATTTACCAAGGGTAAATCATACTGGATCAAGTGATTCCTCTGGTGTAAAATGACCTGATCAGTAGATGAGGGAAGACTAGTGGCTGTTGTCTATCCTCTGCTCAGCAAGGCCCTCACCACAGCATTCCTGTATCCATGTTACAAAGGTACACCTGGATGGGTAGACTGACTATACTGGTCCAAAAAGCCCAATAAACAGTTGGATTGTCAGGCTCCAAAGGCAGTGGCTGATGGTGTGTATTCTTTAGAGGTCTGCCCTGAGACCTCTGCAGTCTCATCAATTCCCAGATGGCCTTAAATTGGAGGCAGCAGACTGGCAGGGTCCCACTAAAGCAAGGCAAACATAAGTCAAGAGAGAACTCTGGCAGCAAGGACCTTCAACAATTTACTGCTTCTATTAACAGGAATGGAGCCACTGTCACTGAGGGTAACATTTATCCCCTTTTACTCAGCATTGAGTCAACTCCAGCTGAAATATGGCACCGAGCTCAGCCAAGGACAGGGGAGCAGGGGGAGTTGGAGTGCAGGGTGTATGAGGAGGATGGAGGGAATGCATCATTCCGAGTCTGGAGAAGGGAAGGTTTGTAGGTGACCTGAGGGTAGCCCTCCTATAACCGTGAAGTTACCATCAAGTTGAGACAGGCTCTTTACAGAGCTTCACAGCAGCCAAAATACTGTGGTCATCAACTACAACATGGGATATCCCAACTTTCCAACATGGAAAAAAAATAACCCCATCCAGGCAGCCAAGCATTAGAGCAAGGACTTAATCTCTTTCCTTGAAGAATTTCAAGATCCAACAGGACAAAGCTCTGAGCAGCCTGGTCTGAATTCAATATTGACTTTGCACTGAGAGCAGGAAGCTTGACTAGATCTCCCCCGAGGCCCCTTCCAACCTGAACAGTCTGACAAGGTGATATAAAAATAGGACTGTTAAGAAATTATCCATCTTCCTTCTAGAAAAAAAAATAAATCAGTTTTATTTTTCCCAAAAGAGAGTTGCCTGGTAAAGTTGTGCAAACTTGAACAGATAAGATGTTCAGTATATCTTTCCTTATCGAAGTGCTTTCTGATGCTTAAACTGATTCCTCGCTATTGTAACTTCAGCCCACTGATTTTTGTCTTGTCCATCATTAGGATGAAAAGATTAATTAATTCAGCTTATGACTCCATTATAATACTCAAATCTCCTCTACAAAACCACTTAAGCTTGTAGTGTCCCAGCCTGTACTTCAGAGAGAACAATCAACTGCAGAAGTTCAAACCTTGCATTGACAATTCTCACTTGTAGACTACACTTTTTGTATAATTGCTTCAATTTCTCTACATTATTTGGAATTCTGACCCTTTAGTCCCATGAAGAGTCAGACATACTACTTCCAACTTTGTGGAATTTACATATTTAGTAAGCAGGCTCCCTATTTCAGCATCTAGTCCTTAATTAAACATGAAATTCAGCTGATTCATCCCTCCTCCTATTTAATCAAATTATTGACAAACATTCTTCACTTTTTTTTTTTGAGTATGGGTTTTCTAATTAGCTCTGTGTTTATGGTAATTTCATCTAAAACTAATGACTTTAGGAGAATTCCAATTAAAAAAAACCCAAACATTTAAAACCTTTATGAAAATTGAAATATGGCATCAGCTGCTTTTCCTCTATCCACTAGACTTATTTTTGTTCTGGAAGTACATTGTAACTTCTAAAAATTGCCTACTTTGAAGAAGTTCATGCTCACTGTTACTCACCTTCTTGTTGCAAATAATTAATGTTTTTTATCCCCAGAATCTTTTACAGGCACAAAACTAGTAGCTTCTCTTCCTCCAACACTTTTTAAGGTGTAAAGTTTGCTTGCCCTTTCTGCATTCTGGAACCTTATCCACCTTTCCAGTGGTTATCCCCAACATGTCTGATGTGGCTTCTCTAGACATCCCAACTGACATGTATATAATTCTCAATCCCCTGGAACTGATAACTACTTCATAAAGTTACCACCTTAACAGAATTCAGCAGGGCAAGGACAATAAATGCCACAGTATTTTCTTGCACCGTGTGCCAACTGGTTTCCCCCACTATAAAACATTTCTTTAGTTTCCCAATTACAACCACATTATTTATATAAAACTGTTTCTTGATACAATTGACCATATTTGCCTGTTATACCGAATTTGTGCGTTGCCTTTCTATTTTTTTTATTTATTCATCTGTGCTATTCTACTATACTTTTCTACAATTCTGCTCTTCTATTCTTGCTCTTGGTAACCTCGATATCCCTTTCAGTCTAATGACTGAAGGCAACAAAGAATTCTTAATTTATCCAACTTCGCTTCTTAGTGAGAATCTTGTGGTTCTTAATTTACTGAAACAGGTATCAATTCTCCTTACCTCTCTCTTCCCATCAAACTTCTTTCTCAGGATATCTTATCTACCAATATGAGTTTTTAGTGTTGTTCTTCGTCCTCCCTTTCCTGACAATGCTTAGTAAGTGAATCTCATCATTACCAAGTCAGTCTCAAACTGCTTTTTATCTTCATATTCTCATCTGACTTCTTCCTGGGGTTTAGAACCAAATGTACACAAACAACAACCAAAACTGAAACACAATGAGATTTCATGTGCTTTCCTGCACAGTTTGCATCCAGCTGGTTTCCTTTTCTACCAGAGTTCTGAGCAACTGAATTATCATCTTCAAGTTTTATAACTATGCCTTCCTACCAATCACATTTTCCATTTGAATAAAGCATAAGCAGTTATGAGGTGATGGCAGCATTAATTTGAAACTATTTATTTAGGAACTTTATTTATTAGGAACTCTGGTAAACTTATGGTATTTCTTTCATACAGTTGGAAGAAATGGCTGAGCTGTAGCAGTTACACAGCCAACAGCTGTGCCTTTCATGCATCTCCCACAGACACACATCCAAGTCAATAAATTTATAAAACAGCTAAACCTATTTAATCACCAGCTTTGAACATTTCCAATTTTTGGAACAACTTCAGACATTTGTGTCTTGTAACCCCTTTCACTAAAAAGTGCCATCCAAGTGTTTCTGACATTCTGCAGGACTTCGTGTTCCTAAATGACAACTTCAATCCAGCGGCAACTCCAGCACTGAGCTCTGTGGCAGAATTCTGAGAACATATTTTCCCACCATTTCAAAAGTAATACAAATTTTTTAAGTGTTCTGTCATATTGGTAAAAATCACAAACACTGCCATACGAAAAGGGCAATTTGGTTTCCTTCAGGAGCAAAGCAACAACTCCTGACAAATGCTGCTCGCCCTGCAGCCACTGGCATTCTGCTTCATAATGAGTAACCTGGAGAAACAGGATGGACAAGGCCCCAAAGCACAACAGTTCTGACAAGGAGATGAACACAGTATCATACAGTAGTCACAAATATACTTAGCAATGAAACATGAGAGCTAAAAAACATGCTCAAATTTGAAGACTGAAAATTTACCAAGGAGAGTGATGCTAAGTCTAATGGCTCGGTACAAAATGCCTGACACCAAACTGTGACAGAGAGGAAAGGCTGGTGTGTTACCTCCCCATTGCTCTGCCAACACAAGACTGTTCCCCCTGTTACATTTAACATTCTACAACTCTGCAAATAGGAGAAAGTAATTTGGCTCTCCCAACTATTCCTGCAAACGTACAATGTGAAACCTCATTGCTCATTTGAGAATCCTTTAAGTATTTTGCCAGGAGTAAGGAGGATTCTCACCCTGCGGTTTTGTTAAATAATTAAAACAATCCCCAAACCACATAAAAAACCCCAAACCTTTAACTACCTAAAATCACCAGTATTCCCTTCCATCAATTTCTAACAAATTTTGTGTTACAAAAACAACAGTTTTTCAGCTGCTTTGGTTCCTGAAATTGCCTCCTGACATGAGGTAGATGTGATCAGACAGCACTGTCTTCTTGAATCTACAAACTGCAGTAACAGTGAAGTGTGAAGTGACTAATGGTTGGGTCCTGATACCAGCCCAGGATGGAGCAGCACAATGTGCTGAGGACATTCTCTTCAGGATTTGAGTGACATAATCAGACTGCTCTGACAATAAATACTGGTTATTTGCAGTACCCCGAGTATTCAGAGTAAAAAAACATGCAGAATGAAACACTGAGTAATAAACCAATCCTGCTAGCAACTGATCTTGCACTCTCCAAGTCCTTACTGATTGAACTTGGTACCAAGTTATTTCCATACTGTATTGAAGGAAAACTCTGCTGTGATAGCACCAAACTCACCTCAGACTATGGCAAGCTAGGAACAAACATTAAAAATTAGTGCTACAGAGTGATGCATTTCCATATTTCTTAAGTAGCAATTCTTATTTTTTTCCATGAAATCCACTGTTAAATGGTGCAAATAATCCCAATCAGCAACAGCATCAGACTGCTTACAAAACATGCCTTTGTTTTATGGAGAAGTACATGTTTCAAATCAAAAAACTCCACCTAGACACAGACCTATCACTCCCCAATTTTACACAGCCAAAAGTCAAATCCATTTTTAAACAGAAAATTAAAAGTTTACTAGAAGTGAGTGGCACTATAAGAGTACTTATGTAGAAAAGGCACTGTTTTCTTTGGCAGACATTAAGCTGAGAAGCTGTATAAAACAATTGCTCAGGTTTTTTGTTTGTGTTGTTTTGGGGCTTTTTTAGATAAAACAGCATCTGAGGAAGGGTTTTCATTCACTTTCCTGAATTTTACATGCTGTTTACATGCTGAACATTACATGCTGTTTCTCCCTTTACACAGTCCAAACCTGTATTATTCCTACTAACAAAGAATCCAAACACAGTTAACTTGTAAAACACACACTGATGACTTTACAGTTCATTAATGGCACAATTCACATTTCCAGAACAATTGTAACTTCACTATAGGACTGTAACAATGACAGAATTTGGAATTTACTCCAGTAAAGGAATTAAACTACCTCACCTGAAAACCCAAATATTCTTATTCATATGCACCACATGTGTTTTCTAAAGGGCACTGCCACACAACAGAGATGGCCTTAACATTCAAGGATTAGTTGTGCTTAAATTTAATTATTCACTGGTCTCCCTTCCCTCTTCTGTGAGATCAAAAATCTTTGTAACAGGGCAAAGGTGTTTATCATCTATGCAACTCCTAAAAGCAGACTTTTCACTTAATTCTTCATTCCCAAATCTCCTGAAAGAATCAAACACCAGCTCTTCACGGATATTCTGGACTCAGAGAAACCTTCACCAGTTTTCACACCATGTTACTTTATAAATTGGCCTTCAAATGTATCTAAGCATGCCACTTCCAAAAGAAAGGTGCTTCATTCTTACTAAATTCAGGGTACCAGAGACACTGTTCTGGTGGTCAGGATACAAATGAAGAAGACTCAGCCTACAGCACCATTCAAGAAAACATGGAAGAGTGAAGAATAAAAACTTCCCCTTTTTTCCTCCCCATAGTCAAAACTCAGAGGCGTCTCCCACGGATTTCTTACCATTTTATAAAGATCTGAAACACTGATCTGATCTGAATCCACAACCTCAAAGTCCTTCCGAGGAACTAAATCCAGGCCCAGGTGTCTGCAAAAGAGAAGGAAGGAGCAGTGGTGAGTGTAACACAGTGTTCACTGTCACCTGCTACATGTGCTTACAGGGACAGGGAAATACTAAACTACTTCAGCCTTCCTGCAATTGTGAATCAATAAACAGACAACCCTTCTAAATAAAATTAATTATCAAACAAAATCCCACTATGAACTTGTGACTTTTTGTTCCCTGACCTCAGTGGAGCTCCAGCAATTACTGCAGGGTGAGGCATTTGGGCAACATGTTGGTGCAGTACCCAAAACAAGGTGATTTCAAACATGGGAAAACTGCAGGCAAATAAAGCTTGTACTCTGGGTTCTGCTGCAGTATTTGAGTAAGTTCCTTCACCAAATAATGAAAAAGTTCCATTAGCAACCCTGTTCAAATGTGCAAATAGATCCTGAGCCTTGGGAAGCTGCTTTGATATTCCTGGTGTTCGTACAACTTAACCCCCAACTTCATCACTATGCAAACTTAGCATTTTTTCTAAATAATAAATAATAACTGCAATAACAAGAACTTTAATCTGTATTTGTAGCACACACACAAAAATCTTTTAATTACTCTGAACAGAATATGTTGGTTCCAATCAAATATATAAACTATGAAAAAAAAGTATCTCAGTGCAAAAAAGATGACTAGGTTAAGGAATTCAGCAGTAAAGGCAACAGTTCAGGTCACAGCTGCATGTGAGCAGCAGACAGAATAATATTTTTCATCCAGACAAATAAATGAAAAACTGCTAACAATTAATTAATAACTGTAAACTGCAGAACAAGACAACCTTAAAGGTGACAAAACCCAAGTTTCGCTCCATGGGTCACCAGGTTGTGAAGCACAAAGAGTTCTGAGCATTACAATAAAAATCTACTCTCAACACACTCACTAGGAGTAAATTAAAGAAACACACGAATTAACCATTTTCCTGCTTTTGTCTTATGTAACTGACTCTTCACGTATGGACACTTTATACTGAAATTCTTAATAGTCTTAAAGAAAAAAAAATTACACAAGAGGTGCCCTCACAAACTACCTTTGCACTCCTGTCACTAACTACAAAAGAAAAGCAAAAGCCAATTTAATTTTGTAATCAGAGAGGGAAACATTCTGCACAGACTTGTTCCTGATGGCAAATGAAAAATTTTATTGGAAAAAACCTCTCTGGTACTGCAGAGTAATTGTATGGAGCAATAAGCACAAGGCTGCAGGCAATAGAGTGTCTCTCTCTGAGCAATTGGCTTAAAACAACAGGAAGGGAGAACCAGAGGTTTGTAGGAGAAGCTCCCTTACCTTTGCTCACCACGGCACTTTGAAACGTTTTACCCAGAAGTTTCCAAACTCCTCAGTTCTTTTTGAAACTTTGCCCAATGCAATTTTCCTTCTTTATTTATATCCCTAAAACCATCACATCTCAAAATATAGCTCAACCCTGGTTCCCTCGCTGGCAAACAACTGTTAGGCAACACTGTACAGTCATTAAAATATCCTACTGACAAAACTGGAGTTTCCACATTCTTAGTTCTTTGCCAAAATCAATTATATTTTCAATGGAAAAACAAGGAACCGTTTTCCTTCTTCAGTGCAGTTTCATGTCAAATACCAATTTCTAAATTCTAATGTCCCGTTGTGAAAGTGATTGTTTTACACCTTCTGTACGTTTTGTTTTGATTAAACCCATCAAACACAAGTTATCTGCGGCTCAGGACCAGCATCTGAAAACTGCAGCTGCAAAGATGCAAATGACTGTATCTATTAACCAAATGAAAAAGACTAAAACAAGAATGCACCGGGTAATCCTTAACTGCAGCTGCCATTTGAGCCTACTTATAAAAATGATAACAGGTAAAGGCAGTAAGAGATCACTGCAAAGTTTTTTAAAAAAAATGTTAATGTTCATCAAATTCATTCACAGAATTTTTCCTGAATCTGAATATCCAAACAACTTCCAAAATATCCCGTCATTCACATGTGTACACACACCCCCACCCCTAAAGTACATTGATAAAGGAATTTCTCCTCAACACACAGATAAGAACAAATAATTTCCTACTAACGTTATCAAACCCACTTGACCCTGCACTACAGTTCCAGGGCAGCTCCAAAGCTCTAACAAAGTTCTTCAGGAAAACCTGGCAGAGCCAATCCCAGCCTGACATAGTTGTATTTGCATCATTCCAACTCTCTGGAGAACTGAGGTGAAACAGTGGTTGGACTCATTACTCAATACATGACAAACGTATTATCTTCTACTTAATGATGTTCAACACAACTGCAGCAGCATCCCTGTGAAACTTATCTAATATCCTATTTTTAGTTAAATCCCTTAACACCGTGGATTTTCAGCCCAGAAGATTCTCATTCTCTAATACTATGTTAATCCTGCACAATACTTGCTCCCTGCAAATAAAGGTGTTTTTGCTGTGGTACCAACACGCTGTCATTTGCTGTGCAGGTGCAAGTTCAGCTTTATACATTCAATTTGTATCAATTATTTTTTAGTCTGTGCAGGACTGACAACATAATGCTTGGAACAGCAACGACAGGCAGTGGCCCACTTTCACTCTCTATTACCAAATACTGGGGGCAGCAGCTGCCAAGCAGCATTTCTCCAAAACATAGCATGCATAAAAATTACATAATGTGCTGGTTTGTTTATTTGACAGTTCCCCTCTCCACAATACTTCCTCTTACAAGCAAATTCTCGTGCTCTTTTATTCTGCCTTCGCACTGAACCGCCTTTCAAAAATATTTACCCACTATACCTACAAAATATCCCCAAACCCATGAATTACCTCTTGATAGCACATGCCTGGGATACTTCCACCTGACATTTAGACATTCTCCCTTTTCTACATACAAGTCTTTAGAATTTTCCTTTCTTTGGGAGAAAATAATTTAGAAATCCACCACCTAAAATCTCTACATACCTTTCTCTCAAGTAATATAAAAACAAACCCACTGACAAAATCACAGACCTTTCCAATACTGAAAGGGATGAAGACACAATGTTAACTGGGCTTCTAGAGAAAATCAATCTGGGTTTAATGGCAATTTTGAAGAATGATCCTAATTTATAGTATGGTCATTTATTTACAACACAAACTCTACAGCATTTAGAATTCATAAAACCACAAGTCCTAACAACTCTTCCTAGAAGAACCTTGCAGCAATATGTCTAAAGACTGAAAAAAAAAAAAGGTCTTTAAGATGAACATCCAGTTTTGAAGAACAGATGGGGAGAGCTCATCATATCTCTGCATTGTGCACGATCTCGTTCCCTTTCCTCCAAAAATGTCCATTTTACCTTGATCTTTTCCACTTTAATTTTGCAGCCACCAATTTTCCTTGGATTCCTTCTCTCAGTATATGAAAGCCTCATTTAGTATTGTTTTATTTCTCTTAGACAAATAAGAAATGGCTTCCAGAAATACTGTCAGTGTATTTAGGGGAAAATGACACCAGTTCAACAAACTGAAAATCCACCACCCCTCTCTGGTGGTGACAGGAAGTGCCAAACATTTCACATTTGCATCACTCTTTCCCAAATAATATCATTTAGTAATGACCAATGTCAGGATAAAAGTAGCTTTTCACTAAATTAGCAAACACTACGTACTAGATGTGTAAGATTACCTGTTTCCTGAAAGCTACTTGGTCATGGAATATCTCTTGTTAGGTGGTTCTACCTTTTTACAGCCCTGCTCAAACTGCAGGTATTCAACCTTCTCAGTCAATAACAATGCATGTTAATAACAATGGTTTTCATTTATTTTATTTGCAAATCTCCATTATGACAGAATAAGCAATGAACATTATTATAATATTTGAGGAAGGGCAGTACTGTGTGAACATACATATGAAAATCATCAGGTTTTTTAGCAGATTAAGACAGATGGTCCTAAGTTTTATGGTAAAACTCAGAGAGGGGAGACAGAAGAAAGTGGAAGAACTCTTCCAGAAATTCTATGGAAAAGAGTAATGTTGCAGATATACCTTCCAATTCTCAGACATTTAAATTTAAATACTGCAGGTATCTCTGATATTTTGTACCTTTCTCTCTAGGGAGTTCAATACCTGTTCTTCTTTTCCCACACAAGCATCCTGAGCAGATGAACATCATCATGACCACACTTATATTTACTGATTTCACTGATGCTTCTCCATAACTGTCACAGATTAGATTTAACTTACAGTCTTAATGATCTTCCTATTTAGTGATTTTACATTAAAGAAAAGTCTACAGCTGCCTCACAGAACAACCTATCCTCTTCATTGCTGCACTGCTCTCTGCTCTCCTCATCTTTTTTCTTACAACATTTTTGCTGCTTCCTGTTGCTAATTTCATCCATAAACTCTGAGCAAAAACAGGCAGGTGTAATGTTCAAAAACAGTCTCTTGGTTCCCATTTATTCTACTGGGAATGAGAATGGAAAATATCTAACTCTGCACTGCGGAGCAACGATGATGCAATCTGTTCATGCCCTTCAGAGCTTTCTTTCAACAAGAGACATGAAATGTAAGCGGGGGCTCACTAAACTTCAGGTATGTCCCTCAGAGCAGAATCTGAGGAGGTGACTAAGGAACACAGTCAAACAGAGCTTAGTGAAAAATACTGGATTTTGTTCCTTACTCACCAACTTACAGGATTCCTCCCCATTCCCACAAGCTAATTAGGACTAATCCCACTCCTGGTGGAAAAGGAGTCACTATATTCCTGAGAGTGAGAGTCATATGTGTGTCATGGACAACTTACCTGTCTGATACACAGCTCAGAGCAAACAATGCTGACCAAGGGCCAGTTTTTGTCTAATGGCAATTTATTACCATTTCTATGTGAATGTGTTGCAGTTGCCTGGCTTTAAAAAAAACCCTCCACAAATTCACCACAGAACTGACAAAGGGAACTCCAAACCTCTGAGAAATGTCATTATATAAAAAGTCCAAATATCACAGCCTCAGCTCCAAGGTCCCTGTTAACTGTGAGATTCTCTACTCCTTGCACCAACCAATTTCTGTGGAAAAAAATGTGGGTTTAGTAGCTCTGAACACATCCTCCCTATTATTTCCTAGACTGATACACAGTAAGTAAAGTGACCTAATCCTTTTAAAAATGCAGAGAGCCTTAGAAAAGGCCTACCAGTAAACAGCTCCTTCTATAGCAACAGCAGAACTGTGCAATAAACTCACTGCAAAAAGTTCTATTCCATTTTCAAATAATCCCACGTTCTACCTGTGGAAAACAAACGTTGTGTTGGGGGTTTTTGTTAATAAAAGCTACTGAAAAAGCATGAGAACAATGAGGTGGCAGCAGTACTTACTCATTGCCCCAGTCCAGCCTCACCGTGAGGTGCCTCTTGACCTCCCGCACCTGATCCTGGGTGAGGTGCCCCGAGAGCAGCTGCCGGCGCAGGTCAATGAGCTCGTTCATCACGTGCCGCAGCTTGTAGAAAAGATCCACCTTGTGCTTCTGTGAAGGCACATTTTTGGGAGTAGAAGGGAAGAGGGAGAGAGAAAGAAAGAGGCAGGGAGGGAGAAAAGCAGGGGAAAGGGGGGGGGGGAGTTAATAAGTTTGGAAAGGGAAAGAGTGTGAGAAAGAAAGAAAGAGAGACAGAGATTAATAAGTTCCCACATTGTCATTGAATTGCCCTAGAGGAACATCAATCCAGTTTTTACATGCTTTAAAATATTTACATCAAAGAGTAGTGTCAACTGGTGCTATTTAAACTAAATAACTTCTTATCCCTAAGGTTTAGGCTCAATCTGCTAAGAGGCCCATTTTCTGATGGAACTTAATGCTATAGAGAAGAGGATTCATTATACACAGCAGGGATTGCTTATTCCAAACATACAATAAATTTATAGTGATGGAGAGGTGAAAAAGCTTGGTTTCAGTTGGCAGTGAACTGAATGGTTCTGAACAGTCAGCATCAATTAATCACCCCAACAAAAAATATTCTCAATATTTTTGATATTGCAATTACTAACATTTATTCAGGTATTTATGTTGAGGGGGAGATATGAATATTCATTACCTGCACTCTAAAAGGGACTAAAGCAGTTAATGAGAAAATCTACCAGTAAAACTACTTTGAAAGAGAAAAATCACCACAGACAATAAAAAAACTCCACACCACCACCATCAGTAAAGAGAATAAAACAAATTTTAAAAAAAACCCAACCAAAAATAAACAACTAACACCACAATAATTTCCAAAAGAACTAGTATTATTCAATTACAGAAAAAAAAACCTTCCCCAAACCCCACCAAACCAAATCCCCCAAAACAACACAGAAGAGGAAATACTTTTTTTCCTCTGCAGAAAATAACTGCATGGGAAGTCCACAAAAAGGCAAGTCTGGGGCCAACAACCAAGGCCACCCATAAGATAAGGACGTGTGTCCAAACTACTCCACTATCTGCTGGATCACAATTGTGTGTCTAAGTGGCTCCTGCCTACACAGTCACGTCTCCTCGCTGCACAAAACAGCCAATGTGCAATGAATCCCAGGATGAAAAGCAAGCTCGCCTGTTGCAGCTGGATGTGGTTTTTTAAACAACTGAGCTCCATTCCCACTGCTTTGAAAGGCCTGAAATGTTTGAGTCTCCCTTGGGAAAACACTGACTAGATGGAATGACATTGAGCCTTCACAAGCTGGCACTGCCTTGATCACAGATCTGCTCGTACATGAGTGCTTTATAAAAGCTCTCTAAGCAGAGACACCTGCATTTACCAAGACTAGGTCTGATGGAGGAACATCCACAAAGAGAAACATAAGTGTTTTCTATTGAAACACATTATTAGAGCAAGTGGTTTTGACTTGTTTTACCAAAAATAGCAAAGATGAGATGAAAAAAGAACTTCCACCTACTTGAGTTTGTTTTCCTATAAGACCACTAGATTTGCATGACTTAGGAAAACAAACATCAATGCAATCCCTTTTGATAAGCTATTTTTTAATTTCTCTGAACCTGATTACACATCTGTTTTGCTGAAGGAAGTGGATTCATCTGCTGTTCTTATCAAACAATTTTCAGATGAAAAGATGCACAATCTTTTAACTGTGCATCAATACTGGTTTTGGTCCTGCTTGAAAAAAAGAAAAACAGACACAGATCCAACAGAAACAGATACATTTCAAGGGCTGAAAGACTTTTGTGAGGAAAATTATCATGCATAGCTGAAAAGTATAAAATTACTAGATTTTGTTTAGGTTTTATCCCTAAATGTGGTCAAAAGGCAAATGCTATATAAGCTGAAGATGACAGTAGGTATGAGAAATATCCATTTCTATATGCTATTTATGTGAACAAGAAAAGGTTCTATCTTTTTCTAACACAAGATGAAGAAAAACACGTTTGGGAGTATTAAATAAGCAAATTAAGTATATACTAACAATAAAGCATCTGGCAATGAAATTATCATGAGAATCAGCTCAGAAATTATCACATTCAGGCTTCCCAAATAAGTGTGCTAAGAGCCACTTTCTCACTCTTGTAATGATGGTTCAAGGTTATCAATGCATTCATGTCCAGAACACTGTGCTGGTTAAATTACTGTATGTTCTATGGTCATGTTTAAACATTATTTTTTACAAAGGTATCAGAAGCACTTACATTAAATACAAATAAATGAGATAACAGAATACAAGTATTTCACCTGCTTTAAGCAGAATGCACAGGTACTGACAGTCAGAGCTAAACACAGAGTGTCCTTCTAGAAGATACAAAGTCCACGCAGGGAAGGGAGGAAGAGAAAGTGCAAAGCCCAGGAAGCTGGAGCTGTGATGTCAGGGAAGGAGTTATGAAGAATCACAGATGCAAGATCCATGAAAGTGAAGGAAAACACTCGTGAGAGAGAAAGGAGAGCTAGAACACAGCTGAAGGTGGCTTCATTCCAGGCTTGCAGGTGGCACAGAGTTTGAAGCAGTCAAAAAATCAGTTTATAACATCCCTCCTCACACTGTATGAGTCCAGTGACTAATAAGCTCCATTTGGGTGAGAAGGAAAGAAGGAGACGCACATATTTTAATGACTTTCCTCTGCCTTCTCTCTTTCAAGCCAAAAAAAACCTCAAAAAAACCAAAGAAAACAAACAAAAAACCAAAACAAACAAAACCCCCTAACAAACAAACAACAAAAAACCCCACACACTTCAAAATTCAACGCTAAAGCGAAGCTGATCAGGATTCCTACCCCTGTGTAAAGATTAAAGTCAAACAGATGACCCCAGACACCACATTTACAGAAACAAAAACCCCTAATTTTAAGTATTAAAACACTTCAATTTTAATTAGAGTAGCACTATAAACAAACCTGAAACTTTATCATCTTGTTAGTAGTTAAATAAAAAATATGCAAGTCAGTCTGATATGTAAGCATTCGTTCTGTTTTACAGCACATTTTCATACAACCTCTAACCTCTCATTTTTCATCTGGCTTTATCACAAGCTCCCAAGCAATGAGCACTTTATCAGTCCACCCAGAACAATCTGCTGTGTGCATTTATAAACATATTTGGCAAATGTTTTGCATCCAGAATATAAAAGCAAGTGTTTGTGCAGAGCTTTTATGGTAATAATTAAGATGTGTCACAGACAAAGAACCTGGATGGCCTTAATGAATCAGGGACTCTTCTCACAAGGAGCAGAAGTCCTCTAACACGTCTTGTTGCCTTATTTTACCATCCCCAGATACAAAAACCTTTTCTGTATTTCTTTGATCTGTTATAACTAACAAATCACACCAATCAGTGCTTGGATGACCTTGAGATGTGCAGCTGTGCATCAGAAAGGGGAATTCTAGCTATATTATTTTTTCTTTTCATGGCTCCACAGTAACTCTGTGGAGTTCAAAGGCCGGATTTGGTGTGGGCCTTCCCCTGTGCCAGGCCCCCCCAGCCGCTCCCTCCGTCCCCCTCTTCAACAGGTCAGGGTAGGGGGGGATCAAACGACAATTTTTGTGGGTTGCAATAAGCACAGGGAGCTCATTTACCAATTATCACCCTGGCAAAACAGACTTCACTTGCGGGGATTTATTTATTGCCAATTAAAACAGAATTGGGTGGTTAGAAACAAAAAAAACCCCAAACCCTAAAAACCCTTGTCCCCAACCCACCCTCTTCCCAAGACCAACTTTTTTCCTTTACTTACAATTCCTCCACCCTTCTGGAGAACAAGGGGGCCAGTCCATAGCAGCTCCTCCCTGCTTCTCCTTCCTCCTCCCAGTTTTCCCTGCTCCAGGGGTTCTGCCCATGTGGATACTGGCATGGACACCTGCCCCAGTGTTCCTGGGGCTGCTTCTCCCCCTCAGCCTCACTGCCTGTGGGGTGTTTGCTGTCCCTGCTCTGCCGGGGTCACCTCATCCCACTCACGGGTTCAGCTGTGCCCTGTGGGACCATCTGGAACCGGGTTGTGCCCTCAGAGCCCTCAGGGCCAAAGCCCGGCCCAGCCCCAGTTTGAATGGGCAATCACGGACAGTCAAACTGAGCACACCTGAACCTGCTTTCATGCTTATGGGGGCTTTGAAAAGGGTTCAGCTGTGCCCTGTGGGACCATCTGGAACTGGGATGTCCCCTCAGAGCCCTCAGTGCCGACCCCCGGCCCAGCCCCAGCACAGGGGGTTTGAACGGGCAATCACGGACACTCAAACTGAGCACACCTGAACCTGCTTTCATGCCTATGGGGCTTTGAAACGCTAAGGCTGCCTTCGCCATTCTCCTCTAAAAAAGTGCCTCATAATATGAAAATATATGTAAGACTGGTATAGTATAGAAGCTGACCTATTTATATTCATTTTGTTACCATGACTTCATTTAACACTACTGTAAAGTCAGGATTTTGCCTCTCTCAAGAGCAGTCCCTTAAGACATTTCTTATAAAATTGCCTTAGGCTATAATAGGGGAGAGGGGCACAAAAAATTATTTTCCTCATAAAAGCAAGTGAGCAGCTTTTCCCAGGTTCCTTGTTACGGATTTTGGTATCTACATTAGATATTAAAGCCTGCAAGCACCATCAGCACGTGAAAGGAAATACTAAAGCTAGAAATAACAAAAATCCTACCTTTCTTCTCAGTTTTGTCCAGATTTTTTAATTAAGCAAATTACGTTATAGTAAAACTGTTGGAATTTATAGATTTGTGCAATATTTATAGTTTAATCTTACTCAAAATCTATAATATAATTACCATGCAAATCTTAAACATCTGCTATCACACTACAGAGTATTCATCAAGTGCCTGTTGATTAATAAAAGTCAAGACTCTACAGGTCAATACAGGGATGTCTCAGGAACAGGAAAAGGAACTGAAGTGAAATTTGTGTGGGAGATGTTAACTGTACACAGGTATCATGATTGGTACCCACAGAAAAAGCAATTTGGGAACACAAATTGCACATATTCTTCTGTTCTACATGTGTGCCTAGACCTCTGTTCCTGTTTTATTCCAGAAATAAAATGGACTTTAATAGCAGTTTAAAAAATGCAGACAACAAAATGGGGAAAGTTACATCAAGCAAGAATAAAGTTAATAAGTTACAACTTCTCCTAATTAAAACTACAAACTACATTTACAAAGGGTTGAGGTGCCATCTTGGAGTTCTCACAAGAGTTTGGGTTTGAGCTTACCCTTCTATGACAGAACACCACTGAATATTCATAGAATCACTGGATCATAGAAATGCTAAGGTTGGAAAAGACCTCTAAGATCATCAAGTCCAATAAAAAACATTAGCCTATCAATCAAGCAACAGACCGAGAAAGGAGGGTACCTCAATTTTGGTTTATTTCCATTCTTCTATCCTGAAAGTCTCTATTTATTAGTTCTCAATTTATTCATACGGATGTATTATCATGACTAGTATTTATTTTCTCCTATGAATATTCAAAGCTGTTAGCTTCAAAAAGAAATTATTTACTCCAATAAAAATCTATTTAAATTGATTCTCTACTGTATTCACAGAGGGCATTTCAATTTATAGTGTGTATTAAAGCAGAGTAAATTAGAGTGACAGAAAAAATAAGTTCTTCAGACTTTTGCCAATGAAAATGTGTAAAATAGCTTAAAATGCTGACGTGACAAAGGAGAAACTTAAGCAGTAAAAAGAATGATATAACATCAATAAAGAAAGCAAGAGCAGGGCAAAATAGCAAAACAAAGCCTGTACAAGATAAGCAGAGATGTTGCTACAAGCTTTCCCTCTCTATTAGATTAAATGACGTCTCTGAATTACCATATACCACACTTGAGTAGTACAGTCACTTTTTTCTAGATAAACTATGTCCTTTTGCTTCTTCCAAAGAGTCAAATCCTTGGGCTCAGAGCTGAAAGATATTTTGAATTTACATCAGTAACTTCATGAAAAGGTTCCTTGCACTCTTGATAACAAGGAGAAACTACAAGAATTGTGGCTTTGCCTGAGTTGCAAAATAAAACTAAATTCTCAGAAGAATGAAGTCTGTGATAGAAAGCCCTGGATCGTACAGAAGCTGACTGCACACACATCTCACACCAGCAGTACATATGCAAACTCCTCACCCTCATTATTCCCCCTACTTCTCTGAAATGTAGTACACATTTCATCTGTGCAGAGCTTGTGGTAACCTCCCCCTCTACTCAGGAGTATTTAATATGCTTTACAGGAAACTTTGTGCAGCAAAACAACTGGACTGCCTCCAAAATAATTTCAGAACTTCATTGGATTGCACATTAAAAAATCAAATGCAATTACTAGAAAATCCTTTACGATAAACAGAAAACAAGAATTATTCGATCTGCTCCAAAACTGAAACGGTGTACTTAAATCAAAGCTATCTGTCAACATGTCCGAAAACCTGGTGATACCTTCCACCTGTTGCAAACCAAATGAACACCCACAGCCCTTCCAGCTATAAACAGCACATGGAGAGGAACCCAGGGAACACTGCAGCAATGGCAACACTTAAGGTAGAACACAACAAGTGTCCGTCAGGACAAGTCTGACGGTGCTGTCAAAGCTATTTGCCCTTGACAAGGGCTGTTGTCTTTCCCAAGACCTCTATTACTGTCTATGAAGGGCAGTGGGTAATATTTAAACCTGTTACCACAATGCTCTGTACCCCCCAAATCAACCCATCTCAGTTCAGAGCTCTCCATGCAATATTATGAAGAAAAACGTATTTATGAAGGGTTAGTACCAAGCCATTGCTCTTCTTCAAGAAGAGAGGTTTTCTCCTATTTGTATCACCTCTCAGAACTTAAATTTCTAACTTACAGATGCAATTCAGAATTTATTTTTATTTATAGTAATGAAGTACCATACACACAACTTCTCCACTCTAAAAATCATTTATGCCAAGTACAAGTTATTACACTCACTAGCAGTCAAAATGTGCATCTTGACTCTCATATCTCTTCCTTCTTTACAACTTCAGATACCTGAGTTGTCTAATACAGGAACTTGGGACAAGTTAGGGATGACAGTATTTAACAGTTAGAGAAACAATTTTAAACAAATCTGACACAATTGGTGTGTCTGACTTCATGCTATTAGTATTCACATGCTTTTGTTACTCATTCTGTATCCCCATCATTGGGAAATGCACCTTGGCCAGAACAGGACAGGTATTCTGGGTCTAAATTAGTGTTTTTTAGCTTTTTCGGTTAACAGAAAAAACAGGATGCAAAAAAAGGAGATTGGTCTTCTCCAGGAAAAATAAGAAGGGGCTCTGTGGGATAATTACTGCGAGAAGAGGAAAATTTGGGTAAATACCCAAAAGTGGCCCTGTCTCCAGCCCATCCCTATCCTGGCTGCCACTGATGGTTGCTGAGGGCTGGAAAAACCTACATAACAAGATTGTGGCAGAGACTGCAGCTTACCATTGCTTTGTTGAAATTCAATTGAAGTTCCTAAATCTTTAGTAGCAACAGCAACATTAACCTCATTTCCTAACATCATCATAAACTTTTAACAAAGCTTAAGGAAATGGAATTGAAGGGGATAAACGCAGAGGTTTAATTCTTCATTTCTATAATACTGCAAAACAAGTGACATTAACACCCCTTTTCAATCCACATTACATTTATTGAAGCCAGTTCTAAATCCTTTGGATATTAAATGTACTTATTTGTTTTCATGTTCTAAGGACAGAAGAGTAAAAACGTCTTACACGTTCTTAAATGTAAGCACATACAATTTCAGTTTATTTTCCATTCTGAGGAAAAAGAAACACACATGCAAGGCTTTCACTATTTAATTAAGGATGATTACCATCATTTTTGAATGGCTTCATCATGACATATAAACTGTTAAAAGGACACAAGAACAAGGCAATACATTTTGCTTTACCATATTTCTTTGGAAGTATAACTGACTACATGAAGTCAAACTTCTGAAAGACATTACAGCAAGAAAAGAGCCCAAGAACATGAAAGAAGCTTCTTTTTCCCATTGTGATCTTTTTTCAGGTTGTGATCCTTCTTTCTGTCCTGCTCCCTCCCCTCAGGATCCTGAGCTCTCCCATCTCCAGGTCACTGCAGCCAAGGATGCCTTTGACCTTCATGTCCCCACCCTGTCCTTCCTTGTTTGTAAATATGAGTCCCAGCAGTGAATGAGCTTTAATAAGCACAACTAAAATTGGTACCAAATGTTCCCTGCTCATATCATCACCTTCCATTTTTCTCGCAGGCTCGTGTCCCCTATTTATGTAAAAACCACAGTCATAATGGCCCTTTACATCCCAAAATATATTTGCTGGATATATGCTGAAATACATTATGTGGTCTTCCAGAGGGAGAACTGATGGTCTTGAAACAGAGCAAGTGTATTTCTCTTTCCCCCAGAAGTTCTGGTCCCACAAAGCTTGGAAAATTGGTAAATCTGGCTGAAAGAGGAGCACTTTCAACCTCCTGCTGGAACCTCTGTTACAGCCACTCAAAGGCCTCCTGCTGGAAGCACTCTGAGTGCCAGCAGAAGCCAATTATCCTCTGATATACTGGGAAAGGGAAAACTGTATGGCCTTCACCTGATAACGACACGTATCTGGAGGATTTGAGGAAGACACTGCATTCAATACTAACTGGTGGTATTTATGTGTCAGAGAAGTAATAAATGATTTTACTCTGAAAGAAACTGAAGCAGTATTGAGTAAGTGTGGAAGCCTCTATATTTCATATTTTAGTAGACTTTTTACCATCAGTCAAATGCAAAAGAACTTAAAACATTCAGAAGGAAGCCTCCAACCCATTACTAAATGGCTACATTCTTTTGCAAATACAATATAACCTTCCTCATAAATCAGTGTTTTAAGGTTATTTTCTGCATGACAGAGAAACTATATAGCCTTTCACATCAGTGCTAAAGTAGAGTTAAAAGGTTTGGTTTCCATTTTGAAAAAACACAATATATTTATTGATGTCATATTAATAAATAATTAACATTCACACTAATTAATAATAGTCAAGCTAAGTTACAACTTGCATGACAAATATATATATCAAGAAATTCAAACTGATTACAGTACATAACAAATTCTGTCAGATAAATAGTTTCCCTTTAGCTGTGCTTTACACTGGTGTGCCAAATCCTAAAGCTGAAAAATACTCTCTCCCTAAAGCATTTCCACTGCATTTAAATCAAACATCTGCTCTTCCAATGCTATTTACATTCTTAACAGGGAACCTCACATCCAGTGGAGTTCAAGGCTATAACCTGATACTCTCACCCTTTTCCCAGCTTCTCTCGCAGAGTGTCCCACAGGGCACAAAATTAATATTCTCATTCAGACATTGCAGTGGTCTAGAAGGGGTATTACTGCTTTGGACCTGACAGATTCAGCAGTGAGAGAGAAAGAACCTCAAAAGAAGCCCCAAAGTCTGCAGGATTGGGTCAGCACATGTCAGCTTAAAGGTCTCCAACAATCCCCTGTCTCTGTCAGGATCCTCGTGCAGGTCGTGCAACACAAGTTCATTATGTTAGAGAAGATTTTGCCAAAAGCCATTTTGAAGTTGCATTAGGGGCACTAAAAATGTTAAGGAAGAAACCACAAGCAAAACACACACTATTATTCCAATAAAGTCTAGAACACAGGCCATTATTTGCAAACTGGTTTGATTAGCACATTTTGTAATTAATGATCCTGGGCACGGTGCCACCGTTTGTCCTGCAACGTTTCTGTGAATCCCTAAAGAAAACTGCTCAATGGATTTCGGTGGTTTTCCAACTACAAACTTCTCATGTAAATTCAAAACAGTAAAGACATTTAAATATCGTTCAGCTGCAAAAACATCTCAGCTGTGCTTCTCACAGACAGGTTCCGGGAAATTTCTTTCCTCTAAAAGAGACAATTTCAATTTCAAAGGAACAGTTCTAAGGAAAAAAAGCATATGGGTTTGCAAAATCTGAGACCACTGTCCAGCAGAGGAAAATCCTTCACAGGAGAAATGACAGCTCAATTACCTCGCAGTTTAAACAGAGAACTGATCCATTTCTGCTTCCCCACACGGGTGTTTAGCAGAACTCTGATCCTTCCTGGAAGCCTTCACTTTGTCTAGATAAAATAATAACTTGGCAGAGCTTAGGAAACAACACAATTGTTTTCTCAGATTAAGACCAAGATGAACTGAAATTATGTCCACTTTACTTGTAAGATCAGCATTTTTGGGAGGTAAGCTGATCACCCAAATTATCTTCTAACTTAAAAATCTTCAGGTTTAAAAATTTTCTGTTTCTGTTGTACATTTTAATGCAATTATTTTTATTCACACACCAGATACAAAATATAAAATTGTGAGAAAATGAAAAGGATTTTCTCATTACTCAGAATAATGATTCTTTATGGCTCTTTAAGTTATTTCAATTTATGCAAACTCATGTTGATGTATTGACGTTTTTAACAGTAATGCTCTTTTGTGTCTCAGACATGACATATGCCTCCCACCATTATTACAAAAAAAAAAAGAAAAGGAAAAAAAATGCAGGAGCCACAGCTCTTGTTTCTGCAAACCATTTATGATGCTCCTACTTTGGAGAGGAGAAATAAAGGGCAGGTCATGGGATCCACACACCTGAAACAGCAGCTGTTACTACTCACTAAATAAGTGTCCTCTCTCTTAAGTGTTCAAGTCTGGGTTTTAGTGTTCCTACCTGATGAACAAGATCTTTCCTAAAGAGGAAGGTCCAAAGGACACGAGTTATGGCAACGACCAGCATCGTCTGATGGAGCCTCTGTCTGAGCTGCAGGTCATGGACACAAAGCTCATGCTTTTTTTGGGAACCCTGCCTATATGGACATTTCTGGACCTTGCAGGTGGCCCTGCTGAGATGCAGAGATCTCCATGGCTTAGGGATGATGCCTCCAGACAGCTCGTAACAAATGGCAGTGCAGTGTTTGATCGACTCAGATACTCTGACAAGATGGTTTGGGTTTCAGAACAGCCAGAAATTTTGTTGAGAAGAGTCTGATCCATGAAAGTAAGACTTATATAAACAAGTAATTTCTTCTGCCTTCACAATAAATGCAGCTCCACACATGGCCTGAGGGAAAATACTGGTAAAATAATAACTGACTCAAATGCCAGCTAAGCTACTTCACCCTATGAAAGAACTTGTGAGGCTCAGTAACTTTAAACTCTGGCACTGAGCTGATGGCCACCCCATAATACTGTGGGACTGAAAACATAGATTATAGTTCAGCAGTTCAACAAAAAGCACAAAAAAAAGGAAAGCAGAATGCAGCAAATAGGATGTAAATTATAAATAAAGCCTGTTTTCAAGTACTTGCTTTTCTTGTTCTATAAAATATTCAAGATTTTGGTAAATAAAAAAGCAAAATAGTTAAGAGATGAGAGGCAGAACTGCAAATAAAAAGCTAAAAGAAAACAGGTACAATTCCCAGAATAAAGAATTGATTTCAGCCTCTTCAATTCAAAAATGTTTGTTCCATGTATGTGACAATAACAGTGCAAATATTTGTAACAGACCTGTGGCTGGCAGCTGTTAAAACCATAGATTTCAAACAAAGATCCCAAAACATCAGAACAAAAACATGTTTTTCTACCTTGGGCATCTCATTATTCCAAAAAGCCATATCAAAGCCTTCCTGTTAGCGTGGAAGCGTAGGTAGCTACCGAGCTTTTTTTCATCCATTTTAAACAGGGTCACCTTCTGAGGCAGAAGTTTGGTGTTTTCACTGGGGCTTAGGACGCTCCACAGGCAAAAGCCAAAGGGAAAGGAAAAAAAAATATCACTACACAGGGCCAATGGTTAAAACCTGGAGTTAACAAATGACAGTCAAGCATTATGTCAGCATTATTTCTTGCCTGTAACCCAGCCCATCTGGCAGGGCAGAGCCCTCCAGCACACAGCTGATGTTTAACTGCCACACCAGGCGTGTCTAAAGCAAAAGAAGCAGCTCCTGACTCACCCTTACACCTTTACACAGCAACTGAACCATTTCTGGTGATCTCCCACTCACAGATATCCAAAATATCTGCTGTTCTCTACAGTGTTTGAAACATAAGTAAGCCAAAAAAAATGAAGTATTGAATGTCAATCTTTTCCACAGTTTATATATAAATAGCTGAAAGCATGTCCTCACCAAGGAGATAAGTCATCAAAAGCCACAAAGAATATGTTTAAAGGGGTACAAGAATTAGCATATCATCCCTGAAAGGCATCACTAGAGAAAGACTCCTAAAAAACCATTAGCCTTTTGCATACAATCCTCTTGCCTGAAAGAATACAGAACACATCAGTGCAGCACATCCACTACTTGTTAGCACATTTTTTTGTATTTTAGTAATGCTGTTTTTCAACACAGCTGGTCCTGACTAAACAGATTTAAAGATTCATCAATTCCAAGACTATAAAGGATTATTGTGATTATCTAGTCTGACTTCCTGCAGGGCACATGCCATAGAAACCAGCTCACAGATTGCTGCAACATACTTCCTCTACGATAATGTGGCAACAAATCATTTAAAATACAATCCAGTCTTGTTTTAAAGATATCAGTCATAAAGAAACAACTGCTTTCCATGATTAATTTATTGCTAATTACCCTAATTATTAAAAAGTGGCTTCATTTCTATTCCAAATTTGCATGGCTTTGGTTTGCAAATACTGGGCTTTGTTCTATTTTTTTTTGACAGAAGTGACAGACTGTTGACAGATTACCTCAATTATCAATCATGTACCTGAAACCCTCCTCCATGTACCCATTTATAAGTCATAAAGAGCCTGACTCCTCACTCAGCTTCTGCAGTTTGTCTGCACAAATGTACAAAGTGATTTCTTCACTCTCTATTTGTCAGGCTTCTGCTGGAACATTGTGCTCACTTTTATTTATTTATTTATCTATTTTTATCTATTATACACTGAGAAGGTGTGGATAAACAGGTAATTCTTTCAAGCAATAATGAGAACATCCAGAAGACATGATACATTTTAAAGATTGGGTTTGACTCTGACTTTTCAGTCTAGAAATGACAAGAATTAGGAAAATAATTTAAACCAAAACTTGCAAGAAAGGGAAACGGAATAAGCTCTTATCCTTGTTCATGGCAAGCAGGATAGGAAATAACAAGCAGTAAGGAAGATTTAGTATAGTCTTCAGAAAAAAAGTCTGTACCATACACGCCAAAAGTACTGAATTTCTGAGAGGCTGCAAAATTTCCATTGTTGTAGACAATTTTTTATTTTTTTTTAAACAGGCAACACAAGTACATGTTGAAAATATAATAGTTGGAAATAATTCTGCTGTAAAGGAGTCAGGTGGATTAAGTAACCTGAAGATCCACTCCAGGTCCTCTCCTCCCATTCCAGGCTCCTCCTCCTACGACTCCTTGCTGTTGTCACCTCTGAACCTTTCTGGCTGTTCCCCATCTATTCTGAAGAGGACACTGCAGAACCAGGAGCAATTGCCCAGCAACCAATACAGATAAATTTTCAATTATTCTCCTCCTCTGCCCCCCAGACGCCCCCCTGTCTATAAAGGCAAGACTTCTTATCCTCTTAGCTCTCAAAATCAAGGCTGATGTTCAATTGGTTTGCCATAATAATGTTTCATCACGTGCAGTGTCCCTGCACCTCAGGACACAAACACCATCTGTGGGGCCTTTCTATATTTGGATGTATTAGAGTAGATGCTGCTTAAAGAAGCCAAATATCTGACAAAAGCCATACAGGTTCTGAACTAATCACTATTTAATTTTCTCTTTCTGCATCATCAGCAATTTTTATGTGACTGCACCAATTTTTTTTTTTTGATTCCTATTATGAGACTAGTGAATAACAAACAAACCAGAACAGATCCCTGCAGGTCCTATTACAAGAAGCAGCACTGAACAAAAATTCTCCATTTTCCACAGCTTTGTTATCAATTCATCTGCTTTTAAACCATTTAGTAAATGCTATATATTTAATTCTGCACTGGTAATTTCGTTAATCAGAGTATCAAGGGAGGATTAGTTAATGTCTGCAGAAGTTCTACATCTATTGTTAATATGAACAATGCAACTTGCAATCAGATTTAAGGATGTGCATGATTTCTATCTCTGACACAGCTGACAATTTCAGAAGAGAAGGTGAGGACTATCAGACAGGGAAACTTGAGTGTGCAGCTTTAAGATTTGAGGTCAGAAAAGATGATTGGCCAGGGACAGCCAGGGGACACCTAATACACACACTACAAGCCATGTTAGTGAGACAGGGACTGGATAAATGGATTGTGAAATTTGGGTGGAAATTTGGATGGAAATGTGGGTGCACTGCCAGGCCCAAAAAGCATCATCAACAGCTCATGGATCAATCCAGGGCTGGTTCCTCGTGGCCCTCAGTGTGCCAACATCCTAATTAACAATTTGGATATGGGAATTGGGTGCAGTCTTGGGCACTTTGCAGATGGTATCAAGTTTGGGGGAGCTGTCACCACACTGGGGGCTGATTAGAGGAGCTTCCTCAACAGGCTGGAAAAACAGACCAACACGGACTTCACAAAGTTCTCCTCATCTGGGCTAGAATAACCTTACACAGCAAGGGCAGGCAGCAGCCTTATGGAAGACAACCTTGCAAGGAAGCTGAACAGGAGCCAGCAGTGCTGCTCTTGCAGCAAAGACCAGACACAGACACGAGGCTGCATCACCAAGAGGGCAGGGGAGGCAATTCTTCCCCTCTATTCAGTAGTCATGAGACATCTGGAGCCCTTACTTGCTGTGTACAACTGCCAGATGGGACTATTTAGAAAAGATGGATCCAGATTCTTCTGTGAGGTCCACCAGAATAGAAATAATAACAACAGACACTGGAAATTCCAACTAGATCAAAGGAAAATATTTTTCCCTTGTGGTTGGTGAAAATCTAGAACAGAGTTTTTCCAAGAGAGGTTGTAGGATCTTCTCAAATATTCAACACTCAGCCAGGTAAGATCCTCAACCACCAACTCTAACAGGTTCTCCTTTGAGGAGGAGGTTGTACTGGAGACTTCAGAAGTTCCTTCCAGTCTATGGGATTCCATGATTCCGTGCACATAAAGCTGAAGACACAGCAGTGAAGCTCCCTGGGAGCCATAAGGATATCCTTTGCCTGGTTCTGGTCTGCTTTTCAAGCCAAAACTCTATGACAGAGATAACAGGCACAGCAATAATCAAGGTCCACAACAGAAGAGTTTGCAGTAACTGATATAATAACCCTGCCATTAGATTATCAATAATAAAAAAACTCTCTTTATTGGTAACCACTCAGTTATTACATTGAAGCACAACACCGTGGCAGCACAGCCAGTTCAATCCACCAGAAATTCCTGTCCAAATTACCTTTTGCTTCACAATATGGATGAAGTTGCACTGCAGTCCTTTCTACAGCACGAGCCATAAAATTACATTTCTTCCCTCTACACAGCCACTTATGTCCAAGAAAATTAACTTTTTGGTTACACTGACTTAGAACTGTTAGAGAGATTCAACACAATAGGGCAGAGGGGTAGAAGAAAGCAGGAAAGGAAAGGTGATTGTTTGGATTATTCACCTCATCAGAAGGACCTGGCCAGGCAACTTGAGGACCTCTAAAAAAGGTGATCCATTAGGTATAGCTTTGTGATTTCCTCTAATAAAATGGAAGAACTCCATTGGAAATACAGTGGTATCACTGCACAATGATGTTCTCAAAAAGCAACTGAGATAGTACCACTGTTTGCATCAGAAAGTCACAGAATGTGTCAATTTTAAGCATAAAGTATAAATGTTTCAGCTTATTGTCCATGTGTAAGAAAATTCTGGCTTTTTTTGGCAAAGCCCATGAGCTACCTAGTTATGCATTTCCCAGATTTACTGACAAAAAAAAAACAAAAACAAAAAACCCTTGGAAGATTGTAGTGGAATGTGTTAAAAGTGTTAAAAAATTGTATCTTAAAACAGGGCATGGCTTTTCTAGGATAAACAGAAGTGACAACTAGAAAATATTTATTTTAGATTTCTTCACACAGGAGAATTCTAAAATAAGGAAAGCACACAATGTCTGTTTTTCCTCTTCCTGCAACTATTTTAATACTGCCATTCTGTATCTAACACAGAAATGCAGTAGTTTCAAGAGAAATATCAAATCACAATCATGTTCCTTCTAGAATACTGTGCTGTTAACAGAATAACAGTTAAATAGAATACTTGCATTTAGATGTGTTTCTAATGTAGATTTACAAGATGACAGCACCAGTATCACAGTGAGAGCTGCCGTGCCTGGCAATTATTGTCAGATCCGAGACAGAACACTCAGCAGCTACTTCAGAATATGACACCAAAATCCAACAACAAGCCTCACTGGCTCATTAAAATCATCCTCCCGACTCTAAACTTGTCAGTGATGCTGCTCGTTCCCCAAAAACAAACTGCCACTCTGCTTCCGTTCTGTGACACAAGGGCCAGACAAAAACTGGCAGAAAACTTATCATTTGGTTTGGATTTTCTTAGCACTGGATTGGTCACAATATTTTCCTCTTTTGAAAGGCAGCTGGAGATCCACATTTCACTGTCCTTAGTGCCTCTTCCAGCAACAGCTGAAGCATCTCTGCATGTCACTTCTTGTCAGCTAAATGAAGCGTCCAGAGGATTTTTTAATTGCAGGAGAATTGAAGTCAACACTAATTCTACTTGTCCCTTTTCGTAATGGTTTGAGTAACAATTAAACAAAAGCAATTCAGTAATTCAGGAAAGCAAGAAGTACCCGATGAAATTCAGGAAACAGAAGAAAACATAAGGTTTCCTCAAAATAAAGACTAGAACATCCATGAGTGGGATTGGCTGGGAGGTAACTGGCAGGGAACCAGGGAAAGGGAGATGAAGAGTTAAAGAGAAGCTCAGGTTGGGATCCTGAAAAGGAATGAGACAAAAAGGGACAGATGATGGGAGAAGAGTTAAATGGAAGAAATGGGGTAGCTGAGCTCCCTGTATAAAAGTAGAAATCAAAGTTTCCCTGTGTTTAGGGCGGGGGTTTTGTTTGTTTAACATCTGAGGCCCATTGAATAATTGATATGAGTTTTGACAGGCTCAGGGCTGGTCTCCAGAGCACAGTGCTGTGCCAGTTCTGAACGGAGCTGCCACACTGCACAGGCCTTTCTGAGCAGGGGAAAGATGACAGGGTTTGATGTCTTCTAAAAAAGCACAGGATTACGTAAGATGCACCTCCCTATTCAAAGTGACAGATTAGTTTCTTTTTTTTAATTATATTTTTGAAATATTAAAGATATACTGCACCTCTCTAAGGATCCAGCACATGCCCAGTAACTTCCAAGATTTAAATTTTCCATCACCACATACATTTAAATGAAATTAAGATACTAGTAATACCTATATCCAATAATTTGGTTGTTACAAAAAAAACCCACAGTGGGTAAGAGCCTACTTTCCCCTTCCCTCTCTTCCATTCTGCCAACTATTCCATAATTAATGTTATTCCCAGTAATTTCATTAACTCCATTAACTTTATTATGAAAACCTGCCACACACCTGTTTCTTTACAGCTTCCTTTTCATTAGTGAACACACAGTCAGAAAGATTAAAAAGAAACCTCTGCTGCTGCTCTTTTCCTGTTTACCTAGAAAATAAGTTAACTCACTTTCAGTATTATGAGTCACTGATCTATGCTACATTTTAGAGTTCATTAAATCCTAACTAAGCAGGTTTCCAAGCATGTCCCTCTAATGAGAAAATACCAAGTCCATTTGACAGTATCAGTAAAAGCATTTACAAGCACGAGGCCCTGGGCACAAACCTCACCTGCAGGGGAACAGCAGCACTTTACCTCCCTAGGGAATGTAACTGGCCCCGTGCACTTCAAATCAAACTTGAGCTATTCAGGTCAAAACAAAAATTCTGATACCAAAAATGTTACTACCTTACCCCTTACAATTGGTAACTCAGTGCAGTCTGCACTCTGCAAGGTGGCTGAGCCTGCCAGGCCACATACAGAACAGACAGACTTTATTAACTATTACCTCAACTTCTGAGGCTATTGGGAAAAACACAGAGAAAGACACAGATGGATTCCCAAATTAAAATGACTGCCTTCAATCCTTTACTGGCCTACCCTGACTCAAAAGAAAAAATTATTGAGTGCTGTCAGTAACAGAAGACATGGAAATGCAACAGCATGGGGATCACTAACAGGACTTTAGCACCTGTATATTTACCTGTACACAGTAAACTGAGCTTAAGCTAATTCATAAAACAAACTTTAAAGCACCATTCTGAAATCAAACAAAGACAGTACTATAATAATTATACACCTGCATCTCTGGTAAACATCAGTGGAATGGTTCTATCAAAGGGCACTGAGCACTGGATCAAACACAAGGGAAGCTCAGACTCCCCGAGAGCCATCCAGTGAGTGCCCAGGGACACGTGGCTGCTCCATGCCCACACCACTCCCTGCTTCCCAAAGGGATGGAGCGGGAATGGTCACAGGGTAGGAGACAGGAGAGACAAACTGCCTCCCTCAGCAGCCAGCTCACATCAGTGTGGGAAGTCCAGAGAGGCACTGAGCCTCCTCTCCGTGTGACAGGATGCAGGCTCAGCTCCATTTCCGAACGCCTGCTCCTGCACACACTACAGAGCATTCCCAAATTCCCCATCAACTACAAGGACATATCGGAGAGAATAAACTGAAATCTGCTTCATCGAGTGTAATTTAATTTAGATCCAACAGCCAACCCTTGAACTGCACAGAACATAAAGGACGTCACTATTTCCCCAGCTCTGTAAAGGTCTTTGAACTCCGACTATGTCATTTCACCGACACAAACACACACTTCAGACAGAGAACCTGGGGCTCAGCATCTTCCAGATTTATGAGAAATCCTTCCAGCTCTGGGATGCTGCAAAATTCACACCCAGCTCAGCAAAACACAGTGAAAAGAAAGAATTAATATAGTTCTATTAGCCCGGGAAGCTTTGTGCCAAGTCACACGCACACAACCTCAACTGCTGAGGAGACTTTGAGCAAAAGGGCGGAGCTGAAACAGCACTTCCCTCAGCAGTGAAATGAGATGCAGTGTTTGACTGGGCACTGCTCGGGCACCTTCAGCCCCTGCCGTGCCCTTGGCACTGCCAGCGGGGGTTTGTGTTGCAGCATCATCAACCAGAGACCACTGACAAAGAGCTATAAGTATATCAGGGCTATTATCAGAAAATAACATAATCCTACACATGATTTATACTTTCCATTATTTCTGCAGTGCTTTTTTGTGTAGTACCTATTGGATCTCATCTGAACACCCTGGATCTTGACCTATTAGTGGCACTGAGCATGGGCAGTAAAAAAGAAATGAGTATTTGTTTTACAAGCTGTTGGGATGCCCTAAATACATTTATCTTTTGGAGTTAACTCCTCAGATCATCTGATAGATTTTTTTTTTTTCCTCAAAAGCAATATGCTATTTGCAGGGGCAAACATACAATCACAGAGTGTCTTTGTTACCTGAAGAAGCTCTCACTGAACAGTAGAGTGACAGCAGTGACAGTAAGTAAAGACTTTGAAATCAAACTTGGCAATAAGTATTTTTTTCTATTAACCAACATTTATGACTAAACCCAAAGGTGTACCTATGAACAACCAGCTAGCACAAGGCTCTGCTTCTAAATTCAAAATTAAACAAAACCACCACGAAATTTACAGGAAGATGAACACAAAAAAAAAGGGAGAAGTTGAATTCCAGTTCTCTCACAGAAACCTCTCCCAATTTCTTTATTTCTCTTTCTTTGTATTCCTTCTATTTTAAGCAATCTTTATGCCTTACACACATCATGATATCTTCTATTAAACAATAAAACTTTAGAAAACAAACAAAAGAATTTATGAAAGGAGAACACATTTCTTCAAAGGCCATAATTGCTATTAGCTCAAAACTAAGATGTAACAACAACAACTTAAGAAATTATGTGAGTAGCTTCTTAAGATACAATTTCTATTCATTTTCCCCCTTTTCATCCCAACAGTCACAAAAAACCTGTTATAAGAAAATTGCTCAAAGAGAAAGTCAAGCACTCAAGAAAATTAGGATAAACAATAACTGAAATTAGCCCTGGCTCCTGTTTCTGTGCTTTACAATAGTTTTTGATTGCATGACCACATGAGAACCTCTCTTTATTTTGACCAACTAATGAACAGCTGCTCAGATTTTCCTTACTACTGCCTTTGCAACCCTGCTTATTCCTTTAGAACAGTTTTTATTTACCAATAATCCCTACATTATACCCACACTCACAGGGCTGGAAGTTGAAACAAGAAAGAAGAAACAGGTCTTTAATAATCTGTTATAATTTCACCTTAATACCTCATGTATAATTGGGTATCAATCCATCTGCCAGACTTAACGCTGAGTTTTTAAATTAAGATGCATTTTTATTCCTGTTCAGACAAACACAAAAATCAACCATTGCCTCCTCTCCAGCCAAATGCAACAATGCAGAGTAATTAAATTAGGCAGGCCAAGTGCTGGCTGTCCACTGCTGCAGCCACAGTGTTCTCTGTCACTCCAGTCACAAGGATTTACTCCACTTCTGCAGACACCAGTTCATATAACACTGATTTTCTACCCCTCCCACCAGAGAAACTTTCTTACCTATTCCCCTTAGAAAACACATATAATTTTGTTACATATATATTAAAATTACAATCATTATTAATAATTATCATTATTATATATGCCGTTACCTTTTCCCCTCTATGTCTTAAGGATAGAAGCCACAGCAAGTAACACAGATCAGGGAAGACTGAAGGACACTTCTTGATACCACATGGACAACAGTGCCATCCAGGTTGCCAAAAGGACAAATGTTCTTTGCTTTTCTACTTAAAAAAAAAATAACTGTCTTCTATGAAATGAAATCCAAACTGTCATTTTAGTTCCAATAAAAAACCCACTAGGGATGATCAGTCTTTTCCCTCCTAAACTCTATCCACACACACCAACTTGTTCACTCACTCCAAAAAGCCAGATTGCCAGGCTCCCCGAGCCCTTTTTCTCCCCTCTCTTAATTTTCTGTTCTTTAAAAACAAAACAAATCCAACCCAAAACAAACTGCCATGTTTCTTCAAAATACATCTTTGGAAAACTCAAATCAAACCACACTACCACTTGCCTCTATTTCAAATGCAGTTCTGTAACAACACCAGATTTGGAACAACTCAGGTGAGTCTCCAGTGGCAGATGAAGAAACTCCTGCTTGGATTTTTGGATTAAAAGCTTCTTTCCCTGATCTCACGTAATTTAGTGTTCAGTGTGTTTACAGTACAAAAGAAACAGTTTGCAATCATCTACAGGTCAGCCACTGGTTTCACCAGAGTAAATTCTGTTTCCTTGCTGGTTGTCAGTTCCCAACTAGCCTTAAACCAGCATTCAATAAAATCCTCATGTTTTAATTTCCCACATGTACTTTACATGTGTACTGTGACACTGTTTGCAGCACACAGTAGATTGGAGACTGTTCTAAAAGGAAAGAGCTCCTTGTTAAGTACAAACTAGCTAATACTTCAAAAATTTAAAGTAATCTCCAAAAAACCCCTCCAAATCTCCACACAGTGTGCTATAAATGTCACTAGCAGTAAGACAAATACTCAGTTCTATTTACCAAAATAAAAGAGCATATTATGATCTCCCATATCAATGACTAAATAACATTTTTCTACAAAGCAAGATTATAAAAACACCCTGTATGTAGTTTGTGACAGTAGGACTTGCCAAGGACACCAGAAGGTGACTTACATTTAACTCTGCCTCTACTTTTAAAATCTATTAAAATCTATCCATCTCCATGGTAACTCAAAACATATATTCCTCCCAGACAGTTTGATTAATACTCTGTAGTTTTTGTTTTATAGTCAACCTTTAGTTTGTTTGAAAATACATAAAAACTGTCTAGTTGATCCTAAAACTCTTAAATGATACCATAAATCTGTATGTGGCAGTAAATGAAAGGTACTGCATATATTGCTCCTTGTTATATTGTTCCTTAAACCCAATAAAGTAGCCATAAAGTTCTGTGGTCTTCAAAGGAAAATAACTTTCAAATCAATTATCATAATTTTTCAGATTTTAATGGTATAAGATTTGCTTACAAACTAATCTTATTTTACTCTCCTAAAAACTTATGCCTACTTTTAATTCCTTAAAGCTCTCACCCTTGCACAAATCACTGTGAGAGACTGACTGCATTAAATCTCTCCAAATTAGGGAAGGGAAAAATAATAACTATGGCAACCCGTTATAACCTTAAAATACGAAGCACTTGAACTGAACTTCAGGAAGTTAGTGTTAAGGGAAAATGTACTGAAATAAATAGTATTTTATGGCAGTGACCCAATAAATATTAAGTGTATTTTCTACATGAGGGCTGTTCTACCAAGGAAGAAATGTAGAGAGAGGTCACGACATCCACTAAAGACCTCCAAGAAACCATAGCTAATAAATTCTGTAAATGCAAGTCTCAATTTGACAAAGCACGAGAAGGGCTTCGACTCAACCTACCAGAGACAACATCTCTAAGCAGCATAAAATTCTAAGATTTTACTCATGAAAATTTCTACCTGCCTAAGATAATGAGCAGACACAAATCACACTGTAACACTTTTATACTGTGGTCTTTATTCTGCTCCCAACAATTCAAGAAAGATGGGACAGGCTGGAGCAGGTCCAAGGGAGGGACACAAAGAGGATCGAAGGGCTGCAGGTCCTGCCCTGTGAGGACAGACAAAAGGAGCTGGGTCTTTTCTTCCTGGAGGAGGCAGCTCAGGGGGACCTCATCACAGTATTCCAGTACCAGCACATCCTCACAGAGAGGGTGGAGGCTCCCTGTTCACAGGGAGACACATGGAGGAGACAAGGGGCAATGGATATAAGTTGCACCAGCAGAGTTTTCGCCTCAACGTAAGAAAGAAATGTTTTACAGTAAGAACAACCCTTCACTGGATTAGGACAAGGTGCCAGATAGCCTCATCTAGGATCCCTTTCTGACAAAAGGTTGGACCAGATGATTTTTCACCATCCCCTCCAACCTGGGATATTCCATGATTTACCTCCAGCTTCCCCTTCCATGACTAAACATACCAAATTGTAAAGATATCCACCTTATGCATATAACACTGAAATGTTCATCATTGTGCAAATCACTCTGCACACACCCTCACAACCCAATCAAGAAAAATCTTAAAGTATTTTCTAGTAATCAAATAACAAATCTGCTAAAAGCCTCAAATTCCGTTGCTAAGCAATCACATGATTTCTCAGGGCACTCTTCCCTTTGAGAAACTGAAGTAGATGGTATTGAAAGGGGAATTATTTACTCTTAGTTTCCCCTATATTCTGAGCAGCACTTAACAAGACTATCAGCTGCCTCAAACTCCTGTCCGAGTTCTGGCCACTCGATGGAGGTTCATCCTTCACTCCAAACATAGAAAGATATAAAATATCTGTAATACTGCTGAACATTATTATCCACAGTCCTGTCTTGTAAAGTGATAACTCTCAGTCTCTCAGTGTCAACTGGGGCCAGACAAGCTCTTCAGATTCTTTTAAAATGTCTCTTTCACAAACCTGAACAATCACCCTAAAGGAGTTTTCTATTTGCAGGTAACCTTGAAAATGACTCTGAGAAAGGAAAAAGGGCCACGTGGACGTGCAATACTATTTCTGTACATATGTCTCGGTACAAATACTTCATCTTTCCAGGAGTTTGCTTGCACAGAACTGTAAGTGTGTAGGAAATCTGCTCAGCCTTGACTTGAAGGAATTCTGTTCCTTCAAGGGAGACCTTCTGCTGCAGACCTCAGATGCAGCATATCAAATTTAGATCATACCACACTTTTCTCTGTCTACATATTTTAGAAATCCATCATGTTTCATCAGATATGGAGCAAAAGGCATCTCACTAAATAAAAATGTCTCAAAATACTCACTACAAGAGTAAACTACCTGAGTGATTCAGTGAATGGCATTTCTCAAGATGAGCTTTAACTTTTCGTGGTTTGATTTTAGAGACACCCTAAAACACCCAAATCACACACCTGCAATTGCCCCAAGTCCTGTTACCCCCTCTATTCCTTAAATTTCCCTCAGGAAATTTAGAAGGAGCCAATGGGAAATTGTTTTCACACTCAGCTGGCAGAAATTCCATCTATTCCCAACACCATTAGGTCTAACTCCTGAAACTAGAAGAGAAGTCGCTCCACACGTCCCTCGCTCCCCTTTGCATTATTGATCTGACCAAATTCTAAGTTGGGCAATTATGTTTGGTCTCTCCACAGTCATCTGATCTCTCAACAGAAATAGTCCTCACATCACATCCGAAACTCTGAGGAATTTTTCTGGCAGTTAAAATAGCTCCTGTGCACCAGCAGCAAGTTCCAGTGATCTCTTTAGCTGACTTAACAACTCACAGGAGTCTTGTTTGACCTAATTAACAAAAGCTTACAGGGAACTTGCAGATCCTTTATTTAGAAGTAGTATAAAAATAACAAATCTTATCAACACATACAGGGTAAGAGAGAAAGTGAACAACCTTACTGGTATTATTTTGCTGTCTCAACAGAAGTCAATACACTGGTCTGGGGAACCACACAAGAGTTGAGCACATACATTTCACTGTAACCAATGCAATTTTGCATCTTTATCCACCTCTGTGCCTACACAAGTCTCCTCAAGGTTTGTTCTTGCTTTTCTGTTCTCTCTTCTTTGTCTCTTTGGAGTAATCACAAGAGCAGGCTCAGCTGCTTATAGTGGTACACCAGTAATCTTACTTTTCTTTCCTTTCCTTTTCCACTCCAAATTAAGTACAGTATTGGGGAAGGGAATCACTAGCATCCTTTGCTTATTGTCTTTGCAGTACTGGGAAACAATAAGCAGAACCTTCTTTTGCATTTCTTAGGCTTCCCAGAAAGTGACACAGTTATCTGGCCCAAATTAACCTATAGAACGATGCAGAGTGTTAGAGGCAGGCAAAACAATAACACGAGATACGGGGTCTGTACAGTCACTGACAGCACACAAACACAGGAGTAAGTGTTGACACACACATCTGGTCAGCTGTGCTTATCAGAAACTCTACCCACAGCCTGAGCAACTCAGTATAATGTGGTGGCACAACCTGTTCAAAACAGCACAGGTTTTGAACACTCAGATCCTGTGAAGTCCCTCCTCACCATCTGCACTGTGGCAGGGCAAGTAGGGAAAGCCAAACCAAGTAGGTTAAATAGAGCAGTGGCCTTTTTTGACAGAAAGGAGTTATTAATCTTATTGTTTCAGTGCTCATCTTAGAAGCCTGGACACCAGCAGATCAGAACTGCTCTTCACTTTCCAGTGTCATGACACTGGACCTGCACATGGACTCCATATTCAAATATGGGAAAAATGTGCTCTTTTCCTAGAATCACAAACAGCCTGGGTTGGAAGGGACCTCTAGAGGTCATCTAGTCCAATCCCCCTGCCACAGGAGGGGACACCTTCCACTAGACCAGGCTGTTCCAAGCCCTGTCCAGCCTGGCCTTGGATGCTTCCAGGGATGGGAGAGCCACAGCTTCTCTGGGCAACCTGTGCCAGGGCCTCACCAACTCAAGTGTAAAAGTTTTCTTCCTTATATCTAGTCTGAATCTCCCCTTTTCTATAGTTTAAAACCACAACCCCTTGTCCTATTGCTACAGGCACTCCTAAGAAGTCTGTCCCCAGAACAACAGAAGTCATACCATCTTTACTCCTTTAAAAATATTAAATATTTAAGTTCTATTTCTGATTGCTCAATTGGAAAAAAACCAAAAGGTTATTTTTATGTAGGCCTAGAATTTCTGACAAGGTTAGCATTAGAAAAAAAATAAATAACAAATACTAAAAATAAATAAATAAATAAAAAATAACTAATTCTGGTATCTTCCATAGCAGTATTGTTTGTATCTCTTTCCAATTTGAGAAAAACCTCTGCCATTTTCAAAATACTTATTGTTTTGTTAGTATTTAAAGGGTTATATGATCAGAATGCAACTACTCAGACCATAATGTAACACTACAGTAAAGCAAAGAACACAACATACATCTTTCCATTTCAAATTCATTTCAGGCACAGCCCTTTCTCTGTGAACTCATTTCAGACAAATGCCTTTTTCTCTCAGACCATCACTGTGCTTTCACCTTGATAGCAAAAATTACAAGACTATCACAGCCCTGTGTAGTACAGTGAACTCAGGGTAATCTTTCTAATATCTGTTTCACAGACATCTAAACTAATATTGCTGCACAACCCCCATAACTCAAACCCATCCGAGCTTCCCCACACACAGTTTATTCCCGGTACCAGCACAGACTCTCTGTGGACAGAAGGAAAGGAGGAAGATTCCCAACATTTTACACCAACTAATTTTCTACAACTGTCTCAAAGCTGTGATTCACTTTACCCTTCCATTTCTCACTGTTCTCCAATTTTCTGTCAGCTGAGCTACCTTATCTTGGAACAACACAGAATCCCTCTCCAGGCAGTGTTTTAATCACTCCAGGCTTGCTGGGTATTACATCCCAGTTCCTATTGTTTAACTGCAAGACAAATACAAACCTTACAATGTATCTCAGCAATACAACTAAGGCAACTGATTGGAATTTTTAATTGAAACAAACTTGGTCTTTCAAACCATAATCCAGGTAAGCAGTTCACCAAAAAGCACGAGATGAACATCTCAGCCTGTTCAGAGATGTTGAGAGATGCTGCACACGCTGTTTGGCAGCACTGCTGGTACCCCTTCCAGGCACTGACCTACTGAAATCATCTGTGGAACAATCAGAGTTTGAACCTGCCCTACAATAAGAAACTTTCTGACAAAGCTGACCAGGCACAGCAGCATGATAAATAACATTAATTACATTTCTTAGAGGATTCTCATTACAGTTGGAGAATAGTAAAAATTTCTGCTGGTGCTGATCCAACAACAAGCAAGTATTTCCACTTAGTCCCTTAATATGTTTTAAGATGTGGCCTTAGAGCACAGCTTCCAGCCTGAACAGCAATTACAAAAGCCTAACCCAGGCTCTGTCACAGCCATTTATGCACCTTGGGGCATTTCCTCAGGCTTCCAATTTACAGCTTATAAATGCGACAAATGTCTTTTACCCCCTTAACAAGGGGGTAGGTTGTTCTTTACACCAGAAAGGCTGTGCTACTGCATCAGTGGCCTTGAGCAGAAGAAATCACTGAACTTGGTCAAACACTGACATTTGGCCCAGGGAAGTTGTGGAATCTCCATTCACATGGAACTAAAAACCTCACTGGTGCAGTCTTGCCACTCTGGTCTAGCTGACCCTACTCGAGAAGGCAGCTGATGATCTCAAGAAATCCCATCCAATCTAAACAATTCTGTGATTATTTCTATATTAGAAAATTATTTTTTTTAAATTTTTGGGGGAAAAAACCTCACACCGCAAAACAAAAGCATTTTCGACTCAGAAGCTCTGCCAATTTCTTCTTGTCATGGAGCAGATGTCTCCTTCCAAAGTTCTACGAGAACTGTAAATTCTTTCCCCTGTTATTTAAGAATATAATAATGTTTTGTGCAATGTTACAAGAAATATAATGAGCTAAAATACAAAGCAGTCCCAGAAAGAAAAACCACCAAATGAAAGTTTATAGTAGAGCTTTCTCTCTCCTTCCCCTCGAGGAACTAGTGTTAACAATAAAGAAGAAATGCATTAGTAGAAAGGAAGTGTAACTCATTTGTAGGTAAAATGATTCCCCTTTCTCCAATTCAATATCATTGCCAGTATTATTGTTGTCATCTTCAGCTGACGCTGGGGAGAGGGGAAAAATGTTACAGGAAGAAAACAGAAAAGATCACATATTTGAAATGGAAAAAGGAGGAGCACCAGTGTAAGGGTGGTATAGAATGTGTGTCGTGGCCTCCCTCCATTAGATCAGATGTTACTTTCCAAGAAAATGCCTTCAGGGACACAGGATCCCCACAGAAGAACTGGGAGCAACAAAAGCAAAACTAATTTCTTAAGAGTTGATTGCTTTTTGAAGGAAGTACAGACCAGCTGGTTATGCTGGAGATACACCAGACTCATCCAATCAGATCTGTCCTGGATTTATTTCCAAGATATCCAACTCCTGTCACTTCAGGTTTACATGAGGAAACAGAGCTGCTGCAGCTCTATGTAGAGGTATTTCTCTAAGGTAAGGAGTGAAAGGAAATTCAGGCTTGTACCACCTACAGTTCTTGATCCTAATCCTACAGTTAGGGCTTGCAATTACTAAGCTAGAAAGAGAAAATAAAAACCAGGAAAATAGTATCTTCAAATGTGCAAGTTTTTTATCTGCTGCTTCATGGGATTTGGCCATTAAAATGTAAGACGAGCAAGGATGAAAGCAGAAGGAGGAGACATTATGTGTCAGCAAGTGAAAATTACATAAAATAGGTGAGTATAAAGCTCAATACACTTATCCTAGTGTTTAATTTTAATATTTGGAGAAACAATTGTACAAAACCCTCCACAGCAAGTTCTTCCCCTTTCAGACTCCAGACATTAAAACAAATACTTACAAACTGTGCTGAATAATTCTTTGAAGTCTTTGATGGGACTTACAGAAGTACACCATTATATTATTTCTTACATATTTAATGACACTTTAAAATCAGCGGTTTTTTAAACAATAAAGCTTTCAGATCTAAAGGCAGAATTTCAGAACCACTGAAATTTCCATTGCAGCCCATGTGAATCTCACCTGATTCACAGAATGTGATGATCACGTGTGATTCTGCAGTTAGCAAACCCTCACCAGCACACTGAATCCAATAATTCTTATATTGATTCTGGTGGTTTCCTGATGGACTGCAATGCATTGGAGATGCACAGTAAGAGCACTGTCCTTACCACATAGAGCTGCTTCCAGAGCACGGCCCATTCCTGCAGCGTTGCTGTCACCTCAGTCACTACAGAATCTTCAAGTGGAACAACGGTTTCATATTGCCTGCAGAAAAACAGGGGGGGAAATTAGGAAAGGTACCCTGGAAAGGGCAGAAAAAGAACTAAATGTCGGCACAGTAATTTGTAAAGTGTTACAACTTGAATTTGTTCAACATAAAGAAGAGTATCTTAGGAGGATGGTTTTGTCTGTTGTTACACTGAAGAACCCCCAGACTCATGTCAGCTGTTCCTCCAGCACATTCCACAAGAATAAGCTCGTGTGAAGCATTTCCTAGTTACTTGTTCAAAAAACACAATTTCATTTTCATCAAGGTCAGTGGGAACAGTTTTCATTATTACAGCACGTTAAATAAACTTGCCTCTAAAGTTGCCTTCACAGTTTGTGTTCCTTCTATAAGCCAGTCCAACCCTTTTCCTCCTCCAGTTAATGTCAGCCAATACAATAAACTACCCAAAATACCTGCTACCTATTAACCTTTCTTATCAGAAGACCTCTTTAATATTGTATATTCTTAAATACAGGGAGAGCATTTTTTACCAAACATGAAATAACCATGACCTCTGGTTCAGGGCTGCATTACATCCTGTTCTATCAACTGGTATCCCAGGACTTGACACTTAGTTTTAAAAAGTACATTGGCTTTCCTAGTAAATATCTAAATATCCTGAACTGCTTGCCCTTTACAAATTCTGAGCCAACATCAAGCACTAATTAACTACAGATTACAGGGAACTGGTCTTCCCCCTAAGGAGAATACACGTTAGGAGTAGTTATTCTATGCAATATATATCATTTTATTACACTCAAAAATTATGAAGCATCAGTATTACAGCTGCCCTTACAATCTTTACTAAGTCCTTCTGGGGATAAACGTACAATTCAAGAGCATCAGAAGTCACCTATTTTTCTAGAGGTACTTCACTAAATGCCATTTAATACGTTTTATCTTCCACATTTAATTTGTTGCCTCGGGTCACTCTGAAACACTGCACTTATAAATCTCCCCACAGCGGCCTGAATGTGGAATATGCAAGTAAAAGCAGCAGTGAAGACACAAGATATTGATTTCAGGAGCCTCAGCCAACCTCAGAGGAAACTCTGCAGGTTCCAGAGCCCACACTCAGTAACATCTCTGACATGGCATTGACACATTATTCACGTTAACTCAAAAAAATCTACCACCAGCAACACATGAGCTACAAACAAAGACAGTGAAGGTAAAATATTTTCAGAGTGTACTTCAGTCATTCTTTGGATGGAATGGGGAGGGCTGGATCCCTTTGAAAAGGTTCAGAGTAACAAGAGCTACCCTGTCAGTGATGTCTCTCTGAAAATCTGCTGATAAATAAGATGGGCTGTCAACTTACTGGTGCCTCCATAACAAACAGGAACATACAGAATTTTGCCAGTGAGAAAACAAGCAGTAATGAAAAATATAAGCAGAGTTCTTTAAATGCCTGTGTTTCAGGTGATATCTCTGAAGTTACAGTTTCACTGGCCAAAGTGAACACAAGTAACCAGATCTGATTCTTGCTATATTAAAACCAAAAAAAACACGCCAAACTCTGCAGAATTACATTTAGTTTTCAAATCCTCATACACAAAAAAAGATACAATGAACTAAACCTCTCTATAAGTTTCATTAATTATTTCTTTGATTCCCTTCTAGATAAAAAGCACTGTAGCTTCTTAGAAAGAAGGAAGAATACTCACCCTCTGTTACTGACAATTGCCTTTTTCAAGTGAATATAGTTGGCAGGAAAAATCCCCTACAAGATAAAAAATTCTATAAGTTAGAAAAATACATTTGCAGTTTTTAGCATTGATAACCTAAGCCACAATAAATAATTGCCAATACACCAATCAAAAAAACCCAACAACCCTAATAATGTGTCAAAGCTGTCAGTCAGTCAAAAGTCAATATTCAGATTAGTCACAATTGATCATTTCAGTCCCTCTTAGACCAGGACAGCACACTGGATCAAAGCTCAATGTAGAAAGATCAAGTTTTTAGTACAGAAGTTCTGCAAGTCTATTCAATAAAAATATCTTACAAAAATTCAAGTTTGGTCCTGTGCATTCCCAAAAGCTCCTGAAGTGTCGGGAAACACTGTTATATGGGAAACATGGTGAGATATAAAAAACATTGGTAAGTCAACCAGGACCAAATGAAAAGATGCCACTCTTATCCCACCAGCTGCCTTGGAAGGGACAAGAGTGATTTAAGTTTAGCCAATTGTCTTCCCACTGCAAAGGGGGTGTGACCCCAAAAACCCACCAGGAGGTGAGGAGCAACCAGAAAGTAGGGAGAGTGCAGAGGACAGCTTGCAGTAGCAGAAAGAAATGAATAACAGATCCAAATACTAGGAATATTTACTGGAGAGATGTAAGGTAGCTGAGACAGCCAGAAAAATGTCTACTTTGCAGCTTGCAGGAGAGCAGAGCAGCCCACCATAAAATTTGTGCCACACACCAGTGTTTCCCTACAGACAGAAGGATTCTATTACTTGCATGCCCTGCAGCTATCAGTTTTCCTCCCTCTTTCCAAGGAAAAGCTGTTCAAACCCACTTATTGCCTTTTGCTGTTCCCATGAGGACTGGACTCCAACCTTGCCTGGGCCATTGTGTGATGAGACATTGGGGAAAAGAGGTAATTTAACCCAAATTTTACGTATTGTTCTGTGATCTCTGTAAAACACACAGCCCTGAGGCCTTGGAGCAAAGTCCATCAGTGTGTAAGAACAGCATCCCTGCACTTCAGTGGGAAATACAGGAACAAAATTGGAAACCTCTGGGTTAAAAACCAGCTGCCAGATTGACAAAAATGTCAGCAATCAAGTGTGGGCTTTCAAGTCTTAGAGCTTTAGAACTGCACAATTTAGGAAAAAAAATTTCATGGGGGGGTTGAAAGGAATACTAAGTAAAGATGATTCCACATTGTAGGAAAAATTCCTTCTTTTTCAAAGGAAAGACTCTAAAAACTGCAGAGGGAAAAAGGATGGGTCTAAAAGGAATGGCTTCTGCAGGAAAAAAGTCAATGTGAATGCTTTCAGCCACACCAAAATCTGGAAAAGGGAGAAATGCTACTTCAGCTTCTTGTTTGGTTCACCTGCAGTTAATGCTGCTTATTTCTGTGATGCTGTGGTTACCTAAGAAACCAGGGAAGGTTTGAAGGGCTCTCCTATCAAATCTGAACACATACACAAGCAGAAGATGTACCAAACACACACAGTGACTGCAGGGTTTTCATTAAGAGTATTATAGTCATGAAAATATAATACAGATAATATTATCTTCCATAATACAGGTAAACATGAGAAATCTGGTACTCTTCTCTCTTTAAATATAAGCAATATTTAAACCAAAACACAATGAAGTGATGCTTATATAGGGGCAGCTGTTTGCCTGTTTGGATACACACATTTATAAAAACACAGATGCAGTCACAAAAAAACTCATATTAGAACAGTCAAAAAAGTTCTCTAAGAGCAAAACAAGGATATGACTGAAAAAACTGGAAAATAACCAAATACAGTGATGTTAAAATGTCAAAATCTGAAAAAAGAACAAACTTTACAATATATCCTTTGCCACTGGACTTTCTTCAAAGTTGTCTTAGATTAACAATGCAAATTATTAAATATGTTCTTTAAAAATCCTGAATTAAAGCAATTCTAGATCACCCACCTATGCTTTTCTTAGGAGAGTAGGGTGGAAAGGATCAAACCAGGTGAGATTCATAAATGTTGAAAAAATTACCCATTACGTGTCAGGAAGGTTTCTGCTCCTTTGAGTGACTAATGAGTATCACTGTCTCAATTTAGAAAATGAATCCAAGCCTCCCACAGGAAAAAAGTTAGAGCGCTAAAATCTTAAGGGTAAGGAAAATGAAAAGTTTACTGGGTTGCAACAAAAAAATAGATTTAATTCCCACAAATGTATCCACGCTTACCTTTACATTGGGCTTCTTAATGGAAACACCTCTGTACCACCCTGAAAGCAGAGCAAACACACGGTGTATTCATTTGTGGCATTGCTGTCCTTACACAAGAACAAATTGACTAAAACCATGCAATTACTGAGACCATCTCAAAAACCACACAGGTCAAATTTTTTAAAAGGTTTTTTTGTTCATTTGGGTTTTTTTAATTATTGTTATTATTTTGCTCTCCAACGATGACAAGCAATTAAGAACCTGCAATGCTCCTGTTTATTCCCACCAGGAATAAAAGCAGCTTAGTGTACTTAGATCCTGTACTAATAATCATTAGCCACCCTGGCAAAGATTCATTCAGCACTCAGCAAGAATCTGTAACACTTCTCTCACTCCTGGTACAGGAGACTCTTTGTAGTGTTTATCTTAAAATCTCCTGTCCTTTTAAAGCCAGGAAAAGCCATTATCACACATCTCTAATATGGTTTAAACAAATATAAATCCTTTGCATGTGTCTGGTCTTATCTATGTCCGTGAGACTGGAGAACAGGCTTTAGGGTCGAATTTCACAAACTCAATTATTATTCTTGTATCTCCCATCAATTAACAGCTCCAGACAGGACAGTAAATGAGGAGTAAAACACAAAGCTGCAAAAGCTGCAAGTTAAACAGAAGAACCCAATTACTCCTGCTTCACACAGGTGACAGTGATGTGACTGTGTGCAAAATTCCACAAAAGATAAATCCACTTTCCATTAAAATTCCTCTAATTTTCCCAGCTACTTTCTTTTTTTCCCCCCTACAGACAAAGTTCAGGTATAAGTTAGATATAATTAAGTATCTGCAGCATTTAAAAGAGCTCTAGCAAAACCTGTCACTGATTTGCTATGGAGAATAGAGAAAACCAGAACAAAGTAACTGGGTATTTTGTGTCTCTCAGAAAAAGGACCTCATATTTGGCTGAATTATGATATGAGTCTCATTTAGAGGCTCAGATGTGGGGAAGAGGGCCTTGATTTTGTTTTAAAGGCAACCTGAGAGTCTAAATTTTTTTTAAAGGAAATCTGACTTCATGTAAAATAAAATAATTAATGAATTCAAGACATTTGCAAATCTCAGTATGGAAAAACTTGAAATCCATCTTCTTTATTACCCAAATTTCTCACAAGGACAGGACAGAACACTAAGACTTGTTTTCCTATGAAATCCCTGATTATATTAAAAAAATAATTTTTTTTGTTTTCAATTTATTTTAGTTGAACAAACTTCATGGGATTCGTCATCAGTATAAACACATAGGCACAAACAACACACAGATCCTTAACATGAGTAATTTCTAAAACTCCACACAACTGTGCCTGCCACACCTGCTTTTGAGCAACAGATGCTGCATAATTTTAAGGTCACAGAAAAAAATAAATGCATTTATCCTGCAGGATAACCAAGGATTCGTTGTTATCAGCATTAAATACAGTCTGTACCTTAGAAATAATCATACATTTGAGCTTCAAAACAAACAGAATGGCAAACTTTTTGGTAAATAGGGAAAAAAGTGCTTTCATCTAAGTTTGTGAACAGATCTGTAAAAGACAGAACAAAACCCAGTAAAGGAGGTGACCGTTAATAATTTAGATGTGCAGGGTAGAGAATGAAACACATTTCCAAAAAACTACCTTATTTCTGAGTTTTCTGTTCTTCATTCCAAAACAAAATTTCAAAGCCCAGAAGGTGTGTGTTTACAGAGTGGGGAAGGATCCCTGAGAAATCCCCCAGCTCATCCCAGCCACTCCCGAAACTTCTCCTCACAGATGTTTAGTCTGGTTTTAACAGCGTCCAATAATTTATTAACAGGACTGAATAACACAGCACTCCCTGCCTGTGGAAAATGATCCATAAATCTTCCGCAAAACCTACATTCCAAGGTATTTCTGCACAGAATTCCAAGGAAACAGAGTAAACTTCTGCTGCTTCACACAGACCAGTGTGAAAGAGCTGGTGTTGCACAGGTACCTTTTTATTCCACAGATCAACACTGGCCAATAAAAATGCATGTAACAGTGAAATTTTGGTATAACCCTTGGAAATCTAGAATATTTACATTCAATGGAGATGACAGATCCCCACTGGACAACCAATTTCAGTGTCTCAGACAACATACACGCACTTTGTAACCTGAACGTTCTTTGCTGCTATTCAAATCCAAGATTTTTTTCTTTTAGTCAATATGGAAAACATTTTTTTTTACTTCCCTTCTGCAGGTACATTTATACATTTGAAAAGTGGTATATTTCCCTTTAATCTTGTATACTGTGCTCTCCAGATCTTAGTTTTCCTTTCTTCTTTCTTTTTCCTTCTTTTTCATTGTGGTATAATATTTTTAGAATCAACCTTCTCTGTTTTGAGTTTCCTCCAACTCTATGCAAGTAAGAGACAGTTAAAGAGCACACCAGAACCTGAAAGCACTAAATTGTAAAATGTATTTGCTTGCAATGAACACCACCAAAAACTCATTCTGTACCTCAAAGCTATGAGAAAATGCTTTTTTGTTAAAAGCACATTTAGAAAATTGAATCTGCATTACATTATTCCCTAAAATGAACTAACCCTGCATTCTGGAATTAAATACATTATTAGTCTTAAATACATTAATATTGATCTAATCATATATTTTAAAGAGCAATTGTTTTGGAGGATTTAATCACAATAGTCATCAAATCCAGGCAGGTGCTTCAGTTAATTGTGATCACAACATGCACCACATGGTTAGACCCCAATGATGACTAATGGGTTTAGATGTTACTGTACTGCAAATAACTACTTGCTAATACTTTAGAATTATGGCTTGCATTTCCTAGTGATACCTGGCATTTAAAGGGCATTGACTTCACAAAAATAGTGAAAGAGATGGGATTTAAAATCAAGAAGCAGAAAGACACAGCTATGAAGTGAATTTTATGAATTAGTTAATGTGAAACAATGACCATGCCTGCAGTGAAGCTGGGAGGGGACATGGCTTGGACAGCTGACCTGAATCAGCCAAAGGGCTATTCCATCCCATATACATCATTTGCCATAAGAAAACCAAAAATTAGTTAATTAGTAGTGTCATTTGAAGCAACACCCTACTCAGAATAGAAAGGAGAACTCTAAATATATCCCATAAAAGTCTGATGAGCTTCCAGTATTATATCACAGTCAAAATAAAGTAGATAAAATGACAAAGACACCCCAGAATGGGCAAAAATACCTTCCAGGATACAGATGACCCTGCAAGCAAACTGTTTCACCTCAGAAAGGTGACGTTTAGACTCCAAACATAGAACCCAGGAAAACCCACAACCCTCTGCAGCTGCCTTTTCCAATACCAGCTAATGGCATCTGATATAAGCTCAGGGAAATGAAGAGTTGGCTGATGTACAGCTCTGCCCTCTGTACACCCTACACAGCAAATAATCTCTCAAAGATCTGCAAGGAGAATTAATTCCATGGCAATAAAGTGGAGAAAAACCAAAAGGAAAAGCACCCTGTTCCACCTGCTTCCCCTGCACATGAAGACGACCACTTGCTCGTAACTTTTTATTCCAAACACACTCTCTGTACACATATTCCCACTGCAGGTTACTTGCAGGTCAGGAATCAAAGCTCAATGACTTCACAGCATATGCAGCCACATGTCCCTGCCCTTCCCTTTGTTCCCAGCACTTTGGGAGCTACAGGCAGCATTGGGCTTCCTGCTCAGCTCTTACGACCCCTGGAATTCAACAAGGCCTCCGAAGAGGCAGGACAGAAAGATGGACTGTGACTTTATCACACGTCAAAAACATGCTCGGGTAAATACCCCCTCTTTCACCCACAACTACCTGCACCTGTGGAAACCCACAGTGTGGGAAAGCTGAAGCCATGTGAGAGAAACCTGCGAACTCTTGGATAAAGACTGAAAAACAGTGTTTGCCAAGGCGTGTGGTGCTCAGGAGTCACTCAATAGTGCAGCCCCAGCTAAACTGCAAAAGCAGCTCTGGGTCAGCAGCACATCTCAACCTTCATTTGCGTGACTAGAAGAGCTACCAATGGTTTTTTGATCTTTTCTTGGAAGTGCCTTGAACAAAACAGGATATTCTTTCTAAAAGCCACCTCTCAATCTCTTTCAGATCTCCACTTAATCCACAAGAGGTCTGTCACATGGAAAAAGCTCGCCCCTTTAGAGGACTCATTCGTAGAAAAGCACAAGGGTCCTAATTGAAAGGTATTGATCTATTTTCCAGAAAAATAAAGCTCAAGTATCAAGGTTAAATAAAGAAGCATCGGCTGCAGAAAAAAACAAATTCCACATGTAATTTCTTGACAAACAAAATTCAGAAATTAAATTACATAAGTATTTATGGTAAATCCTAAAGCTAAAGTTTGTTCTTAAAGAAAGCACTGCTATAGCAGAATCTGCTACAAGAACTCAAGTCTTTTTTATTCTACAAAAATAAGTATACTCTGCAGTAACGTGAGCAACCCTCAAACCTGGAGCAAAGCTGTCTTTTGCATATATTAGCCAATAAACAATTGGTTTTACCTTGTAATCTGCATCTAAACTGCTGTGCAGAGCTAAAGGCACCCAAAGTGACCCAGAAGAGGGACAGGAACAGTGCTCAGCAAAAGCTTCTTGATGCTGAAGCCCCTGAATGCCCAGACCTCTCTGTCCCGAGCTCTTGCTCCGCGGTGCCAGGGCAGGACGAGGCAGCTGAACGCCCAGCCCAGCCTGCCAGCACCACGTCAGGGAGCGGCCCCGTGCCAGCAGAGCCACAGGAATCTGCTGATAAAGCTGCCAGAGATGCCACAACAAAAGCAGAAGAGGGAGAATGTGTTTTATCTTGGTCACAGCCAAACAGAGGGTCATCAAGAAGCCTCCAAAAGGCTTTCAGTAACTAGGTGAGATCTCCCGCAGCAGCCGAGTGTGTCCAAGAGACTGCAGCTCCACGGGCACACTCCACAAAAAGCAAAGAGCAAAAGGGATGAAAAGGCAAAAAGGGAAAGGGATATTTCACTGGAGACATCTTTCTCAGTCTCAGGAAGGGGTTAATTGGGCCCAGCCAGCCACAGGACAGCTCCCAGCTCCATCTGGAAAGAAACCTGCATTGTTCCCACAGCAATGACAAGCTGAAGGGTGATTCCTCACTCATCTGTATGGCACAGCTTGGAAGCAGGGCAAAGACATCCCTTCTCAATTCAATTCATCATGAATTTAGGACAAAAATCCTAATTGCAAGCTGTATCTGCTGCTTAAGTGTCCCAAATACCAGAAACACTTAATTTGACCATGTTGTCACTGCTGAAATAACAGAGAAAAACTTTAAATACATTACATGCACGGTTTAAGACCACAGTTATTAACATACACACATGAAAACCATGTAAATAAATACTTGTGTGGACAGCAGAATTTGCATGGGTAAGATAATATTCTTCTAACTAGTGCTTCAGGAATGAGCTGGTGTTTCCATCCTTCAGCAAATATACAAGACTGTCAAGGTAATAATTAAAGTTACTGAAGTTGTAGCATTTTTAATCTAAAGAAAATCACCTCCCAGCAATAAAAACAAATGGACAAAACAGACATTTTAAATTTGCTCTGAGTGTCACCAGTTACTGACAGTGGCATTAGCCACATGACCGGCAGGGCAACAGCCACATGACTTGAAAGGGAGGGTGTTCTGAATGCACAGTCCACACGAGTATTTCAAACAGGGAATATGCTCATGCTTCTGCACTTGACAAAAGAAAACTCCATCTTTCAGCATTTATAGGTGCCATGGTAATGTCATGGCCTTTCAGCCCCTCAAGGCATGGCAGGTAAAGCAGAGAACTCCACTGATGTGTTCCAGTTCTCTCCCAGTGGCAAGATCTGTAAGAAGAAGGGCTCAGAGAAGGGAAAGCTGGGCATGACAGATCTGTGGTCTGCTATGGGAGCAGGCAGAGAGACAGGCACACAAACTGATGGAAATCCAAAAGTTCCAATGTCAAGCACATGAACAAGATACATATTAACAAAGGCAACTGTATTGCACTGCATTATATTTAAATACTGCATTGTATTTAAATGTCATCAATTCGTATTTATATTTATTAGCCTTACAGAGACAAATATATGTATATACATGTACATATGTGTGTGTGTGCATGCACATATATTTGTTCCTTGACTCCACAAATATGTACAAAATTTTGCTGCAGTGATACCCAAAAGCTTGGAAAATTCTCTCCTCTTTCATTCAATTGCTCTAAAAGCAGCGACTGCTTCTTACCCCAGTCACTACAAAAGAGCACTTGCTCTTCTGTAATACTAACACAGTTATTCAGTAAGTTATCATGATTAAAAATAAGCACATTCAGAAGTATAGCTCCTGTTTGAATCTTTGTCAGCCTTGAATTCCTCAGCGAGTCTCCAAAATCGCACTTCACGTCACTGGAAGGTTTGTGTGTATGTGAATCCCTTCAACCCTGACAGTAAAATCCCTGCTGCACAGAATTATGCACAAACTATTCTAACAAAAAGTAAAGCTGAAACAGCAGTGGATCTTCTGTGCCTCTCACAGCACTGACCCTTATTTTGGGTGGGTTAACCTTATTTTATCCAGTCTGTCTACACAAAAGAATCACCAGCAAACACTGTAGAAGTAGAGGACCCTGTTAAACAACCACTTAGACAAGAATGCTTAAAAAGCAACTGCTTTTTTTTCTTCTAAGAACCTACTTTACATATTTAGTGTGCTTTTTTGCATAATTCACACATGCAAGAGCTGCAGCACAGACCATCTGAATATTCAGATGAGTTTCACAGTGTGGAGTTCCAGATGTTATTATCAAAATTAATACATCTTTTTATACACCTAAAGTCCATGGTGAAGACACCTCAACCAAAACGACAGGATAGAGGGCTTAAAACGTAAACCCAAAACCTGGTGTACAAACACCTTCTCCCATACAGGAACACACTGTCTGAGGGCCTCCCTTCTCAGCAATTTGAAGACTGGCATGAATTGCTTTTGAGGAATCATCCTCAAAACTACCAGCCAAGGAAATATTCAGAGCCTAATTACTGTAACACTGTAAAGAAATGCTGGATTAGCCCTTTGCTCTTCTGTAAGCAACCTGCTGCTTGGAGACTGTGCTTTTATCTCCCAGGGTTTTAAAAGCTTCCTTGATTCCCAGAAATGGCTGGAAAATACCATGACTGCTTTCAACAGCACACATTGTTTTACCTTACAGTTACACTATCCTATGCAAAGGAATAATTTGTGCCTGAGCTTGCACCATGCATTAATTCACAAGACCTGGCAGAACAACTGAAAGCAGCACTCAGTGCTTGAGTACAGCTTAACCCATCACACCACAAGTGGCTTTTTAAAAAACACGACCATTTGCAGGTATGAGAGTACAGGTATTGTTTACAGCATATTTCTTCATGGTTAAGAGTCCTCACTGCACTGCAAAACTCTCATTCAACAGAAAACTTTTAGAAATGTAGGTGAAAAAGCTACTACTTTACTAGAAAAATTAGCATGGAAGGGGCGACTTCCTTGTGAAGAGCTAAGTCAGTGGAAAGACAAACAAAACACCTGAGTACAAGAAAAAGCATCAAGAGCAAAAGACAGCTGTAGCCATGAGAGAAGAAAAGCAATCTGTGACGAGCCTGCAGAAGGTCTGTGTAGCAACATTAACACTGGAGATAAAAAATGACTGTAAAGGGAACAAACACAAAAAAGTCCACAACTTGGTGGAATGTTAATTTGGAATTCAAGTTTGTGGATCTGGGTTTTGAATTTGTTTTAACACTTCAGGATTAAGGTCACATTATTCCACCTCAGACTACTGTGAAACCAATTCTCATACTGTATGTATCTTGTCAATCTACTTCTCCACAGACATGTTTTACACCACTTGCTTGAGTATGAGGAGAAGAATAATTCTCCTTTTACACACAACTTCAACCACACTCTTCATGTGAATAAAGCAGAGGATTAGGACACTCCGTTTATTCACACGCAGACATCTCCAGCCACACAGGAACTATAAAATTTACAGTGGCATTTTGCTTTAGGTGCAAAAAACACATGATGATAAATGCAAAGGAATCTCCCCTAAACCCACATTCTTTACATTTTTTCCAGTATTGCTAACCTATCTCATAAGTAATATTATTCATCTATTCAATGTTTCTAAATAATAAACACCGATACACTTAACAGAAATGCATAACAGCTACCCTGAGAAAATAGAGTAAAAAAAGATACTGATTCTATACTTTACAAGATGAAAATTCAGTGTAAGACCCAATTACAATACAACAATCAGGTCAGGGTTCAAGATTTTCTGGACAGATGGTTAACTTAAAACACACTGACCCCCTATCAGACTGGATTAGTGCCAACAGCACTCAGCCTTTCCTACAGAAAGTGGGTCAGATTAGGTTTTATTCAAGTGCTTTGATTTGATGCATCATGATTTCCAAACAATTTATTAAAATCTGCTGGATTAAGATATTTGTATGTTCTTACATAGAAAAGGGGTTCCTTCTCGGGTGCCACACTTACCTTCACATTTCTCCAGGATCTGGACAGTCTCACCTAGTTCCAGGACCAAGCCCTGCGGAACCGTTCCTCGGAAGCTGCATATCACTGGAGGGTGGGGAAAAAGAGAGAGAGACGTATGAGGCTTGAATCTTTGTGTGAATTTTCTTCTAAGCATAGCCCTTTAGCTCACTCCCTGCATAAAAATAGCTCTGACATAGCTGCCCAGAAAACCTGTCAGCCAACTTTTCCTCATCCGATATCTTTTATTTCGGCCCTTATCAGAAATTAGGCTCAACCACATCATAAAAGATGAGCTTTTAAAAAGATTTTTAAATTAAGCAGAGCTTGTAAGCACTTTAATCAGCAACCTCTGATTTATATTCCATACAAAGATTTCCTTGTTTCACAATTCTTACTCTGCTCCACAAGCCACCAATGGAACAGGCAGCCCAAACTGCAGAGACTACAACAGGAACTCAGCTCCAGGAATTACTTCTCCCCAAGTTGAAACTATTTCAAATACCATCTGTGCAACCAATACACTGCAAAATCCTGTAACACCATGCATTATATTTAAGTAGATATATGAAAGAATACATAAGAATTTGTACTTTTCATAAGCATTAACATGATATACATATTACTTTTCCAGGTGTCTAGTTTTCATTAGCCAGGGGAAATAAGAACCCATCTTAATGTTTAAAAAATATTAATGTATCAATAAAAATACTAAATGAAACTCAATTTTAAAAATAAATTTTAAAAATATCATGGTGTGTAATTATATATACTTCAGCTATATTTCTCAAAATACAACAGGGACGTGGCCATAGGTAGTTCCCTCAAACATGACATGCCAAAACAAAGGATGAGTTGCAGATAAGGTCCCACCCTCCCCCCAGAACCAGCATTTAAAACTCCCCCTGGCACAGATTGAATGTAATCATTCAAGTACCTTGTTCCAGGTAAATACCCACTCAGCCAGAACCCACCCTGCACGTCACCTACACCCCCTGGAGCACTACAAGTGGAATTCCACGAGCTGAAATAGTGACCTCCAGTGGGCACCATCCTGTTTCCCAATCTACGAGAACGCTCCCCTTGCAATGCCAGCACTCCAGCTACGGTCAAGATGTTCCCATAGGATCAAGCTGCTCATCATCTCCTCCATAAATATACTTCTGTGTCAAAGCCATGAGTCCCTTATGGGCCACAGCCCCTCTGTGCAGACTCTAAAGCTGTTAAACCCAACAGCCTGAAGTCCAGGGGAGGAACACCGTGGAAAACACCACTGTCACCTGCACCATCTCCCACAAGTTTCTGGCACCTTGCATTTCCAAGAAACAATGAGAAAAGTATAAACAAAACTTCCACTGAAATAAAGCAGGGTTTCAACCACATACACATAAAGGGAAAGGGCAAGAAAGAACAAACTACACAGACCAGGCAAACACTCACACAGATGGCCAGTGGAAAGAGATTGAATCAAAATCCAAAGGGAACCAAACAGCATCCAATGTTTGCACTCCCACTGTGAGACTCAATGCAGGGTTTAAATCCGAGAGTTAAAAACCAGGAATTTCATCAACAAACCTAAACTGCTCTCTCAGCCCTTATGGCCCAGCAGAAGTCACCGCCAGTTAAATGAGCTTTAAATTCTTGTTTACATCAGAGGCAGGAGAAACACAACAACTGGCTCCAGACTGGAATAATGCAGACAGCATAATCTGACAGAAACACTGAGCTTGTCAGCATTCTGGAGTCATTCTTCACCCATGAAGAAATCATAAATATGGATTTCAACCAAAGAAAAACTATTTAAAGCTTCTCCCGAAGTGCAGGAACACTGACAACTGCAAAACGATGAACTGGCAAGACACAACCAAAACTCCAATGGCTCCTCCTTGTCCCTCCAGTATTTTAGAAAGCTGGAATCCTTCAAACACAGAAAATGATTTATTTTTTTCTAATAGGGAATTTTGCCAGAACAAGAAGGTACAAAAATCTTTTATTTTTGAGGTGTCTTGCAAAATACCGTCTTACATTAAAATAATATTACTTCTCCATTCAGAACAACAAAAATACTACAAAATTCAGGTACGTCCCAAATAGAGGAATTTTAAACATCTTGGGTGGAAAATTACCTTCGGAAACACCAGAAAAAATAATGGAGAAATGTTAGTACATTAACAAGATCCATTCATTTATGAGAGCAACTCTAGATATAAGACTATAAAAAGAAATAACAGGCACAATATATTAAAGCCAGTTTCCAGACCATTTTCTATGTCTCTGAACATGCTACAGTGATGACACAGAGACACCAGTCAGGGACACCATGTCAGGGACACATGGGTGTGAGTGGCTGTAGACAACTTCAAATTGAGCAGGGATTAACAACCTGACTGGTTTTACTCAGCCAAGCCCAACAAGTAACTGTTACTCTGAAAAACATGACTGCACATTAACACTGCATTAGACATTCTGAATTAGCAAACAGCAGCTGACTTTCTATGACACTCATTTACTACATGAAAACTACTGATTAAAGGATGCAGCTGGGAGAGAAACTGGATTTGATGCAACTACGAGTTCTTTGGCCATCAAACACCTGCCTATTGTATAACAATACAGGTGAGCTTGGAATGAAAGCTCAGGGAAAGGTACCAGGGAAAGTCAGAAATGTTTTTTTTTTCAACTGCTGACAGAAGAAATTTTAAAGACATGGTCAAGAATGGTGACATCAATATACTGAGGCTTACAAGAAGTAATTCTAATAGATTTGTTAGTTTACAGATGCAAACTGTCCATTTTTAAAAGGATTCTACTGGTCACACAAAGAACATCTGATATAAGGCCTCTACTGCATCAATATGTAATCAGCTCTTTAGAATTAAGAGCCCTCTCAATTAATTAAGATAGACAAAGCTGTTTTCTTTGGTCTACCTCACTCAAAAAAGAATAAATAGGCAAAAATCACAGAACAGAAATGAACCAATCCCATCAGCTCTAGATACAACCTCCATGATCATACTCCATTAGAAAACCAGTTCTCACACAAAAATAACACCCCCCCATGTTCCTCATTCTCAGTACAACACTATGGAATCTAATTCCTTTTGCAGCCATCAATAAGGTATGTAGGGCTCTTCTGTTTGACAATTTTTGTAATCAGTCAATAGGATCTGTGAATAGAAATATAGATATTTTCAAAATAACAGAAGTCAAATCTCAAGAGTAGCTGACTTTCCAGCCACACTAAATGGAAGTCTGGAAAAATTAAAGAATCCAACTAAATTGGCCCGACACACCAAATCGTATCTTGCTAAACTGTATAACAAGAGCAAAATTTAACATCTCTGAAATAAAAAAGAATGGTAAAAATATGTCCTTATTATGACATAAAACACAGAAATTTGAGGTTCTTTTATAGTCTGGTATATGATTCCAAATGTTACTTCCAAAGAGTTACAGCTGTTACTTATGTGTTCAGCTAAAAATGCATTATACAACACAATGTTATTTATAAAGTCCCTTTTAGGGACACAATCCTTCCTATCAGTATGAAAAATATGATCACAAGTGCATATGAGAAATACAGAACAGTTTAACCATTCTGGAGAAAATAACTTCTATTTAACTGGTAACTGATAACTGACTTCTATCCTTTCTGCAGAGAAACTCTTTACACTATAAGATCATGTGCAAACTGCCCATCAATCAGCAAGTCACCATTTCCTACAAGTCATCTCCTCAGTCAGCACAACACACAAGTAACATCATGCAAACAGGCAAAAAGCAAAGCTTCCACCCACCAGGGAACAGATCTGACCAATCCCTCTTGGGCTCCAGGACGGACTGCTGAAATATTTAACATCTATTTTCAGAAATTAAACCCCTTGCCATCGTTCAGGTCTATAAGGAGGTCACAGTTCCCCTCACGAAATGTAATTTCTGCCAGCAGTCAAAGCCAACGTTCTGCCAAAGAGGAATGCTCTGAAAAAGCACCACATGCCATATGATCCAGGAATTATCTCCAAGTCAGAAGTCCCCGAAATGTGGTACTTAAACTGTACCACAGTGAAAGAAATCCCTCCCTCTTCACCTCATATTATTAATATGAAAAGCACAAACTAGTTCACACAGGCAGTTACTCTCAAGCTTTTCTGGACCAGAAAATATGAAGGAATTGGGGGACATAACATATAAGAACAGATGGCATTGTAATAACAGTTTGGAAAGACAAAGATCCAGGAGAAGACAGATTTAGAAGGGCTTTCCTTGCCTATGGATATGGCCTGACACAGTATAAGCAGCTGCACTGTAAGTCACCAGCAGTAAGAGAAGCTGCTGCAAAGATAAACTGGACATGTTCACTCAATGAATCTCTGCCCAGCTTCCAGATTCCTCCTGTGTCAGACACCTAAAGCAGCTCCTGGCTGTATGAACAAAGAAGTGCCAGTTGATACAATTCAAGAGGTTTTACAAAATATGTTCTCAAACAGCCCCTGCCAAAAGGTCTTGGAGAAACTGCATTTGCCTGTGATAAAGTGGGAAGGCATCGTACATGAACAGCCAGCAAAGAGATGTGAAACAGAAACAGCCACTTGCCTTAGTGAGCACAGACCGACCAGAGAGCTCTAAAGGCACCTCTGTTGGAGCCTCTTCTGTCTGAAGTATTCCTAATGATCCAAAAAAGCTGATCATTTAGAGAAATGACAAAGTTTATGAAGCCACTTCAGTTACTCAGGGTAATAAAGAGTTGCAGATGGACCCAAGCAGCACAAGTAAACTGGCAGATGTACCAGGTACAGTTCATCTGCGTGGTGTTCCATGAGGGATGAACAATCCTCACCTCACACACAAAATAACCATCTCCTCCTTACTATTATGAGAAATAAAAATATGGTTTTTATTACAAACAAAATGACAGGCGCACTGCGAAGGTGTGAGGTATCCAGTTACCAACTGGACTGGATGCCAGGGCTCTTTGAGGTCGGGATAAGGGAAATATAAAGTTCCTAAAAATTAAAACTTTTTTGGGCCATTTGGCCAATTTTGAACACAGGGGTTTTTTTTCTTTGGGCTAAGAACAAAGGAAGATCCATCACTTTTGACAAGGGATGCCCCACAGCCAATTGGAAGGAGGGGAAGGACCCTTTTCGGAGAAAAAAAAACCTTTTGAGGCGGAAATGAATATATTAAACTGATCTGAAAGGGTGGGATTTTGTAGAACTATAAAATACATGAAATCTAAACCCGAGGAGTCTTTTTCTCCCCCGGAGCTTGGTGTGAGATGAGACTCAGCACCTGCTGAATAAACCTTTCCTTGATGATGCAGTTCCTTTGTTTTACAGGTAATTGAATCTTTCTAAATTAAAGAACGAAAAATTTCTCACACTATTGCCACACTGAGGGAAACCCTGGATTGTTGGTCAGAGTTCTTGTCACAATCTCAGTGCTCAGCCACTGCCAAGCACCACCCCCATCACACAGAATATTGCCCTGGGGAAAAGGGAAGACACCATCACCCACAGGACTGTATAAAATACCCAGTGAACTCCAATGTGCCCGTTTTCCTCTCTCCCCTTTGTCAAAACTTTATACTTCACCAAAAAGGACTGAACAGCACAGGAAAAGGTAGAAAGAAGAGAGACAAGAGATAGCAAGGACTGCAGAAGGGCTTTTATATGATTGTTAACCAAGATGGGACTCCTGCACCAGGAAGGTTGAAAGGGGTGGAGAGAGGATAACAGACAAGTTGCAGAGAAGGTGCACAGGGAACTGTTGCTCATCACCCCTTCCAGATCAAAAAGCACAGCAGTGTCAAATGAAACTGTAGAGAGAGCTCAGGACTTGAATAAAGTACTTTTCCACACAGTGCATAAACCATGAGACTCCTCACAAGACGCTGCGGGTGATAAAAAAATAAATATATCACTCAAATTCAAAAGCCAACAGGATAAACAAATGGATGTGTCCCACCTTCAGCTCTGCAAGGCCTTGTCCCAAAAGGCACCTGAGCCTTGGGAAAGCACCACACTTGACTGTAACCACCTGGTCAGGGGCAGGACACAGGATGAGTCAGGGACTCGGTGGCTGGACTGCTGTGAACTCTCCCACACAGGAGCTTGAACTTCTTTGTCCCATCCTATCTATTGATTTGTGACCTCATCTGAACACTATTACAGCACAAATGAGAATAAAATTCACAGTGAAAGAAATGCTAAATTAGATTTCAAGCGTGTCATTATTACTTTCTGCTGCCCACCTAACTAACAGAGCTGGTTTCATTTTTGCTGTGGTATAATTTAAAATGTATCTTACTCTCATAGTGCCCTCTAATTCGATTTCCTCTGTCCCAGCTTACCCACTCAGTCTCACCTGGGTCACAATTGCTTCCACAGATCACTTTTCTGCTCCAATGGATGTCAATTAGGTGATAACCACAGTAACAGAAATGTGTCCCAGTTTTTAGGTGAAGTAGAAAAACCCAAGATGACAACAGGAAAACGCCAGAGTACTGTCCAGCATAATCCAACCACATGCAGCATCCAGCTGCTAATTCCCCTGAAACATCATTTTTTCCTTAGCATATAAATAAAAAGACTTTGCAGCACAGTGAGGTGACATGGGTATATGCTTCTCGTATACTCTCTCATTTTTAACCTATTTCTACGCATTTTGGTAAAGCCACAAAAATCTTTGTTCTACTTACAATACCTAATATCAGTTCAGCCCATAATGAGCAATTTGTTTATTTTCATAAATGAACAGAGCCCTTTTCCTGCCCTTTTCCTCCTCACCTTCCAAAGTACCAATCAGAAGTATTTATTTCAATGAGGGCTGAGAAATAAAATCACCTCAAAAGCTTTCCATGTTTACATTGTCCTTCCTTATTTCTCCAAAGCTAAAATATGTTTCCCTAATCATAAAATTGAGCTTCTAAAAGTTATTATTAATTTCTCATATTTTCACTTCCAGAATAGAAATCATTGCTGCTGGAATAGATCCAATATAGTAAATCAACTTTTTTATTTTTCTTTATCACAGGATGTTGGTGAGGCCATGATTTAATGAACCCTGACTTTACCTTGGGGGGAAGAAAAAAATCATGATTTTGTGAACTTTCAACATCTCTCCATTTATAAAAGACGAATCTTCTCGACCTTAGTGAGAGGGGTTTTTTCAGTTCTCAACTCACTGTTAATATTATTATCTGTCTCATTAAAATTCCGGTAACTTGCAATATTTTTAGGTGATGCCTGCAGAACAAGTGTTCCAGGTTAAAGTATGGGATTCAATTTTTATAAAAGCTCTGTACTACACTCAGCCTGCAGTTATTCAGGTTATGCACTGATCACCCTCAGTGTATCTTTAACCAAACCGGTTTCAGGGGGAATAGCAAGGACAACCCCCAGGAGAAGCACAGCTGCAGTTGTGCTGCTCTGCACCCAAATCACCCGGCTCCAGACCCTGCCCAGGCACAGCCACACTGAGCAGACACTGAACTGTGTCCTGTGCTACAAATGGCAAAGTTCTGAAGCTTTCTGACGGTGGAATTTGTACTTTATAACACAGAACCTTATTTTAAGCTCACACCTCTATCACACCAGCTAACAATGGGGAGTACATGTTTAGTCTGGGTAAACACATCTGACAAACACTGAAATTTCACAGTCCTTTGAAAGCATTTTGTATTCAACTGCTACTACGAGTTTATCACCATTACTTGTTAACATGGAAAACAAGTCAATCCCTGAGTTTAAGATTTATTTAGATTGATTAATATTAAAGATTAAATTAATATTAGATATTAAATTAATATTAGATATTAAATTAATATTAGATATTAAATTAATATTAGAGATTAAACAATAGAGTAATATTAAATCATTTTATTAATATTTAAAAAAATAAGGTAATTACATCAGGCTGATAAACTAATATTATGTTGAGCATGTCTCCCTAAAATGCTTTTTCATATTAATCCATCTATTAAAAGTGTCTAGTATCAAACAGTTTAAGCTGGTTTTAACAGTTTATAAAGTTGACTTTACAAAATAAAGTTTATTTTCTTCCCTGTAATACAGAGCTAATACAGGCTCTGTGTAACTTAAGAGTCACTGTACTAGGTGAGACCCAAAATGGCTCTAAATCCAACACCTTTTCCCTACTGGAGGCTAAAACAAGGAGGGAAAGAAGGGTATTAGAATAGGGCAAGGATGAAGCTTTCCACATCTTGAGCCATCTGTGGACTGGGACTTCCTGATGTAGAAGTTTTTATTAGTATTAATTTTACATAAGTAATCAATAGCACTTTCTGTAGTTTTTCTTCCATGGAGCCACCCAAATGTTGTTGAACCACCCCCACCACCCCAGAACCCCACACTTCACTCCTGGATCCCACAGGAAGGGGGGTTCAGTGCTCCTGAGTCACCAGTGCCCCCGGGCATTGCATTAAAACAGAGTGAACCAACAACTTCTGTTCTTCCACTCCACAGGATTTATGGTTTGGGAATTTTCTGAACTACTTTTGCTTAATAATGTATTTTCCAAGAAGGGGGACACACGTGAATTCCTGGTATTTCCCTGTGGCAGAGAGGGAACAGACCCCAAGCCCCACCACTGGGACTGTGCAGGAAAAGCAGCACTGACACAAATCATCCCACAGAGGGAGAGACAGAGAGTCAAAATTGAGCTTCACCTTTTTGTGAGGCAACTGTGTTGCACAATCACACCCACGGGCAGCACTGAATTCATACTTTCTAAACCTTCCTGTACCTTCCAGTCTGAGCCTCTCTCAGAATCATAAGCCTTTCTCCAGCAAAAAGGAACAGTTCTTGGAAACAGAAAATTGTGGGTTTAATAATTTAAAAGAAAAAATATATAATTTATGATGAAAAAACCCTTCACATTTTTATAACAAAATTAAAGGCCAATATGATTAAATTTTTTTGGTGGAACTGCTTGATTAAACCTGGCAGCTTCATAGATTGCACAGTTAGATTCTGATGATATTTGACAGGGGAGCAGAACCACGAGGAAATTAAAACAAAAACATTGCCATTTTATTCTACAGATACCTAGAGGAATGCTTTCACCTTCACAATATACCTTCCAAGTATTTAAATGATTAATTGTGGGTGAGAGTTTCAATTATTTGCCAGAAACGAATCTGAGACTTGCAGATTAATTTGCAAGTCCAGGCCTCATTCAGCAAGTGTGTTTACAAAGAACACGGGGAACAAACCCTGGGCCTAGTCCTTCCAAAACATTCCACTGCTTAAGCAAGATGGACAATATGAATAATTTAGGTATGAAGGAGAGGGCATATCCACTTGCACCCCAAAAAGAAAACAACTACCCAAATAAAACACAAGGCCTTTGAAGCAAGGGGCATTTCTTGTACTGGTACACACAACACAACAGGGCTCTAATCCGATTGGAATTGCCAGGCACTAATGTAATACACACACACACACACACACACAAAAAAAAAGATTATCAAAAGCTGATTAAAAGCCATCCAAACATTACAATCGAAGAGGAGGGATTAAACAAAAGACATGATTTAGAAGAGGGCTCAAAATTTTTTTGACCTTATTAATGGTCTGTATGAACTTTCACGCAAAATCTCCAGGAAGAAAAATATACTTTGGGATTGAAAGCAACGTGTTACACTTTGGGTTCTGTCTCCTGCCAAAATTACAGTGCAATTAAGTGAAGGTATCTCAGGCTGGTCAGGGAGCAGTGGCAGTTGCTAGGCAGCATCTGCTCCTGTCAGAGATGCTTCTCTCTTTGTGCAGTACAGAACCTCAGCCAGGAATACTGCCACCAATGGATTATTCCAAGGCAGCTTACTGCCATCACATGGCATCTGCAAAGTGCTCACACGCTGCCTAGCAACACCGCCTCTTTCTCCTGAGTCATACCAGCACCAGGAAAATATTCCTGCAAAAAAAAGAAACAGATGCCTGAGAAGAAAGGTGATCATTCAGCAGCAGAGCAAAAGACTGCGAGCATCCTTCCCCTGCCCTCCAAGATAAAAATAGAGATTGGGCTCAAAAATCACGAGCTGTTTAAAACAGTTTTGCACATCCTGGTGGCAGGAGGTAGAAGTGAAGGCAGACCAAAAGCCCACAGTGTTGTCCACTCCCTTTGCTGTGTTAAGGAACTGGTACTGAGCCTCCAGCTTTGCAGGGATCTATCCAGTTACTTCATCCCCTTCCTGTAAATCTATTCCATCAGTTCATTCAACTTCCACTCTGGCAACAGAGAAATCCCTCACCCATCCATCATTCCTTCTGTGCAGGAAGTGAATGCAGCAGGTTTTTTTCTCCCTTTCAAACAGAGACAAAGGCTGTTTCAGTTTCTGAAACCTTTTTCCCCTCTTTCCAATACCTAACTGGCAAAGAGGAGAGGAACCCTGACCACAGTGCCCAGAGGAGCATGGAACTGTTCTGCACTGCTCATTCCACAGGCTGCCAACACCAGCCAGAAGTGGCCACACTTTAGTGCTGAACACGAGGAAACAAAATAAGAAATCATTCAAGATTTGAATATCCTGGAGGATGGAGACTGCACCACCTCTCCAGGTAATCTGCTCCAGGGCTCTACCATGTGCACTGTGGAAATCACTGTCCCTGACTAATTTGCCACCACTGCTCCTCCTTTCACTCTGCAGCTCTGAGAAGTGCCTGGCCCTGTCTCCTCCATAACCCCCTAGATAGGAGCTGTCCACAAACTAGACCTTCCTGTGCTCCTCTTCACAGTTTGTACCTCCTTGATCTCACAGACCCTCCTTTCTCACCTCATACTGTGAGATGCGGCCCCAAGAGTGACTCCTCAGAGGAGGAAACGATACTTCCACCGACATCCTGGTGTGCAGCTGGTTACAGGAGAGCACACTCACACACACACACACTCACACACACACACACTCACACACAC